>NC_056732.1:1184881411-1185236411 GCF_019279795.1 Protopterus annectens | reverse complement strand
TTCCTAGATGAGAGCTTATTCTTGTAGCAGTTTAGTTGCTTATTCGGTTTCTTGTAAGATTTACGTATTTTACATACAGAAATAACTGTTTTAGGCAACTGTTACATGAAATATGGTACATAGTTATTTCCTACAATCACAGGACATTTGCCATTGTATCATTCTTGGTCAGGACACACCTACCCAAACAGGGACTGTCCCTCACAAAGTGAGACAGGAGGTACCCTGCTTATGTCAGTGTCTTAATCACCCTAAATCCAACTGCCACTATGCGAATGTGTAAAGTATATATTCTCGATAATTCATGTGGGGAGCTGTGCATCACGGTCAGGTGTTTAATCCCGGGTAGTAGGCTCTGCATGGCCGGCTGGAGGCTGAGTAGTCTTGTTAACCACTACTGCACATATGTCTACAGGACTGGACATTGTGTCATGACACCAAGTCTGTTTACACATGATACTTATCCCATGAGGGATATCCAAAAATTGAACAAGGCAATAACCTTTGATATGTTTGGATTTACGAAAATGTGATAGGGTTTTACATGCAAGGGATACATAGTTTGCAATCCTGACACTGCCTAGGGTGAGATGGCCTACTAGATATGAGTAGTGGTCACTATGTGCAGATATGGCTGCGCCAAGCTAGCAGCCCGAGTATGGCTAGATTTGGTGGACATTCAGGAATGGGGGGAGTTGTGTGCTGTAGAGGGGATGATGGGTATTCAATTATGCATCCCGGTGTGTTGTAGTTGGATGGCTCAGTTCAGTTCAGACCATTATGTGGGTAAGTGTCAGTGACATTTCTGTACATGTGTATCGCACATTTTAATATTCATATGTTTGTGGGATTGTGTTCTACAGTATGGCCTGTCAGGTTGTATTGCGGATGTGTATGTTTGTTCTTTGTGTTTCTTTCTGATTCATCCACTGCTCCCTCATACACCTCCAGTTCACCTATTGTGCATCCAACACAGTCTCCCCTTTGTGAATTATTACATTACCCGTCCCCCCACACCCATATTCCACACACTCCATCCATCCCTTCTCTGGTTGATGGCCCATGGCACGATCAAGGGAACACATTGCATACACTACATATCTCTGGTACCTGTATGGTTGTGAGGACTACCCTAGCATTTTTCACCTTCCACATGCTGTACATCACACACATAGGTACGTGCAAATACTTATCTTTCATGACATGGTAGGTAGACCCGGGTAATACCCGTTCATCTTTGGCCCATCCTGACAAGGATGCCTTGTTCCGCAAATGGGCAAATTCTGGGCGAATGCTCTGACCATTGGTAGGGTTGCCACCTTTTCATATGGCCAGGATGGGATATATTCAGGACACACATCAGATTTTACAGGCCAACACATACCCATGGTCAGTACAATGGATAGTACTTTTGTTTTATGCCTAAATGTAAGTTTATTGTTGTAGCAGTTTAGCTGCTTCTTCTGTTTCATTTACTTGCTTATTCTATTTCTTGTAACATGTAGGTATGTTACATACAAAAATAACTATTGTATGTGACTATTAAATGAGATGTGGGCATAATTATGTACTACAGTTGCAGGATATTTTACATTTATAATGGTTTTGGTATGGACACAACTGCCCAGAGGGGGACTGTCCCTCACAATGTGAGACAGGTAGTAACCCTAACCACTGGACTAGACTTAGCTATTGGCGGCACTCTAACACAATGCATTTCACTTCCACTTGGTATAACTATCAACATTGCAATAGAATATGGGCACGGGATTTTAAATGTCATTTGTTCGAGGGATGTGGACTCAATATTCAGCTATGTGCATTTGTGTTTGCTTCTTATTTTTGTGTTCGCAAAACTGTCTTGCATGCTTTGCATACATTTCAGTATCCACGGACACTGACAGGTGCAATTACTGTTGGAGGCAGGCTGTAATATTCAGCATTTTAGGTTGCACGTAAACAGCCGACATGTCCACGCCTCCATGCAGCACTTCGACACGCCCCATGCACTCGCACACGTTTCCTATGCACATGGATGTGGTGGCCGTGCACCTTCATTAATATGCATATGGCACTACTGCGCTGTCTCTATGCTGCACGGTCAGCACAAGCCTAACACCGTCCTTGTGCCGAGCTTCATGAATCCCGGGGTTCATGTGCAGAAATCTCAAATGTTGTGTTAATGTCTCAAAATTTTCTTAGAACAACATCATCCCTGGCATTATTTCAGCAGATAGATTCACAAATGAGTTTATATCCACATAGATACATATATGTAGAATTTTCAGTCCTATTTAGGTCCAGATACAATGGGAAATTTAAAAGCAATCCCCCCTTGTGATGCACCAACATAAAATCTACAATAAAAAGAAAAACTCATTAACAGCATACAATAAAATTTAAATGTATAGACACCCAAGTCAAGAAAAATATTAGGAATTTGACTGAAATTTTGAAAAAGATTATTAAGTCTGCTAATGAACTCAGACTGGAATCTGAAGCCAACAACAATTGCAAATTCTTCTTTGGTTATGTTAGAAAATTCAAAAAACAGCACTCAGCAATGCCCAGGATTCATACTTAATGGAAAAAGCCATTCAGACCTAGTGGACATTTGCCAATATAGTAGCAGATAGATTTAGAGCAAATTCCACTAGTGACGTGAATGTCTGAAGTCCTACAACCCTGTACTTGTCAGCCCATCTCTATCAACACTAAAGACATATACTAAAAGTGCTGTCCAAGACAAAGAACTATTTTTCCATTCAGCCAGATAACATAGCTGTTTGTTAAATAGTACTAAACATGTCCCGGTGGAACATCTCAATAAGCTATTTAACCTGACCTTGGCTACAGGCTCAGTCCCAAACACATAGCATACAGCACTGGTAATACCACTCCATAAAGTTGGCCCTATTACCATCCTGGAAGCTATAGACCCATTAGCTTGACAAGCCTCATTCATAAGGACATGGAGCATATTATAATAGACTTGATTAATACATATATTAAAAATTTTCTCAGGCAAGATCTGCAGCAATTTGGTCTTGTAAAAGGTAGATCCCATCAAATGAACCTGGCAACCTTCTTCAAAAAGGTAACACAAGCTGTTGACAATGGTTACACCAAAGACCCATATACAAATGCCACAAAGCTTGTTTTATATGTGTAAGCACTGCTTTCATAAAAAGGTTATCCGTAATTAAGCAGTATAATTATATCATTGAGACCACCAAAAAAAGGCCAATGAATCTGTCAACCAGTGCAGCGCCAGGGTGAAGACTTAAAAAGCCACTTTTACAGATAGAAAATTGCAGGGCAGACTGTACCAGAAATGTTTATCTTAATCCTGCTTATCAATAATCAAAATAATATAATATCTAAAGCCCATGAATAGGTCGCAGAAAATCTTTCTGACTGGGGTATGATCCAGTCTCTTGCCTAAGCCGCAACCATCTCCACTTTATTAAACCTCAATAACCATGATGCTGTCTGGATATGTACCACCATTTCCAAGTACAAGCATCTTGGAAATAATACAATAAATATCAATACTCATTTGTTGGAAACTTAACAATAATGTTTGCCTTCAGACTGTACCTTAAATTTTTGGAGCATCTGTGGTTTTCAGTATCAGCGGCTTGCCAATTATTGACCCTTGTGCTGAACAGCTTGACAAACTCATTGGCTCTTTTTGATTTTCTCAATGATATCATAATTTTAGTGCTCAGTTATGACACTCTAATGCATCTCCTTGACATCACAAAAGAAGCCTTCACTTCTGTTGAAAACTCACTTCACAATGTTCAATTATTTCTCACTCCCCCCAAAAAACAAAGGTACTGCTATTCCTCCACAAAGCACATCTGAAGGACAAATCAAACTTCAAAATCACCTCGTTCAACAATATAGAGATAGAAATTGTATCCCATACAAAACTGCTTGGTGTGTCAATTGATGACAACCTCAGATTTCAACTCCACATTCAAAATAATATAAAAATGTGCACCAGATAATTGGCATGCTTTATTGACATCAAAATGTCTTACTAGTTCTGCTAAAACCACGCTAGCAACCATTTAATTCATTCCTTTACTCTTATATTGTGCAGCTATCTTTACCAATTTGCAGCAATCTGGTGAAACTAAACTTGAAATTGGCTGCAGCAAAGTTGCTAAATTTGCTGCCAATAAACAATGCTACACACATCACTGCAAGTCCCTTAAAAGTTTGAACTGACTTGAACTACCCCACTACCTGGGTTTCGTACAACTAGCTACTGCCCACAGCATCATTTATAAACCTCATGCCTGTCCTGTACTAAGCTGCATTCCTTCTTCCTATCACCTAAACAGAAACGTTCATTCTAATGACAAATAAGTTCTCACCTTCTATAGACCTCAAAAAGCAATTGAAAATAGCCTTTATTGCTATTCTGTTGCCAAAAGATGGAATTCTATTTGTCAGGCTATTAGACCTGTAACTAATTATGCTTCCTTCAAGCATTTTCTGAAAGACCAGCTATCAAATTCATGGCTCTGCTCATGCTATAACCCTGGATGAACATCAGTCTTGTCTATTTTTCTCCACCCATGTCCATACGGATTTTCTACCCATCTCCACTTCCTCACCTGGCTATCCTGCCCTCTCTACCACTTCATATAAGCTCAGCTTATCACCTTCTCCTCATTTATACTAATCTGTCCTAATCTCTCTCTCACTCAGTTTGTAGTTAAAATTAGACTAAACATGTGCCCTTTACTTATTATTACTATGAACTGCCAAAAGGATGTTCTTCAGAATTGTATACAGAATTTTACATTGTTTTTTCTCATTGTTCTGTTTGTAAAATATTTTTGGTATATCTCTTTGCCTTACAATATTGTTGATTACTTTTGAAATGCATATTTTCAACTGCGTTTATGTAATGTTTAAAAATATTTTCTCTGTTAAAATTGAGCTTTAATCCCTGGGCTTCCAGTGAAAATTGACTCTTGTGACCCAGTCCGACTTTCTTAGTAAGCAAATGTCAATGAAATAAAATAAATAAATGCATTTTATGTAAGACTCTTTTCTTCTTCTTTTCAGGGGTCACAATTTGCTAAAATCATGCACTGATCATGCCAGTTAGTGATTTTCTGCTGTGTTTGCCTATTTTACCAGTGTAGTATATTAATCTGTTCTTCCTACTTAGATAGTGCCTGCCAAATTACTTGTCTTGTTTTTTTTTCCCTGCATTAAATATTCCTGCTGTAGCGCAGAGTTCAGGATGAATCTTTGTCACACTGTGATGCGTCACACCATACTACCACTGTACCCACAATATATCTGTGGCCAAAGTATAAAAAGGTCATGTATAGCTCATATGGCGCAAATTAGAGCTAGTGCGTAATATATTTCAGGAAGTATATTATTTAGTTTGTTCTTACATCTGTGGTAATAATTATCCAGAATGAATGGAGGAAAAATACATTATAAGAAGTTAAAATAAAAAAAAGCATTTTGTATGAATCGTTGTTTTTTAAGTTAAAAGAAACATATAAAAATTTTTTTTTGTGAGCAACAGTATTGCCTTTTATAGTCGATAGCAGTGCAATAAAGAAAATAATAGAAAATAATTGAAAAATAATTTCTATTAATGGTTTAATATTAAGCAGGGCTTGTAGCAAGCCACAAATAGTTAATAAACGATGTCATAGTTTTTAGTCTTTTAAAATTTATTTATCAGATAAGAACATTAATAGTAATGAAAAAATAAAATTGTATGTATTGTTATGGTTTCTGCCAACAATGTAGTTTTATAAAGAACAGTACTGATGGAACATAATTTTAGGGAAGAAATTTATTTCCCCAGATTATTTTAATTGCACATCTAAGGGAGTTGTATATACAGCATGCTGTGACATCTATGAAAGTTTTTATGTTGGAAGCATCACTAGAAAATTAAATGAAAGGATGTATGAACATGGATATGCTATTAGAGAAGGCAATAGTAACAATGCTCAGTGTAGACATTTTAAACAACTTTGTTTTTATATTTTAGACTAAATATGATAGTATTAGAGGTAGGGATCTTAAACATATATTGAATAGTAAGGAATCTGATTGGGAAGTGAGTTAAATGCTTTTATAAAATCGAGGCTTAATGACCTTTTGGATTTTAAATGTAAAATCAAACAAACATATGATTCTACTTTTTTTTGCTTTCTTTTTGCTTTATAGATTAAACTTCTTACTGCATAGTTTTGTTGATATTAATAATGTGTTGTGTTTATATGTTTGGCAGATTTAATTATTAGTATTTATGTGATAGTATGCTGAATGTGTGCCACATGATTGGAAGTCTCTATGGGCTGTTTCACTCTCGTTCCAGGTACTTGGAGATCTGACCATCTCACCAGATGTTGCCATATTAAGCAGTTGCATCCATTTACTCCTTAGAGCTGTATCTGAAATACTTCATAGAGGACATCCAGTGCGACCATCCTTTATGCTTCCTACAGGTGTCCTGTCCTGTTCCAGTCTAAATTTGCTTAGCACTTAAATGAAATAAAGGAAATGTAGCAGGCCTTGATGGCTGTAAATTTTTCCTGCATTCTGTCTCTTACATTAGTCCTTCTGTCTTTCTTTCTTGTATCATCTCTATATTTGCTTATGCATTAGCCAGATGAGCTTTTAGCATTTTATTTTCCCATCATAGTATCTGGGTGGTGTCACAATGATCTATGAGTGTGTCTTCAATCTCCCAGTTCCTTGCAGCTGAATTCAGATTTAAGTTATTAGCTTCCTTTTTACCTTTTGGATTTCTCCACTGGCTTTTTGGATTTTGAGGAGTAGAATCAGGTCTACTAATCTCTAGGCATACTGCCTGAAGTACACTCTGTTGCACATGACTGAGATGAGATTTCTTAGCAGATAGGGATAGCTGTATGTTAAGTAAAAAGGATTGAGACTACAAAAACACCTCAGGCAGCAAATTAATCTCAAATTTTAACCCTATTAAGTGGTAGTGATCCAGGAAACTAACCATCTCTAGTGTCTGCCTAGAAGTCTGGTAGCATTTAAATATTTAATGTTTGGATTAGTTGAAGGGTAAACTCTAAGGTGTGCTCTTGTTTTGTTGGTTTTGATAAACTGGTGGCTGATATACCATAAGCTTGGAAGTGAAGATCGGTGCTGGACTGTTGCATTTTAAACCTCAGTTCTGGAAATATTTTCTGAGTGCATATGCAAAGTAGTTGTGTCAAGTCTTAATTACTGTTGTAAAGGTTGAACTGGAATGTACTGGACTTAGTCTGTGGTAGGTGAAGTCATTGGGAGCTATTCATTAGGAGTCTGAACTGTAGTTGTGAAGTATATAGCTCATTTAGCTGCTGCAAAGCTTGGTTGTTACCCTAGACAGCAATTCACATTTACAGTACATTCCCAAAGCTAATTATGCTTTATATAGTTTGTAGCACTGGTGGGTTCTAACTTTATAGTACGTATACTTCTGCCACTTCAAATGTTTGACTTCAGTAATGTGGGAGTTAAAACCCCTAGTCTACTACCATCCTAATACCCAACCTAGTCTTTATGAGTGGTCCCTCCTTCAACAGCTATTTCAAGCCATCATCAAGATTTTCACTCAGGTCATAACTCTGGACTCCAAGTTTGTGGACCATATCAGTAGGCTCCTGAGTGAACATTCAATTTGGACAGAGACTATTGACCCATGTATGACTATTTCAGTGGCATCTTTTTGCTTGTGTGTGATCTCACAGAATCCAGCTATGCATCCCCAGACAATGAATCCATGGGTATGGGCAGGTTTTGGATATTTATATTCCTGGTTTGCCATGTTTTTCTTCTGGGCACTGGCATATTTGTAACCATACTGCATTTGCAAAGAAATGTTGGAAATGAACTAAGGACTACTCTTTAAGAGTTGCCAGTCGACTTCTTAAAGGGCAAATGAATGTCAAAGGCCTCTAGTTGATAAGGTTGTAGTACCCTTATGATATGCATGGTTTATACTGCTACAGAATGTAGGAAAGGAGAATTCAGCAGTGTTACATTGTTCTCTGTATCTGAAATAATTCAAACAGTGTGACCTTCCTTGATGATTCCTACAGATGTTATGTCCTGTTCCATTCTAAAGTCAATTAACAGTTAAATGGAATAAAGGAAATGTAGCAGACCTAGATGGCTGTAAGAACTAGGTTAAACCTGTAAAAAATATTTTTTCAAGATGCAGGGGAGCCTGTGTTGGGTACATTTTCAGTGTATCTCACAACCAAAATAAGAAGAGGTGCTTAGAGACAGCAGTCATTCCATTGTACCCCTCTCCATGGTTGTAGACAGTGGTACTCCCAGGATTTCTCAGAAGTCCAAATTTAACCACACAACAGAGTTCTTCAGTAATTTCTCCATGCTTGATTGTCTCTAACTAGTGGAAATCATGTGACAGACTTTGGTAGAAGGAGTCTGCTCAAACTGATCTTCTACCTGGGTGTTGTAGTGAACCTCACAAAATTAGTTTTCCCAGCTCCAGGTCCTTATTGTCATCAGTTTCTTCAATACCAGTATTTGTCCGAACACTCAGTTTCTCTTTCACAATCTGCTTTAAACTACAGGGTATATCATTCTCATCTAGCTGGGTGGTTGAATACTTCAAGCCTTCAAGAATGTAATAGTTCAAATTCAGACTCATAAGACAGCAATAACTATTTATGGGTCTTCCCTAGAGAGGAGGAATTTGCTACAGACATCCAGCTCAAGCAACCTGGATACCTCAGTTGCCTCACTTATACATTGTCTTGCAACAATACAGACTCCCAAGGTGGCCAACTACCTATCAGATTGGTTACGCCATAGCCTTCTAATGCCCCATGGGTGGTTGATCATTCAGACCCTAGTAAAGAAAATCTTGCCATTAGAGCTTACCAGAATGTGACCTTGCTGCCTTTTTAACCAATTAGCCCAAGTTCTTTTCCTCCTTAATCTTCTCCTTATCTTCTGAATATAAATTTAATACATAATACAGACTTGAACAATGTCAGAGTCATTGAAAATGAACTGTTTTGTCTTAGATAGGCTTGATTTCCTCTTTTCAGCCTTATCTTCTTCAGACTTTATTGAAGCTTCATCCACTGTGTTAAGAGCAGTGTTGTCTTAATCCTCCACAAAATCTCAACCAGATCTGCAATCCCTGAGACTGAATGTATGGCACCTCCAAATCCAATGTTAATCAACTTTCAAGCTTCTCAGTGTAGAATGTCTATATTACCCCATCTGCTCTAAGTCTGTCTACTCAGAAAATGTACAGTGATAAAAGTGAAACCAGTATGTGTGTACTCCATTAGTTTGTCCTGGTTCCGCAGTGTTTGTGTTAATTGTAGGAGATCTTTGATGGCAGTCTTTTTGCGCTCCCTTTTCTAACAAACAAACAAAGAGTAAAAAGGTCACACAGATGACCAACTGGTTAAAATATACAAAAAGAAAAATCTCGCAAAGCTAGACTTCTAACTGTGTGATACCTTAAACCTCTTGCATCAGAGGCCTCATGGGATATATGCAAATCACCCTTTAAGGATATCAGGTGTTTCAGCCATGGGATATAAATGCAAATCACCCTTTAAGGATATCAGGTGTTTCAGCTAAATGGCAATTCTGAATGTCCATGACTTGTTCTTTTACTTTCATTTTTATGTCTATTTATGGACAATTTCAGGCCATTAAAGCCAAACCCCTCTAGCTATGAACATGCATGTTTCTGCCTTCTTATGACATCATCAGCACAGCATAAGAGAAATGTTTGCCTTTAGAAACACAGGGTTGTCATGTTGTTGTTGTTGTTTGTCTTTTGGCTTTTTCCCGGTTAGGGGTCGCCACAGCGGAACTCCAGTCCACTAATGATTGACAGTAGATTTTCATGAACGCTGAAGTGCCAGCTTGACGTTCAACCTTCAACGAAGGGTTGTCATACCAAGCTGATATCCATAAATATTAGGGTGTCTACAAAATATCCCAACTAACAAACTAAAACAAATAGTAAAAGGTCACACAGATAACCAACTGGTCAAAACACAAAAAGAAAAATATAGCAAAGCTAGACTTCTAACTTTGTGATACCTTAAACCTCTTGCATCAGAGGCCTCGTGGGATATATGCAAACCACCCTTTAAGGATATTAGGTGTTTCAGCTAAATGGCAATTCTGAATGTCCATGTCTTTTTCTTTCATTTTTAAGTCTATTTATGGACAATTTCTGGGCATTAAAGGCAAACTCCTATACCTGTGGGCATACATGTCTATGCCTTCTTATGACATTATCAGTACAGCATAAGAGGAATGCTTGACCTTTGGAAGCACAGGGCTGTCATACCCAGCTGATATCCATAAACATTAGGGTGTCTACAAAATATCCCAACTAACAAGCTAAAACAAAGAGTAAAAAGGACACACAGACAACCAACTGGTTAAAAAACACAAAAAGCAAAATCTAGCAAAGCTAGACTTCTAACTGTGTGATACCTTAAACCTCTTGTATCAGAGGCCTCATGGAATATATGCAAATCATCCTTTAAGAATATCAGGTGTTTCAGCTAAATGGCAATTCTGAATGTCAATGACTTTTTCTTTCACTTTCATTTTTAAGTCTATTTACGGACAAATTAAGGCCATTAAAGCCAAAATTCTCTAGCTGTGGACATGCATGCTTCTGCCTTCTTATGACATCATCAGCACAGCATAAGAGAACTATTTCACCTTTGGAAACACAGAGTTGTCATACCCAGCTGATATCCATAAACATTTAGGTGTATACAAAATATCCCAACTAACAAACTAAAAGAGTAAAAAGGTCACACAGATAACCAACTCATTAAAAAACACAAAAAGAAAAATCTAGCAAAGCTAGACTTCTAAATGTGTGTTACCTTAAACCTCTTGCATCAGAGGTCTCATGGGATATACGCAAATCACCCTTGAAGGATATCAGATGTTTCAGCTAAATGGCATTTCTGAATGACGAAGACTTTTTCTTTCCTTTTAGAACCTGTTTATGGACAATTTCAGGGCATTATAGACAAACCCCTTTACCTGTGGAGAGGCATATTTCTGCCTTCTTATGACATCATCAGCACAGCATAAGAAGAAAGTTTAACCTTTGGAAATACAGGGTTGTCATACCCAGCTGAAATCCATAAACATTAGGGTGTCTACAAAATATCCCATCTAACAAACTAAAACAAAGAGTAAAAAGTTCACGCAGATAACCAACTGGTAAAAAAAAGAAAAATCTAGCAAAGCTAGACTTCTAATTGTGTGATACCTTAAACCTCTTGCATCAGAGGTCTCATGGGACATATGCAAATCACACTTTAAGAATATCAGGTGTTTCAGCTAAATGGCAATTCTGAATTTCCATGACTTTTTCTTTTACTTTCATTTTTAAGTCTATTTATGGACAATTTCAGGCCATTTAAGCCAAACCCATCTAGCCGTGGACATGCATGTTTCTGCCTTTTTATGACATCATCAGCACAGCATAAGAGGAATGTTTAACCTTTGGAAACACAGGGTTGTCATACCCAGCTGATATCAATAAACATTAGAGTGTCTCCAAAATATCCCAGCTAACAAACTAAAAGAAAGAGTAAAAAGGTCACACAGATAACACAATGAGCTATAAACAAAGTACAAATGTAAAAAAAAATAACATAGCTGAAAAAAAGATGAAAAAAGTGCCCTCTCAATACATGGCAATATTCCTAGCAAATAAGTACTTTTAACTTCAAGGCCCTTCAGACTAGTGGCATTAGTTTTCAGTTGCCACTCAAGCTATGTGACTTCAGTCTAATCTTTAAAGGGCCCCCTCTCAAATCATTATCAAGGACATCTACAATAAAAAATGCCCTTCGTTTTTCTGAATGTGTTTCTATAATGCTGTTCTTGTTTTTTTATTTCTCTTAAATGTTCATATATTCTATCTTTAAGGGGCCTTTCAGTTTACATATATAAAATGCCCTGCACATCAAGCATAAGGCCAAATAGGCCACCATTTTTTGTTTCACAATTACATTGCCTGGGGACAAAAGGACATTTATAATTTGGGAGCACTCAGTCTAAGAACACTATTAATACTAATGTGGTCATTTAATCCCAGGAGTTTTCCTGCATCTAATTTAATCTGCCAGAATAACTCTCTGTATGCTAACCTGGCCTACCAACACCCCCCCCCCGGATCATTTATCACTTGCTCCACCAGAAAAAATTTTAGTTTAATACAATTCTTAAAATGTTCATAAAGTACACTAGTTTCCTTTTATTTAGCAATGTCACTAGCTCAAGTGTGGAAACACCAACAGTGCAGGGAAAGAGGATCCATCTTGGAAACAAGAACTACAAGTCCCACGCATGTACGACAATGTGCACGGCCCAACTGAAAGGCGCCATATTCAAAAAAACATAAGTGAGCACTAGATTCCACTGAAAAGAATTTTAATTCAAAAATCAATGGGCAAGATTACCCATGTATTAAAATACAAAAAAACAAACACCCAAAGGGTGATATAGCATACCAGTTTCAGCATAAAGCCTTCATCAGTGCAATATAACAATTCAATAACAATCATTATATATATAAATACACCCTGCAATTAAACGGTGCACAAACAATTATCCAATCACAATTGTTCATTAAGTCCTGGAGAAAAAAGGCCACCCAATGTTATTATCCACATTTTTTCTTTATAATCCAAAAGGGAATGTAAATTTTCTAAGGAAATGTTTAGTTTATATATTTTATCTATCACTGTAAATCTGAACCTAGCTGAAGGATGTAAAACCTGATGTTTATATAGGGCATTTGTATTGCTATGACATTTAATGGGATGGGGGAGGTAGCCCATTCCATGATCTGATATTGTTTGTTGCCTTCACAGATATTTCAACCCACTAACAATAAAGTGTGTACTCCAGCATTGTTAGTCTGATTATAGTGTACCTACTATCTGTGTTATTTTTTTATGTCATGCATGTGTGTGTTCCACTGTCACTGCAGTCTTGTATAACACTGTAGCAGTACTGCCAGGTTATATATTTTTTTCCACGTAAGCTCTAGGCAGATATAAGTCAGTCAGTAATTAGCAGTGACTCAGTAGCTACGTTTGTTAAAATGCTCTGTATATAGTACATTTTGCTACACACAGACCAGAATTCGAATCCAGTGATACATAGCACTAAATATTACAGTAGCAGTCATGTAATACTCACAAAGTCTCTCTCCACAAGAACTACAGGTAAATGTTATGGTTTACTATTAACATATGTTGTTACATTAACTGTTGTTTGGGGCATGTGTTACTGTTATGTATTATAACGGATGCATATTAACATATCTTGTTAAATTACCTATTTTGTTGGTCTTATGCTATAACTGTTACGTGCATGCTGTTATACTGACTGTTCTGTTATTGATTGTTGTGTCTCACATAATTTGCATTGATATGTAATTGCATTATTTCCAACATTCTTCTATGTTGTTATTACTAACAATGTTTTGTTAATAACTAACCTATATTTATTGCTGTACCTCCATTACTACAGCACTTTGGGGTAGGCTGGTTCCCTGTGATCCACCGATCCATCTTGTCTCAACTGGCCATGACACTGGCTCCTAGCACATCTGGGACCCAGGCCGATGGTTCCCCCTCTGCTGCTCCTGCTCTACCTGCAGCCTCCCCCCGGGAGCGGTGATAGAGGGGCTGCAGTCATCCAGGATCAACTGCCAGTCATGGTGTGCAGGATTCTTCATCTGAGATATGAACATCATCTGTAACAGATTGAGAGAATGCTAGCCAACCTGGTGGGGCAGGCTCACCCTGGTGTGCAGCCTCCAACAGAGCCACCCTCAAGTCATTGAAGGATCAGTGTCAACTGTCCCATGGGTGGGGATGTGAGTCATGCTGCTGCCATCTGGAGGCACATGGAACTTGATTCCCAAACAGCCTCCCTATCTAAGGTGTTTACCTCCTTCATGTGTCACACACTGTGCCTGTCTGCTGTCTTGGTCTGTCTACAAATGCATCCTGTCCTACCCAACTTACCTCCCCACATGTACCTATGTCCCTTTCCCTACATTCTACTCTCAACTTAAAAAAAAAAAATGGGCATCTGTCCTCCCCAAAAATATCACCTCATACATAGCTCTCCATGTCACATGTGTGTCCACAGGACACCACTAATCTGGTCTAATTGACTCTATAACACAGTTATGTTGCTCTCACCCCTTTCCCTGGGTTTTGAAACTCCAACTTCATTTACAAAATCTTTTAAATTACACAGCTGTTGCTGTACAAGATATGGATAGGTATGTGTCTTTTCTACACCCTTCCTGCACATCCCTAACTGCCTTTCATTATGCCCCCCCCGCTTGCCCCTATTTCACCACTTTTCTATCACCCCCTTGTTCTTTTCTTTATATTATTTTAGTGTGGATTTGCCCGGAGCTAAGCAAAGCGGCACAGTGCCACACAATGCACAACTTCATTTAGCTATGCTTAAATTAGCTTTAATGATTAAATGTGTTTATTACGTTATCTGACACATGCAACATGAATACCTCAGACAAATTTTAGATCCAGGCGCCTCCCACCTACAGACCAATGCATTAACCCACCAGATCTTACAGGTCTGATGTAAAATAGGTGTTTCCAGCAAAACATATTGATTGACTCTTACAATCATTAGGCATGTAACTGAAATAAAATGGGTGTGTACCTTGGACTCAGGTATAATAATACACCAGTAGAAACCAAAACATAATAATAGATGTAAAGGAGGCCTGTGGTAGCAGGTATATGTGTGCTTTTATCGGCAACATCTGGAAAGACACCTGCTAAGGCAGCAATGGCAAAGGACATGTAAACCTGGGACCCTCATGCAGAAATACAGCCATGTAAATCCATGCACATAGTGATGAATGTAGAAATGTTTCCACAGTCTGTGTATGTGCACATATATCTTGCAAATGCACATGCTTTTTCAATGACTCAGTGGTGCAGTCTGTTAAATACCTTGTATGCAGTAAATTTTGCAACACACAGTCCTGGGCTCAAATCTAGTTTTGTCTAGCAGTTCAATTACATTATTGTGAAAACAGCAATAATGACTGAGTCATGGAATCCTAATCTGCACTGGTTACTGCTAGTTAATGAACTGCTACCCAATTTTGTAAGTCAGAGGTCTGCAGGTATGGCACACTACACATATCCATATAGCCTAACTATATGTAGCCTACTACTCTGTTGTTGGCACTGTTGCATAACAGACAAAGCTTAATCACATGCCTTGATTGGACTATAGAGGTACCCTTACTCCGACTCTGCCATAATGACAGGAATGCTATAGCTTCCACAGTTACACGTACAGCTTGCTGTCCTCAAACATGTCCACATTCCCCCTTATGGGCCGGGGAGATATCCTCAACAGCAGCTGCAGCCTTTAGCATACTCTGCTGTATATAAAGGTAGCTGCTACAGATCTACCATTCCTCCCACCCCCTAGAACAAGGGATCTGGACACAGCCAGATGTAATAAAGGTGGGGGGGTAAATGCCACAGATAAGACCATGTGTAATGGTGTGCCCCTAATAAGATTGTAGGTTGATAGATTAACAGCTATAGCATTAGCATGCCTATTCTGATGGGTATGAAGTCTGACACTCAAGTGTGTCTCTTTCCTTACTGACCTCAACCTGTAATGTTTGCCAGTGATCTGCCAGATGACCACTATGTCATGGGACACTGACCACACATATGAGGTGAAACTGTGGGTATACACCATAAATCTATACAGTTGACAGTTATGGTACCTACCCTCTACAATGCTGTACTTGCCACACCTCAGTGATGTCCATCTTACCAACTAAGAAAGGAGGCCCAGGACTACATGAAGGCCTTATATATTGTACTCTGGTGGCATGTCATTGACCAGTGATAGTGCAATTCAGATGTTCTGGCTGCAATTAGCAAATCTCAGTCACACATTGGTGCATAGGAAATTACCTGCTAATGAGCAGTACCTTAAAAATGCAAGCAGCTGCTTATGGGAAACAGCTCTATATGAGATTTCACTCAAACAGAGAGTAGATTTCAAAAAGTATGCCAGAAGGAAAGTTCAAAAAAGGAGTATTGTACTCCAGCAGATATGTAATAAATTTCTCCATATAACAGGATGTGGATGGGAGGATGGAGGTATGGGGCATAGACATTACCACAGTTAGCCAGTCTTAGATCTATGGTAATGATGTGTCAGTGATACTCTGTTGTCCTACACCTACAGACATGCCTCTCAACTGTATATATATAAAACAAAACAAGCTCAGTGTTGGACGAAGTCTGGTACCAAGTACAAAGTGCTATCCAATCAAAACAACAAAGTACCAAAACACACAGCCTCAGGACAGGAATTTTATTATAGGTTCATAGGTTCATAGGTTCATACTGGACTGTCTGCCCTAGGGCATTTATAAGCCTAGCCAGAGTGTGTTTGGCTTTTGCCACCCATTTTAAATTAATTTTGCTATGCCCTTTTTCGAGGTTAGTATACTGTGCCTCTGTCTAACAGTGACACAGAAGTGATACCCGGGGTAAACCTACGATCTCCCATCCACTCATCAAGATTCCTCTTGAAGAGAGTCAATGAGGGACTCTGCCTAACCTGGATTGGGATTTTATTCCAGAGTGAAGGGAGCCTCTGGGTTATGAATCTGTCCCTCCAGCATGTCCTATTTATTTCAGTGCTGAGGTTCAAGTTTCTCGGCGCATAGCTCGATGGGATTTGGATTTTCTGAGGTGCAGCATGTCCATTAATTCGGGTTGGACATGGCTTTTACATCAGGCACAGATCACCTCTGAGCAGGCGGTATGCCACTGAGTAGAGCTGGAGTTTCTTTAACCGGGCAGCATATGGCATCTGTTTGAGCCCTTTGATCCTCTTGGTGAGGTACTTTTGGGGTTTTCCAGTTGCTGCAGGTGTCTGGTAAGGTACATCCCAAAAGGGGCATTGTACTCAATTATGGGCCTGATGAGGGATGAGTAAAGAGGCACAATGACCTCCCTGATCTAGATGTGAATCCCTTCATGATTAGGTGGGCTATATAAAATGTTTTTCTAACCACTTTGGCCACGTGGTTGTCAAATGAGAGATTGCTATCAACTTGGGTCCCCAGGTCCCTAATTACTTCTTCTGTACTTAATGGATTACCACCTATGTGGTAATTTGTGGGCACTGTTTTTGCCAAAGGGATGACTATACACTTCTTGGCGTTTAGCTTGAGGCCATGGCTCTGGCACCAGTTGTCTGTTTCTATGAGGCCCTTTTGGAGGATGCTTGTGTCAGCTGGAGAGTCGATTATAGCCCAGTTTGCAGTCATCTGCGAACTTGGTCAGCCACAGTCCTTCCGTGTTGGCCTGTACTTCCGAGAAATATATACCAAACAGGAGTGGTCCCAGGACTGAGCCTTGTGAGACGCCACTTGTAACTGGTTTGGAGTCTGACATGGCTCCAGCAATTCTAACCATGTGGGTTCTGTCCTTGAGCCAGTTTGCAACCCATCTAGTGACATAGGGGTTTATATTTAAGGTGGTGAGCGTATCTATAATGCCCGAGTGGGGTATTGTATCAAAGGCTTTTGCGAGGTCCAGGTAGGCTGTGTGGACCACCTTCCCCTCGTCAATGGCCTTGCTAACTGTTTCAAAGAAATAGACCAGGTTTAAGGATCTGCACTTAACAAAGCTGAACTGGGTAGGATCCAGTGTCTGTAGGTCCCCAATATCTTTTTTTATGAGGTCCATGATGATTCTTTCCATAGCTTTGCAGACCAAGCTAGTCAGGCTTATGGGGTGATAGTTTCCAGGATCCATTGAGGCACCACCTTTGTGGAGAGGGACCACTGTTGCTGTACGCCACTCTTTGGGTACATATCCTGTGGTAAGGCTGAAATTGAACAGTAGTTTTATGTTTGGGTTTAGCTCTTCTTGGAGTTCATGTAGGACGCAGCCCAGGACACCGTCTGGTCCCATTGATGCTGTGTTTTTTGCTTTGGAGAGGGTGGCTCTTACCTGATTATTATAACACAGAGTAAGCACTTTCACGATATAAATCGCTTCTTCAGAATGCCACATACAAAATCAATTAAGCATTTATACATTTCTTCAACCTATCACTTAAACCCACTCACAAAACTAAATAAAATCATTCATTCAATTAACAGATGTCCTGAAAGATCTAAAATACAAAAGCCATATACAAAAGCACACAAGAAGTTAAAAAATACAGATCCTACAAAAACAACTTATAATGAATGCTACTGTTTTAAAGTACGAGCTTGAATTAAGGGTTTCAATGTTAAATCATCATTAATCCCTGGTGGTTTGTCAGCCTTAAAATGGATTGTCCACTTTTGTTCTGCTGACTCAGTCCTATTCTTTAAGTCACCACCCATAGTTTCATAGTTTCATAGTAGTGTACTAGGCTATCTGCCCGGGGGCATTTATAAGCCTAGCCAACAGTGATGTGGCTTATTTTCATACCCATACCCATATAGTTGCCTCTCTAGTAGTAGACACAGTGGAAACCCATTATTTAGTAAACTATACCTCTCTGTCTAGTAGTGACACTGAGGTCCCGGGCAATTTAATTATCCTCCCCCATGATGTTCTCTTTTAGAACTTCTAATACAAAGAACTTATATGTGCGTTATGAACCTTTATTCTTAATATGCCGTGCCAAAGCATTGCTCTCCTTCTTATTTCTAATATCCCTAATGTGTTCCAAAATATGCTCCTTAAATGAGCAATTCATCTTCCCAATATAAAAAAAAAATGACATACTTGACAGTAACAAAAATAGACTATATTACGGGTTTTGCAATCTTAAAACTTATACTTGATCACAAAGCCTGCCTGTGGATGTTTATAGCTAAAACCTGCATGGATATAGTTACAAGTGGAGCAACCTCTGCAAGGATACGTCCCATGTCTCTGTGAGTCTATCAATACTTTACATTCATCAGTTCTGTAACAAAACTGTCTCTTCAATGACATATTATTTCTAAAAGAAAAATAAGGTCTGTCTTCCACAATCCCCGTAAGGTTGTCTGACTCCTGTAAAATGTTCCAATTTTTCTTAATGATGTCGCAGAAGATGTTCACATCACTCAAATATGTCAAGGGGACCCTAATTCTATTACCTTCAACCCACTGATGCACACCATCAGCAGCTGTATTAAGATCAGAAAAATAGGGTCTACCCTTTAACTCTCTTTCCTTCAAGGATTGTTGAATACATATATCTATTTCATTCCCTGAATAACCGCTCAGTAGAAAATCATGTTTCAACATCTGTAAAGCCATTGTCAACTGTACACTGTCATTGTGTAGCCTCATGACCCTTAGGATTTGCCCTCTCACAACATTCCTAGACACATGTCTGGGATGCATGCTATTCTTATGTAGAAGCCATTCTTTCTACTTGCTTTCCTATAAAGGCCTGTATTTGCAAATTCTATACTGTATCTGCCTTTCTTACTATGAAATGAAGAAAATGGATCTCATTCCTTGAATACTAACTAATGAACTTCAAATAGGATGTTGTAGTATGTAAATACTACATAAAAGCATCAAGTAATTGAGAAGACCCACACCATAGAAAAAATACATCATCCACAAATCTAGTATACCAAACGATGTGTCTAAAAACTCATTGTTGTGTATTACTGAAACCTCTTCCTGCCAAAGCCAGGTTGGCATAGCTATTGGCACATGCTACGCCCATAGCCAAACCAACCTTCTGAAGGTAAAATTCATTTTTTAAAATAAATATGTTATTCTCTAGAATAATTTCTAAAAGCATACAGATCATATTGACTTCATCATTGGAAAAAACTTGTCTCCCATTCAGAAATTCCCTGATGTTCTCTACCCACTGCATATTGTGAATGACTGTAAAAAGAGACTCAATGTCCATTGTCACAAAGATAAAATCACCATAGTGCTAGATACATTATTGTATAATTCAGTTAAAAAAGACTTTGTACCCTTCAATACATTATTCATTTTGTCCAAAACAGGATGCAGGTTTTTACTCCATATAAATGGATAATGTTCTGTTGTCCAACCTATGCTAGAAACTATAGGTCTCATAGGTGGGCTAACCATATCCTTATGTACTTTGGGTAGACCATACAATATTGGAACAGTGGCATATTCTACAATAAAGTACTTAAACAAGTCTTCTGAAATTAAACCAGTCATTAATAAGTCAAAAATAAAGAGTGATACCGTCTCCATAACCCCATTGACAAAGCTCTTAGATACCCATTGATAATCAGAAATATCATCCAAATGTTTCAACATCTGCTCATAATAAAATAATTTGTCCATTACTAAAATCCCTCCACTTTTATCTGCAGGTCAGATCTCTATTGAAGACATTCTATTAATCTCATCTAAAGCTTCTACCTCAGCAATACTCAAGTTGTAAAAAGCAGAATGATGTTTTTGCTCAAAAGTGTCCCTAATATCTTTTTCACACACGGTAAGAAAAGCATAAACAACTGGATGACTCCTAGGTATATATACACTGGGCTTCTTAAACATATTAGTATCATTAGCTGGTTGTAAAAATTCAGTTCTAAGCAAAAGATTCCTGTCAAACATTTTAAGGTCTTTTAACACATCAACCATATCAGACTTTCTTGCTGGAACAAATGAAAGTCCTTTTGTTAAGTAAAGAAACGTGTGCTGGTCTGAGTACATGGGAAGGAAAATTAAATATGAACTTGTTTATCTGTTCCTTGTTCTCAGTCCAGGTCATTGCTCTTCTACACTCTGGACCTCATATGTAATATTATATGTAAGAACTGTCAGATTTTGACCACTGATGATAGAAAAGTTGAGTTATTAGGTTCCACACCCAGGTTTGGTTATAAGAGATGTGGTAATTTAAAAGGTCTGTTATGCAATCAGTGTAATACACAGCCCACTTATAGTGACAGAGTGGGCACATTTCCTTGTTGGAGATGCAAAGCTTGTACTGCTATCTCGAGGCAACAGGTTTTCAAACACCCTAATTTTGATTTCATCTTTAAACCAAAATGTTATGTAGATTGTCAAATATCATATATTGTTTATTTAGTGACCTGTGATGTGTGCACATGTTTTTATGTTGATAAGACAATAAAGAAATTTAAGGAAATGATATTACAACATATGCATGACATTAAGAATATGAATATAAATATTGCATTAGCTAAGAATATTGGGGACAATGTTAAAAGAAAATATTAGAGGGGTGATTTGAATAATCAAGTAGAGCAGATAGAATTAAAATGAATATTTAAGTTGCATGCATAGAAATATCCAGGAATTAATGCTAGTGCCTGTCTAAAACCTGCCCTGAGGGGGTGGAAATTGAACTGTTGATGCTACTGGCTGATTATTAGATTTGTTTTTGATTGGTGTATTCATTTTTATAAGTAATTTGTTTAGGTTTTACAAATGGATCGGAAGAAGTGTATACACATGAAAGCACTTATCCATTGTTTTTTATTTGTATTTCATTAAAGTTTTATGCTAACTGCCGTGGTAGCCTTTCTGTTTTTTCTGTGGTGTGATGTTTCTGTTCCAGACGTCTGAGGTGGTATACTATGGACATATGGTGGCAACACAGTGGCAGATGATGACATGGCAGCACAGCAGAAATATGACATCAGCAAGGTACAGCAGAATACGTGCATGGCACCTTAGATGCATATGCATAGAACAGTTTAATAAAGGCAATGGGGGCCGTCAGCATATTCATGCATTCATAGTTTTTGATAAGGTCTGCTACCCTGGCCACATGTCACCTGGGTTATCTGAACTTACAAATCTATAAGGTGTGACAATGGTGTTGGCACGTCTAAAATGTTCTGTCTCTGGGTCAAACGGGTGGCAGACATTGGTTATGACAATGCATAGGAGGGCAATTTAGGACCAATATCTAGTCACAGGGCCAAAAAGTGCATAACCATTACATGGAGATAGCCTGTGACGCCATGTCTGTAGGGCTGCACAGGGATATATTTATACACACAGAGTTGGCTAATGTGAGATTAGAACCTCAACCTATTGATTATTACAACTACAGTTTCCACTACTTATCACATGCACCACAAAGTTTATCTAACACTAGAGTGTCAACCAGCATTCTTAAGGTGGATGACATCAACAAACCATGTACAGGGGAGAAATCTAGAGGCCAGCAGATAGTCACAAGGCCATAAGATACATAACCATTGCACAGAAATAACCCATACGGGCTGTCAGTAATTCCGCATAGGGATATATTTTCAAACATACACACACACAGAGTCAGCTGACATGGAATTAGCACCCCTACTTGTCTTTTATTACATACTACAGCTCAAAGTACTTAACGCATATGCCACAAAGTTTATTGGATATTAGATTGTCAGCCAGTGCTCTTAAGGTGGATGACTTCAGCAGGCCTTGAAGAGGGGGGTAATGTAGAGGCCAGCAGCTAGTCACAGCGGCATAAAATGCATAACCATTACTGAGAGATAGCCCCTATGGGCTGCATGGGGATATATTTACAAATCCACACATACACACATACACACACACACACACACACACACACACACACACACACACACACACACACACACACACAGTTGGCTGATGTGAGATTAGAATCCCTGCCTATAGCTTGCAGGATGTATCACATGTGCAACAGAGTACATCTGTTGTATATGTAATTGCAGGCAGAGTACTTATGGAGTACGCAAGGTAGCCTTGTATTAGACAGCATGTATGGTCTGCGGAGTGATATTGCTTGGTATTGTTATTATATCTAGTGTCCTAGGATTGGGGTACCTGTCACTATCCCTGCTATGTGTGTACAGTTACCAGTATGGCCATATGTGACTGGTTGCCATTAGGTAGGCAAACATGTGGCCAGGAACAAGATGACCTGCCCACAGCATGCATTGAACTATTGTACAGTACAACACCTGCTCATCTGTGTCTGTCTACAAGGTAACATTCCACAGGCACAGAGGTCTGTAGGCGAGTGGATTATGTACTGTTGCTGCCTTGGTTTGGTTACTTTGGGCAACTGTTTTTATGTGTGACTGCAGATAACCTCAGCATTCTGAGGGTTTGTGGGGAAATCCATACATCCATATATATATATATATATATATATATATATATATATATACACACACACACACACACACACACACACACACACACACACACACACACACACATGCACATGTGTATAACAGGGATGTCTCTATAAATCTTGCTGTGTGTGTACATTATGTATATGATGTCTGTAGATATATGTCAAAATTTTCTGTATCATTGTACTATATATGTATATATATATATATATATATATATATATATATATATATATATATATATATATATATATATATATATATATATGTATATAGAGTCAGACAAATATGTAGAGGTAGCTGTCTGCATGTACAGATACATTTCCACATAGCAGGTCTTTGTGAAGAAGAGGCAACAGAATTGCACTCAAGTTGGCTAAGTGTAGGATCACAACCAGTGAGACTGTTAGTACTTACAAGGTGACTCCAGGCCACAGCTAACTGCACTCCAGGTTAGGATTTTGTGTGCTACACACATTGCCAGTTCCACCTGTTTCTACAGTACAGCAATTCCCTGGCATTGCCCACAGCATTTCCAGCTGTGTGCTGTAATTAATATGTGACTAGGGTACAGGATATGACACCTCCTGCAGGGTCACAGTCTGCATACCTCTCACCATACCTTTCAACTTCTTACAGCAAGAAATCTGGACAAAGCCATTGGTAAAATTGGGACAAAGGCCCAAAATAGGGGCAATTGTTTAATGTTCCACTTACAAAATTAGAAAAGTGATAGAATAACAGGTATTGCTTTAGCATGAATTTTCTGAAGGGGGTGGTGTCTGACACTCACTTGCCTGTCATTATTTTCTAACTTCAGTCTTTAATGATTTGTCACTAATTTGCCAGAAAACCACAGTTTCACGAACAATGGACCAAATATATGAGGCAAAACTCTGTACAGTTAAGAGGTATGCCTCTTACTATACATGTTTTCATAATATTTTACCCATATGTCTGGCCTGTTTGTCATACATTTGAGGTCTTCCAGTAAATGTTGTATAAGGCAGACAGTGAATAATACTAACTACAGACAAACATTTGAGTGTTGGACTTTAAATCCTTCAGATATGCTGTACTGATGCAACCTGCTTTCATATTAGCCACCTTCTAGGTGAATCAGAGCATCTGACTGTCTGTCTCTAGTTTTGGTTCTGTGTCCCTCCATTCTCTTTGACTTTGTCTAGCTTTCATGCCATAACAGATTGAGGAGCAGTAAGTCTGTCTTCAGTCTATGATGATGACATGTCATTGATATTCTGCTGTCCTACACCTACACGCATGTCTCTCATCTGCCCCTGATTTCAATCGTATCTTAGCTCTGTCCCTGTCAATCCCACTTACAACGGTCAGCTGTTGTAGGAAATCTAGTGGATTACACTTAGTACATAGTGACAATAAGGGAGGGTGTACACCCCTGTAATATCAAACGATGTACCATAATCCACCTCCTCTTATTCTGTCCATGTCTCATATAATTAGTTTTAAGATTGTAAAACTGACCCTGAATGTCTCTGGTGTACTCTGGGTAAGTTCCTGTGTCTCTTGACATTTGTCCCTGTTTGGTTGAGAGCTATGCCTAACATACCTGTCAACTTCCTACAGCAAGAACTCAGGACAAAGCCATAATTAATGGGGGGGACAAAGGCAGTGATAGTAGTACTGGCACATCATTCTCAATATAGATGTACTGGATGTTATGTTTAGGTATATCACATACACTGTCATATTGCACAACTTGCAGGTGTATTGTATTGGCAACATTAACTGCATGTAGCTGCTGTGTATGTTATATTGGGCCTGACTTGTCTGTGTATGTTGTTGTGAGTTAGTCTGTTGTGCATGGGAGCAGAGATGTGAAGATGTAGAACTTGTACTGCAGTTGTGGATCCTCATCTGTATGAATCTGTATCATCTACCATACATATTAGTGCAGGTAATAATGTACTGCTGTTGTTTTATTTCTCACAGATGACTGGGGGAGTTGGAGTCTGTTCCCCCTCACAACCTGATATCAGTGTCTCATCAGATGCTGCTGCTGATGGTGGCCATAGTGAGGAACATGTGGGATTGTAGGTGGTTAAATCTGTCCCAGAGGTTGACATCCCTCTTCTGCCCCCATTGTCACCACACACACAGTCAGTATGCCCACACATACCCAGTCCCCAGATGCCACAGATAGTGGACAGTCAGAGGGTGATGACATTGAACAGGGCAGTGTGACAACTATGGCTTTAGTGAGTGCAGACTGTGGCCATAGCCAGACAGCTGGCAAGGTCCCACACAGGCAGATTGTCAGTGGTGTCGCAGGAGGACTGCTTTCCATGCACCACCTGCTGCAGGTGTCACATCATGGGTCACTCGCCACATGTTTCAGTCTATCATGGAGACACAGGCAAGTTTTGAATGCAACACCACATGGATGCTTAGGGTTATAGATGCAGCACAGTCTGACATCTGTGACTGCCTCCACCATAGTGTGACACCCTGGATCAGTTCCCTGCTGTTGTGGACAGATGCTGAGATGAGACAGTGTCTGTCTTTGACCACACAATGTCTGTGCTGGAACATCTGGTTGGAGTTGGGCATCGGAGATGTGGACAAAAGTCAGCAATACCATCTGCTGGGAGTCCATGTGGCTATGCACAGTCATGCTTCTGTACTGGCAGTACCTACAGAGGAAGTATGCTGTCCACATCTTGATGTGGAAGGCCATGAGCATGTGGTCCTGGATGATCCTGTGTGGGACACAGCCCCAGCATATTGCAGTCACTGTCAGGTACTGGCACAACACCTGACCCTGGGCATGGTGGTGCCAGTGATACTCCTGGCAGGGCCAGTTCACGTATTCATGCCAGGAAACAATGAGCTGTCACTCTACTATGTAAGGTCCACAGCTGTCCAAAATACACAAGTGTAGGGCTAGCACTGGGCTTGGCTGTGTGCATGCACACACTCAAACACCACTGTTGCATGCAGGACACCAACAGACACATACAGCACCTCTCCATGGTTCATCTAACCTGCACGCATTCCTGACTCACACATATGCTGTCACCTGTTTGGCACAGCCTAGACCTCTGTCACCCCCACACCATATTATGTGCATATGATGATACCTGTGCCACACCCCTGCCATCCATGATATCGATGCAGGGAAATGCAAATATGTGCCTGATGCACAGGGTGAATATATTACCTTACATGTACTTGTGTAGTGCAGTATTGTTTTGTCATTACACTTGTTCTGAGCCACTATAAATATTGTATGCTGCCATGTGTCATGACTACACATCCAACTTTGTGTAACTTTGTTGCATAATGTTAGACTGGTGGTAGAGTTACATAATGTCACATGTGTCATGGACCTGTGCATGTGTCTGTTCCAGGTGTCTGAGGGTTAAACAATGGACACAGGGTGGCAATACAGCTGCACAGAATAGCATGGCAGCACAGCAGGCATCTGTTGTCAGCAGGGAAAGGCAGTATACATGCATGGATCCCTTGGTGCATATGTGTACAACAGTGTATCAGGGCAATGGGGGCAGTCAGTATAATCATGCAGTCATACTTTGTGACAAAGTCTGCTACCCTCGATACTTGTCACCTGGGTTTTCTGAATCTACAAATCTAGAAGGTGATGGACATCAGTTATACTTATGTGGAGGAGGGCAATACAAAGGCCAGCATCTAGTCACATGCCCATAAAATGCATAAGCATTGCATATAGATAACTCATATGGACATGTCTGTAGTGCTGTAAGGGGATATATTTACACACACACACACACACACACACACACACACACACACACACACACACACACACACACACACACACACACACACACACACACACACACACACACACACACACACACACATTAGATGATGTGAGATTAGAACCCCTACCTATCTATATCAGTAGCTATCACATGCACCACAACGTTTATGTGAAGTGATATTGTCATACAAAGCTCTTAAAGTGAATGACATCAACAGGCCTTGTAAAGAAGGGCAATTTAGAGACCAGCAGACAGTCACAGGGCCCTAAAATGCATACCATTGCATGGAGGTAGCCCATGTACATATGCCCATAGTGCAGTAAGAGGATATATTTATACACAAACAAGTTGGGTGATGTGAGACTAGAACCCCTACCTCTTTAGTTTTATACACTGCAGCTCACAGTCCTTACTGCACATACCACAGGTTATACCTGTTGTATGTGTGGATGCAGGCACAGTACTTGTGGAGTACGCAAAGTGACCTTGTGTTAGACAGCATGTGTGGCCTGCAGAGTGATACTGTCTGGTACTGTTATAGTATCTAGTGTCCTCGGGATGGGATACCTGGTAATATCCCTACTGTGTGTGCACACTTACCAGTCTGGCCATATGGGGCTGTTTGCAGTTTGACAGGTGGACTTGTGGCCAGGGACAATATGGCCTGTCCAAGGCATGCACTGCATCCATTTTATATTACACCACCTGCGTACCTATGTCTGTCTACAGGGTGACAGTCTGCAGGCACAGGGGTCTGTGAGTAAGTGCATTATGTACTGTTGCAGCCTTGGTCTGGTTCCATTGGACAACTGTTGTGATGTGTAAGTGCAGATAACCCCAGCATTCCAGGGTATGTGAGGACATTCATACATCCCCACACATATCTATATAAATGTGTATAACAGGGATGTCTCCTTAACTGCTGTGTGTGTACATTATGTAAATGTGATATATGTGCAGGGTCTATGCATCATTGTACATTATATAGCTAAAGATATATATATATATATATATATATATATATATATATATATATATATATATATATATATATATATATATATATATATATATATATATATATACATATAGTTATCATATATATATCTATATATATATATATATATATATATATATATGTGTGTGTGTGTGTGTGTGTGTGTGTGTGTGTGTGTGTGTATGTGTGCGCCACATACTGATAGATAGACTAATCAAACACGAGAGGGATAGGGAGAGAAAGATATATATATATATATATATATATATATATATATATATATATATATATATATATATATGTTGCTATATGCATGTGCAGACATATTTCCACAAAGCAGGTGTTTTGAGTGGTAGAGGCAACAGACTGGGGCTCAAGTTAGTTAAATGTAGGTGCATGCCCAGTGTGACTGCCAGTACTTACAAGATGACTCCAGGCCAGAGCTACCTGTACTCCAGTCCAGGATTATGTGTGCTGCAGACCATTGGCTGCTGCATCTGTTACCACAGTACTACACTTACCTGATATTGTCCAAGGCATTGCCAGGTTGTTTGCTGACCTTAATATGTGACTCATACCTCACAACTGTACAGTGTTTCACAGACTGTTCAGAATTGTGCCTCATATTTTGGTCCATTTTACATAACAATGTTGTTTTCTGGAAAATTAGTGGCAAATCAGTGAATACTTAAGTCAGTAAATAATGACAGACATTTGAGTTTCAGACTCCATACACATTAGGAGATTCATGCTAATGCAAGACCTGTTATTCTATCAATATTCTACATTTGTAAGAGGTATATTTAAAACTTTTCTCTATTTGGGTGCCTTTGTCCTTCTTTTATTCATGGCTTTGGCCATATTTCTTGCTCTAAGAGGTTGAGCTGTATGGTGTGATTGGGGTACATGATGTAACACCACACAAAGGGTGACAATCTGCATACCTCTCCCTCTACATGTTTTTGCAGAATATTCAGCATTTTTGCCCCATATGCCTGCTCTGTTCCTCATACATTTGTGGTTTCCCAGTACTATATTGTAAAATGCAGTCACTGAACTGTTGTAACTACTGAGACATTTAAGTGATGTCCTTTACATCCTGCAGCTAATCTGATCTGTTGCAACCTGCTGTTATACTAGCCACGTTCTAGGTTAATCAGAGCATGTATTATGTCTATCTGTAGGTTTGGCCTTTTGTCTCCTCATTCACTCTGACTTTGTCTAGCTTTCTTTCTGCAGCAGATTGAGGGGTTATGATAGTCTGTGGGAAAATCACCTA
This sequence comes from Protopterus annectens, assembly GCF_019279795.1. NCBI lineage: Eukaryota > Metazoa > Chordata > Ceratodontiformes > Protopteridae > Protopterus > Protopterus annectens. The sequence continues at coordinate 1,185,207,111 of NC_056732.1, read as the reverse complement.
ACGCCTACCTCAGTTGCAAAAATGTGACTGCTGCCAATTCAAACCATCAACACCATCACCCATACTAATGTCCTAGCTTACTGAGCTACACAGGCTGTGAGGCAAAGATGCATCATTCATTATACAAGCAACAGCATACAGACATATACATTGTCAACCATGTGTTATGTGAGATATAGAACATATGGCCAGTTTCTGTCTTTATGTCACAACCCTGGAATTTGGTGGTCTGCTGATATGCATATGCCATTGCAAATATATTGCTACAGCTGTTATATGGGTACACTGATGAATTGGAGGTGGGGAACGACCAGCCCATGTGCTGCTAGCATACACAGTCATGTGATTGTTCTGTAATCCCACTGACTGGCATCACCCTTGAATAATATAATGAGGTTTCCAGACATGTGGCCTAATGAATATTATGGGGCACATACTATTTGACAGAGTACCTGTTGTCCCAAGTGTCTGTTAGATCTCTGCATGTAGCCCAGTAGCCCACTATATTCCCTTGCATATATGAGGCAGGTCCATACATATGCTGCCAAATTCCAGTAACCTTACAAGTGCTGAGGAGCTGTGTGACTTACCTTGCGAATGCAGCAGTTGACAGACCTGTAGTTTGGTGCTGACTCTGTCTGATGCATGAAGTCCACAGCCAATACATGGTGAGGTACAGGTTGAGTGGGCTGGCATCATTTTTACTAATATGTATGCGAGTCAGAGTAAGGAGTCAGTTCCTAGGGTCCTATGTTGTCAGTTCATGTGCTATGTATTGTATCTTGGCCAAGGCCAGGGCATACTGGGCACACCTACATCTGCCTACAGGGACAACCTCAGGGTTTTCCTCCTCGGAGTCTCCCTGTGGGTGCTGCTGTGGTGACCTAGCCACTGGTGGGGGCCTGTGTATCCCTTACCTTTTCTGATCCTGCTGCAGCTGTTTCCACAGGACCATATTATGTAACATGGCACATACTATGAACATGTGTGCACATGTGGCTGGACAGTATTGCAGGGATGCACCAAATATATCGAGGCACCAGAACCATGACTCCAGCAGCCCAAAAACATGCTCTATGATGTTTCCAGTTTGTGCATGTGCCTCATTATGGCATTCTTCAGTGGGTGTATATGCTTTTCTGAAAGGTGTTATCATCTACAGTTCCAGTGTGTAGCTAGCATCCCCCAGTAAATGGCCACATGGGATGTCCTCCCTAGCAAACATCTGGTACAGCTGTGATGTGTGCCATATATGGGAACCATGATAACTACTGGGGCTGCCAGCAAACACATTCATGATAATGCCCTGGGCATTGCACATGACCTGGCAGTTGATGGAGTGGTACACCTTGCTGTTGATGTACATTCTACCCTCCTCACCAGGTGGTGCCTTGATGTGTACATGAGTGCAGTCTATGGCACCCTGTACCTCAGGGTAGTGTAGTACATAGTACAAGTGGTGCATACTGTTGGCCTTCACCTCAGGGATGAGGGGAAAATAAATGTGCTCACTGGCATGTGGTAGCATGGCATCCAGGAACTGGTGAAGTACCCTTGATGCTGATGCCTGTGAGACCCCCATGCCAAGTTGGCCTTTGGAATGTACCCATAGCTAGTATCCTAATATATACACAAACCTTAGTTTCCACTGGGATGGGTTCCCATCTGTTGGCTCTGGGTCTGACTTGAGGAGGACAGAGCTCAGTGAGTTCTTGTAGTATGTCCGTGTTCACCTTATAGCTCTCTACAATCTCCAGCTCATGTAACCCCTGGAAGGTTACCCTGGGCATGAACACTCTTCTCTTCTTGGTCTAGGCCTATGGTCAGCAGCAGCACTGACTTCAGCATCTAGCACATACAGATGTAGCAGACCTGCCGCAGCCCCTATCATTTCTTCAGTTAAAAGTCCCAGGTCTGTTCTCCAGTAGTGCAGAGTATGTGGGCAAAATCAAATTGTAGGGTTTCTGCAACCTTTATAATGCTCTGCTGTAGATGCAGCCTTTGTGTCTGGCTACCTATGATGCATTCCACCTGCCAAGTACATCATTAAGGAATGTTACTGGTCCTAGTTCAAATGGAACAGGGGTCATCAGTAATTAAGATCTCATTGCCTTTCTCAGCCAGTTCTTTTTAACAGCCTTCTTTGCTCAGCACTGTGCTGTGCCACACAAACACATGCCATGAAGCTAAACAATGCTCACAGTCATTGTACATAACCATATGGAAGGTCACATTCAGCACAGCAGCACGCCATGCAAACATGCTCAAACACGCTGAAACATGCCACCCAAAGGTAAACAAAGCTTAGCAGCCAGTGTACACACCCCCTTTCTGAGCACAGAGGTGGCCCATGCAACAAGTGCTGCTGAGCTCCAATGAGCTTAAAAGGATGCAAACACATCCCCTTTTGATGCTGGGTCCCTCTTCTGTGGACACCAACATGGTTCACTGCCTACACAGATGAGATCTATAGACATGGATACCCATTTGTGCTATTCAGTAAACCCAGCTCATTTGCATACAGATCCATGCACACAACCTGGAACTACACAGTTTCAGGCCCTACCTCATTAGCAATCAAAGCAGTCTACCATTGTACATACTCGAGTCCTATAATACATTAGTGTAACTTAGTACTAATTTTCATTTTTAGACGTTTTATTTTTTTTTCTAAACAGCATGTTTATATACTGGGGATTACCACACAAGCATGATCTGATTATTAAAAAAATTTTTAATTATTTTCCATTAGGTTTTGCACACACAGTGGATTGTTTAGCACATATCTGTCTCTGATATACTATTTCTGTCCTTCTTACTGCACTTTTATAGCCCCTGTTCTCTGTTTAACATCCTGTAAATGGAATTTTTCCATGTACATTTCAGACACCAACACGATGTCTGCAGGACTGATTATCTGCTTGGTGGATCACTCTACCTCCACCAGTTGCATGCAATTCACCTGCTTATGAGTGATTTGCATGTCATGGACATTTCTGTATTGGCATGCTCATGCACGCCCCTCAGCTCTGTTTCCTGGATTGCACACCTGCTTACTTTCAAGTAAGCAGTGTGACACTTTGCCTACATGGAAAATAAAACTGTGTAGGCTTTATGAAATTCCTCACTTAGAGATATTATAGGAAGTAGCAAACATTGGGTTCATATTATATGATCAAACTATAGAAATAGCAAACGATTTAGTATCGAACCCAAATGCACAAAACCACAAAATGTCGAAGGAATGGATCACTGGGTTTTTTCACAGGGAAAAAAATTGTGATCCAAAAAAAATTTACAGTCAACATAAAGTGAGGGGCTTTGCCCCCACACCACCCAATGTGGGGGGGGGGGGCTGTGCTCCCACACCCCCACCTTAAATATACCAACTCCAAGATCACACCTCAGTGAAGAAAACAGCAAAGTCCGTAGAGCAGCCTAGCAATTGTTTTCCATGGGAAAATAATTTGCTGATCCATTCCTTCAATATTCTGTGTTTTCATGCATTTGGGTTCAACAAATGAGCATTCCCTGTTTCTAGCATTCAGTCATGTAATAGAAACGCCAAACATTATATGTATATATTTCCACATATAAGCTTTCCAGTACAAACCTAAAGAAGTTTGGATAACTGATTTAAGTAACAAAGTTTTATTCTCACCATCTATTGAGTCACTCAATCAACTACTATCTAAAAAGTTCCAGAATTTTGCATCAAAATTATTATTATTAACTCTAATTAACTTTTATAACTTGGATAATCTTTCTTTGTAAGTCACTCTACCTTCGATGATAGCATTAATATATTCATATAATGGGGGAATAGTGTTCTGTTCCTCTTCACTCATATTATCTACAAATTCATTTATTTTCTTAAAGAAGGATAATATTAATTGGCTAGTAGATTAATCCAACGTATATTATTTCATTACATTTTCTGGGGACTAAGCTTTTCCATTTTCAAAGCAATCGGGCCATAATGCTAATCCATTTCTTTTTAGTAAAATCATTTAATATTGTTCTGAGTTTCCTTAAATGTAGAGGTGCATGCAATGGGAAAACACAAGTTTCAGTTTTGATATCAATTGAGTTTTAAAAACATATTTCTTAACTGTTTAAAGAACTGATTTCATATATGCAGAGTATAGAGACTAAACTAAATGTCCTTCTAAGGTAAATTCTGTTAACCAGGTGAAAGGATTGTTACATGTTTCTAATTCATCATATTTAATAAACTTATAAGAATTTAGTATAATCTGCTGCTAAATGTTTTTTCATTGAATAGTGTAAGTTGAGTCTATCCAGAGTATAAAAGAGTTAAAGGTTGCAGTATTAGAATAAGATTCTACATCTGGAAAGCTAATACCACCATACTTCCATAATCTTATATGATTTATATAAGAAAGTTGTGGCATTTGGGGATACCATAAGAATGAATTTAATATGTTTTCCATTTTATTTAAGTGTTTTCCTTTTGTCAGGTATTAAACCTAACATATATAATCATTGCAATAAGTACTAACCAACCTATCCTCAAAAGTAAAGAAAAAAACATTCATTCTATATTTTAATAAGAAATAGCACTTTTTCAATTATTTTTCAAAATTATTATTAATAATCGTACTCACATATTGATAGATTTTTATTCCTAAATATTTTAGTTATTTTTCTTCCCAATTATATTTATATTTATCTTTAAACATACTACCTAGTAATAGATTTAACACTAAAGTTTCAGTTTTATTATTATCAAATTTCAGCAGCTATCTTCTTTTTCTTCTTCTCTTTCGGCTGGTCCCATTAGGGGTCACCACAGCAGATCATCTGTTTCCATTTCTTCCTGTCATCTGCATCTTGATCTGTCATACCAACCACCTGCATGTCCTCTCTGACCACATCCATAAACCTTATCTCAGGCCTTCCTATTTTCATCTTAGCTGGCAGCTCCATCCTTAGCATCCTTTTCCCAATATACCCAGCATCCCTCCTCAGCACATGTCCAAACCAATGCAATCACGCCTCTCTGACTTTGTGTCCAAACCGTCCAACCTGAGCTGACACCCTAATATAATGATTCCTAATCCTGCCCATCCTTGTCACACCCAGTGCAAATCTTAACATCTTTAACTCTGCCACTTCCAGCTCTGACTCCTGCCTTTTTGTCAATGCCGCAGTCTCCAACCCATACAACATAGCTGGTCTCACTACCCTCTTGTAGACTTTCTATTTAACTCTTACTGGTACCTGTCTGTCACAAATCATTCCTGACACTCTTCTCCATCCATTCCACTCTGCCTGTACACTCTTCTCTTCACCTCTCTTCCACACTCACCATTACTCTGAACTGCTGATCCCAAGAACTTAAACTCATCCACCTTAACAAACTCTACTTCCTGCATCCTCACCATTCCTCTATCCTCCCTCTCATTCACACACATATGTTCTGTTTTAGTCCTGCTGACCTTCATTCTTTTCCTCTCTAAAGCATATCTCCACCTCTCCTGGGTCTCCTCAACCTGGTTCCTACTCTCACTACAGATCACAATGTCATCTGCAAACATCATAGTCCATGGGGCCTCCTGTCTGATCTCATCTGTCAACCTGTCCATTACCATTGCAAATAGGAAAGGGTTCAGACCTGATCCTTGATGTAATCCCACCTCCACCTTAAATGCATCTGTCACTCCCACTACAGACTTCACCACTGTCACAGTACACTTGTACATATACTGTACCACTCTTACGTACTTCTCTGCCACTCCTGGCTTCCTCATACAATACCACAACTCCTCTCTAGGCACCCTATCATATGCTTTCTCCAAGTCCACAAAGACACAATGCACCTCCTTCTGACCTTCTCTATATTTCTCCATCAAGAGTCTCAGAGCAAACATTGCATCTGTAGTGCACTTTATCAACATGAAACCATACTGCTGATCATTAATCATCACCTCCCTTCTTAACCTAGCTTCCACTACTCTTTCCCATAACTTCAAACTGTGACTGATCAGTTTTATCCCTCTGTAGTTACTACAGCTCTGCACATCACCCTTATTCTTAAAACTAGGTACCAAAACACATTTTCTCCACTCATCAGGCATCCTCTGACTTTCCAAGATTCCATTAAACAATTTGGTTAAAAACTCCACTTCCATTTCTCCTAAGCACCTCCATGATTCTACTGGTATATCATCTGGACCAACAGCTTTTCTATTCTTCATCCGCTTCATAGCTGTCCTTACCTCCTAATCTTTTTCACTTCCTGATTCACTATCCCCACATCATCCAACCTTCTCTCTCTCATTCTCTTCATTCATCTCCCCTCAAAGTGCTCTTTCCATCTGCTCAACACTTCTTGAAAATGTTCAATTTCCTCATCTATTTTTTGATTGAATAATTGAAATCTCCTATAGTTAGTAGAATATCATCTGCAAACGCTGTAAATTAGATTGACAATCTCTGTTAGTTGAGAATCTATCAATTCTTTCATTGCTTGTTATACTATTAGCTAAAGGTTCAATAGCTAATGCAAATAGTACAGGGGACAAGAGACACCCTTGCTGTATGCCTTTGTTTAAAGTGAATCCTTGAGAAATGTAAGATCCCAATTTTGAGATATGCATTGGAGCATCTATACAGTTTTTTTGTTAATATTCCAATACACTGTTTTGGAAATGCAAACATATCTAAAATTTTAAACAAGTAGTGTCAATCTATAAAATCAAAAGCTATCCAATGCACTGTTTTGGAAATGCAAACATTTCTAAAATTTTAAACAAGTAGTGCCAATCTACAAAAATCAAAAGCTCTCTTGATATCTAAGCTAAGTAAGGTCAATTTCTTGTTCATTCATTTTGCTAAATTCCAGATAGTTACTAGTCCCTTTTTATATTACCATGCATTAATATTGACTATAAATAATTTTTATCTTTATTAATGAATCTACTATATCTCTTAATCTTGTAGCAAAAATGTAAGCAAATTATAGTCTATATTTAATAATGAAATAGGTCAATATGAGGAAACTAACTTACTATCATTTCATTAAGTATTGGTGAGATTACATAAAATTTCAATGCGAGAGGAGTTATTTTGTTACTCTGAATTATACTGAAAACGTCACTCAGTAATTCTAATATACTTAATGGAATCAGACAATATAAATCCATACATAAACTATCTAAACCTGGAGCTTTACCATTTTCCCTTCTTTAAAGGCTTCTTTAACTTCCATCAGGATAATAGGCTTATTCACAGAGATATTTGATGGTCAATGAGTTTATTAGAAACTATTTTCTTTAAATACTTTTCTATTTTGTAATTATCAGGATTATTGTTTTTATCTTTATTAAGATCCTTGTGGACTTTTTAAAAAAAAGATTACACATTTCTTCTATGTCTGAAGTAATCTTATTAGTGTGAGGAAAGTGGATATTATTGATTTGTGCATTTTTCCCTAACATCTTACTTCTTTTAACTAATCTATGCAGATTTATGAAGTCAGGCCATAACTGCACAATTTTATTTTTTCTAAAGCTATCTCCACTTTATGGATTAGGAATGTTTGATATTTTTACATTATTTTTAATGACTTTGTTGTTCAAACCTCGCTTTGAATATTTCATCTTGTATTTCTAGCAATTCTTTATCTCACTCTTTGATTTCATTACTAGCCCATCTTTCCATTCTATCTTTAATATGCATTTTTAAGGAGTTCCATAGTATACCTTTATTAACCTGACCGTATCATTCGAAGATACAATAATCTTGATTTGTTCCTTAAGGTAACTCTTAAATTCTTTTACTTTCATGTAAATCTATAGAGACACAAATCCTATCAATTCTTCTTTGAATATCATTCATATTAGAATAATGAGTGAAGAACAATGACATATCTTCTGCTTTTACTAGTAAACCAACTAAATTATTGTTATTAATCCATCTGTTTAGTGCTTTAGCTGATGCCAGTATTTTAGCTTTCTTCTGTTCATTTGTATCTTCTATACTAGATATGCAGGTAAAATCCTCAACCAAAATTACACTACCCTTCTAATGACATTGTATTAAGTTTACGTGACCTTTAGCCACTCTTCCACCTATTCCATGTATATGGAAAAATTAGCTGGTTTATAGAGTTTGCTGTTACATTTACGTATTGGAAATGTATACACTCCTTTGGGGTCATTAATGAATTCTATGACCTTAGGCAATGCAGTAGATTTTATCTATGGTATAGCAGTTCCTCTTCTCTTTTTGTTAAAAGAAGCAGATGATAACATTTCATAACTTAACTATTGTGTATCTTCATCTATCAAGTGGGTCTCTTGCAAGAATATAATGTCTCATCTATTTAGTTTAGATATTTCATTAACAATTTCCTTTTGTTGCTGTTACTATATATATATATATATATATATATATATATATATATATATATATATATATATATATATATTAATTGATAATAGATCAAAGATATTCACACTGCATATTTTTAAAAATATATATTTATTTTAAAAGATAATATGGCACATTTATCCACTATATTACTTCAATTATATATGACACTCTAATGCATTCCTCCAACACTATCTTAATATTCCACAGTTTTTTTAATTCTTTCATTCTACAAACTAAACTACTAAAACTTATAAAAACAAAAACAAAGACAAGTCTACAATTATAACTGTATATATTGCCAATAAAACACAACCTACTATGGATGCCAAAGTTCCTAGTTTGCCTATCGAACAGACAAACTACTATACTAGCACTCAACCTAACAAGTCCTAAAACTTCGTAAAAAACTAGTCAAAAGCTACTGTGACTTACAAATAATTAATACATCATTAAATATGTCAACAATAATAAGACACTATTAATTTATATGTTTGCCTTTTAAAACTATTCCTCCGTTACTACTTAAAAGTTTAATAACCCTCTTCTATTAATTACAAATATTAAATAATCCAACAAATAGTGTACTATGTACCTATTTATATAATACTAATATAAATTATCTATTAAATATTTGTAAATTATTCACTTATTCAACATTATTATAACTAAATATCCAAATAAATAAGTAAAACAGAGTGGGACCTGAAGAGGTAAAGACATATGTAAACTTACAGGTGACAGGTAATCTTATCATGCAAAGCTACAGTACAAAAAGGAAATTAATGTGTGTCTATATTTACCATGCAGTCCTATTATATAGCTCTAAAAATGCTCTGAAATATTTTTTAGAGTACAGGTGTCTATTTCTCATAATTGTGTAACATTCTTAAAGTGACAAATATCAAGATATTTAAAAATCCTTTAGCTTATTAAACTACTTCATAAAAATATGTGCGTTACTGAGCTCGAAGAGGATGTCTTGCTATTTCTATGGAATAAAAAAAATGTGCAGTATATATTGTATTCAAAAGTTACAACATGCTTAATTCAAATCTCATTCTCCTTTCCCAGGTTCAAAGATAAAAATGTACTTTACTTTCTATCCAAATGGATGTACTGATTCAGCAATATAAATCTCAGATTTCAGCTTTGACTTATGAAATGAGTTATTTCAGGTAGTCATAGTGAATCTAATAACATACAACATGTAAAATCTTCAAAGTTCACATGACCAAGCCTCACATTTAAGATTTCAGATTATTTTCAAATATTTTATATGATTTTCTATGTAAATTTTACAAAAGTGTGTATTTTCACATTTCTACCCTATGCAGGTATATGCAATAGACACCTTTCTTATAAGCAGTTTTCTATTTAAATCTATGCATCTGTCTTATTTTTCCACTGCTCTACCCTATTCTATATATTCTGTATTTCTAAAATCTGCCGTCAAAAAGCTATTTAATCATCAGATCTGTGTTAAATATTATAGTATGTGTATATATTTCTTAACTTACCGATACTGATCTTTTATTAATCATACATATTAAATATTTCTTTCCATGTGCATTTGCATATTGTTTGCAAGATGATTGCTCTTGTTAATTCTGGTATTACATGCAATCTTGAAGAATGCCTGCTTGTTTAATATAAATGTGTGTTTTTAGCAATTATGAACTGCTGTTCTAATCTAAGCTTCACATCCTGACATCAAAATTTGATTACAGCATGTGAAAATGACAACTCACAGCACACAGCAGCTGCTAATTTCCTCTTTACATTTTTCATTCTTCTTAGTTCTTTTAAGCTGTTCTAACTTTATTTCTTTCCATTAACATGTACAGTGAGAGTAAATAATACTGCAACATAAGATATTAACATTCAGCACAATGAAAGCAAATCATATGTGAGTAACAGCTCAATATAAAACATTACCCTAGCTTTTATTTTACCAAATCCTCACTTTTAAGAAAAGAAAAACATTATTTGTAGTAGATTTTTCATGTATATACTTTTAAAAAAGAAAGAAAAAGGAACTTCCTTTCTTCTTTCATGGGCATCAGTGACAGACTTTTACCTAAATTTTCTTTAGAACTGCTCAAGGTGGGAAGAAGCCAACATTCTGACACAAATGTAATATTCTTTTGTTCTCAAGCCTTGTTTCCTAAATGACCCATGAATGGAATGTGTTACACAGCAACAAAGAAAACAAAATCATCATTACTTTAACACTTCAAATTAACATATTACTTAGATCTGACATTCAGTTAACCTAGTAATGCACATACTATGCAAAGATGAACAAATAAAATAAAATTCTTAACTTATATAGTCTTAAAATTAACAATTATATTGTTTATAATTTAATGACATTCTCTTACAGGAAATATGTGTTTAAGATTTAGAAATACACTTATAAGTTTAGTTAAATGAAATCTATTGTCAGTAAAACAGTAAAACTACAATTTATATTCCTCATCATGAAAAATGTTTCAGCTTAAAATATAAATGCATATTTATATATGCTTTGAAGCTTAAAGTCCATTACAAACCTTAAACTTAAAAGGCAACTGTACTGTTTCAGAAAGGAAAAGTCCTGCAATAAGAGAATAAAAGACACTTGTTTTAAACTTTAAGTTTAGAAACAGTTTTTCAGGAATTCATCTCACTTTGTTTCTTGAGGGATATAATATTCCACTAAATTTCATCAGTATTAGTAAAGATTTAATTTCTATTACCAAAAGTGAATTGGATACCTCCTCTAGTGTATTAAATATTTTGGTTTCTCCAGAAAGAAATGTTTTGATCTTTTCAGGAAACATCAACAGTGGTTTTAATGTTGTTCTTTTTAAGTTCCCTTTTCAGTGGTAAAGAGGATTTTCTTTTACTTATTACTTTAGTGGAATAATCATTGTCAAATATGATTACATATTTACCTATTTTAATAGGTGGACTGGACCATGGTGTTTTTAATATTTGATCTTTTTATAAGCTAGACATGAGCTTAACTATAATTGAACATTATGGTGAGTTTTCCTACTTTGAAGGTGCTCTCAGGGATCTATGTGACCATTCAGTTCCAAAAAGATTAAGTTTCAAGTAGATTTAATGTTTTATGTATCCAGGTTGTGGAGAAGTTAATTATATTGTCTCCCTCATACCTTTCAGGTATACCATAAATTCTAATGCCATTTCATCTCAGTCTATTTTCTACATCATCAAGTTTTCTATGATCCAGTTATTTTGTTTTAAAAGAAATTCAGTCTGAAACTCACCTTCAGTTATTATTCCTTCATTATCATTTAAAGCTTCTCCCATACTGCTGATTTGTGCACCTTGTTGTTTCATAAGAATTTATTTATTTTCCATCTTCTTTCTGGTCTCTTCTTTGAAAGTTCCACATTTGGTATCCAGTTTGTTTATTTTAAGTAATACATGCTGTACACTAGATATTAGTTACTGTATGTCTTTTATAACAGAAGAATCCTGGGTACTATTTCCTGAGGGACTCATGTTGGAGTCTCTTCTCTCTTAACCAAACTGTTAATACTCTGACAGAAAAATTATGGATTTTGAAAAAAATGAAGATATAAATCTTTTCTCTGACTATTAGTGAACAAAATTATCTAAGAAGTACCTCCAGCTTTTAATTTTTTGATCATAATTTCTGTCAGAGAAACATTGTCAGTCACAGAGCTTTCACCAGTTGCTGATATCAGACATCTTGTCCATGACTCCCAGTAATTAACCTTTTATTGTTGTTGGTTGTGAGAGAAATTGTGGATGATACGATAAGTAAAAGGGAGGATGTGAAACTTATTGTAGGCAAAAATAGCAAGGCATTTTATACAGAAAGACATGATGCTTTGTGTTGATAAAATGTGGTAAATTACCTGGGTGGAGCAAAAGTCAAAGGACATGGATCTGAAATTAATTATTTTGACTTATTGGAAGGGTTAGGTGCAGCACATAATACCACAGTTGTGGCAGGTTTTTATGACAATCTAGCAATATGGATGGATGTGAAGAAAGAAATTAAGTATATTAAAATAGGAAAGGTAATAAAAAAAGTAAATGGGAGCTTCTGGGATGAAACTGGAGAGAGAAGTATTGCATTTATGGAAGGACCATATAACCATGACGAACTTAAAAAACTGGTCTGAATGGCCGATTTAATTTAAAAAGACGTTTACAAAGTGATTTTTTTTATTTGCAAGAGAAAAGGGGGTATCTGCATATTTGGGTGAAATAATAAAGTAGAATATTGGTATAATGAGGGAAATGAAAAAAGAAATCTAAAATGAAAGGAAAAAGAATACAGGCGCAAGTTATGATATTGTAGTATAACATATAGAAAATATGTATAAAAGTAAAAAGAAGGAATATAAGAGAGAATAGAAAGTAAAATATTTTCCAGAGCGAGTTTAGGAAACAATTGGAAAGAATTGCTATTAGTGAATTGGAGGAAGTACTTAGGAAAGTAACTGTTGATCCAGATGGCATAGGTTATGGAATATATAAGAAATAGTGGATTGGAAAAGTATTTTGTAAATAAACTGAATTAATGTTTGAAAAAAGGGTTTATTTATGAAGAGTTATGTAGTGGGGTATTAAAATCTGTATGGAAGAATGATGAGAAAAATGAAATAAAAAAAATTGCAGACTCATCACACTAAATAAAACAGCCTATAAATTATTTTATGAGAATAATACAGAAGAGAATGGAAGGAAGGATTAGGAATATTAAGAAAGAAAGCATATAGGGTACAAAACTGATTATGGGAGAATTTGTGGATGATACTACAAGTGAAAGGGAGAATGTGAAACTTATGGCATGTGATATTAACAAGGGTTTTGATAAAGTAGGCATGCTGTTTTGTAGAATATTATGGAGAAGTATGTAATATGTAATATAATTAGGAGAATGCGTATGTCAGCATATCAAAATAATAGAGTGTTAGTGAATGAGTGGATGATTAATGAAATATGCATGAAGTGTGGTGTAAGACAAGGATGTCCCATGAGTGGAATATTGTTTGCACTGGTAATGAATGTGATAGTGAGTGAAACAGCTCACAAAATGAAAGAAGTTAGATATGTCATGCAAAAGGAGGTGATGATTCCAGTAGTTTTGACATATGCAGATGATATATTTGTAGTTGATAAGAACAAAATATGATAAAAAACACAATGCTTGTCAGAGGTACACAAAAACAGAGATGACACAAGGATAATTTTAACACTTGTGTTCCATTAATCTTGGGAACTTCTTCAGAATAAAATGTACAAAAACACTTTTGACCAAAAAATAATTAAAAGTAGCATTCCATGATGCAATAGGAGGGTTTGATAAATAATTAAATAAATGTGTCTTCTACAGAGGATGCTTAGGTTAGTATTCAGGAAAAAAAGTTTTTTTTTTTTCGGTGAATTCTGTATTAATATGTCAAATGTTTAAATGATCTCACAATAATATTAAAAGCAAACTGTGCAGTTGTTTTCTTTCATATGGGAGTTCAAAATTAAACCCAGTAAAAAGAGATGTGTTGTATATGAGTGAAGAAGAAGGGGGACTGGGGTTACTAAATCCAGTTGTTTAGTCTGCTTCTTTAAATTAGTATAAAATAATAATTTAATAATTAGAATATTTAAATATAAGTGCATACAGTTCTGAGAGTTGATGAGAATAAGAAAAAAAAGAAAATTAAATATGTAAATAAATACATTTTAAAAAATATCAAGATAAATGCTAGCATGGAAAATAAAAAAAAAATAATGGTATTGAGAAAGATAGAATGGTGTTGTATAATAATGTGAAGAAGCAATATTATAATGTAAATCTATGGGAACATTTACTATAAGATGTGATTAAAGTCATTAATGCCAGGAATACGTTGCATACCAAGACAGGAGAGTGTCAGAATTTCCTACAGAGAGTGGTAATAAATAAGTTACTAGTAAAAGTGCTAATTGGATATGCATGCTGCTCATTGTGCCTACAGATTTCCAAGCAACTTTTTTGTGGCCAGAAATAATGTTCGCAGGCAAGGAAAGTAGTTTGCAAACATGAGCACTGAATGTAAACATGTCAGCTTGCCTATAGGCAAACCTAATATACAGGCACATGCTGTACCCAAGAAAGGCTAAGGGCAAGTGCATTTAAAGAATTCTGAAGGACTGATAGTGAACAGGGGGAACTGCATATTAATAACTTTGGTTGTACTGCATAAGTAATTAAGAAGCGAGGGGAACTGGGGAAAAATGTACTCAGATACTGCAGGCAAATGTGCTGAATTGTCAAAAAAACATTTGCAACATATACTGCCACATTGATATAATGATAAGTAATCTCAATGACAATGCTTAACATCATCATCATCATCTTCTTTCGGCTGTTCCCATTAGGGGTCGCCACAGCAGATCGCCTGTTTCCATTTCTTCCTGTCCTCTGCATCTTGCTCTGTCACACCAACCACCTGCATGTCCTCTCTCACCACATACATAAACCTTATCTTAGGCCATCCTCTTTTCCTGTTACCTGGTAGCTTCATCCTTAACATCTTTTTCCCAATATACTCAGCATCCCTCCCAATACTTAACATATGCACAAAAATAAAATCTGATATGCTTACAAAGGATGTGAGAGGGACATAAAGCTATAGTTTAACATAGAGGAGTTAATGTGAATAAAATGCAGAGTTGAGGTAACAGCAAAGATAGTAGATGCCTTATGGGATATATACATAGACTGCAGTTATTACATATGATATATATATATATATATATATATATATATATATATATATATATATATATATATATATATATATATATATATATATACAGAGAATTTATGTTTGATAGGTTTTGCATCCAGGAAGAAAGAGGTCATCATCTCTTTCTATTCTTCCCTCATTAGGCCAATCATAGAGTATAATGCCCCCTTTGGCATGTACCACACTAAACACATGCAACAGCTAGAAAGGCCACAAAAGTACCTCACAAAGAGGATCTTAGGTCTTAAAAATGTCATAAACAGACAGACTCAAAAAACTCCAGCTATTTTCTATCTCATATTGTCTTCAAAGAGATGATCTCTGCTTGACTTACAAAGCCATGTCTGACCCAGTCCTGTTAGAAATGCTACATCTAAGAAATCCCAATCCCTCCACACCACACATTCCAAAGACCTCTACATCATTACCACAATCAACAGAACATGCTGGAGGGACAGATTCATAACCCAGAGACTGCCCATCCTCTGGAATAGACTTATCATACATGTCAAGCAGAGGGGTCTATATTAAAAGACCGAAGAAGTGTTTCAGAAAACACTGCTTGGGCAACATGTAATGAGTGAATGCACTAAAGCATGACCGCTCAAAACAGCAGTTTCTTTCTCTGGGAAAGAAACCGCTAGCACAAATACACACACATTTTAAAACATAACAATGTGGGGGGCTTCGCCCCCACACCCCCCCAACATGTGGGGCTGTGCCCCCCACACCCTCCTAACTAAATATACCAACTCTGAGATCATACTACAGTGAGGAAAGGGGTGAACACTCGGGGATGGCCAAGCAATTTCTTTCCCAGGGAAAGAAATCGCTGTTTTGAGCATTCATGCTTTAGTGCATTCTCTCATTTTGTGTTGACCAAGAGGTGTTCGCTGAAACACCTCTTCAGTCTTTTAATATAGATCCAAGCAGAGCACCTCAATGTCCCTCTTCAAGAGAAATCTTGATGAGTGTATGGGAAATAGAAAGTTCACCCAGGGGATCACTCCAGTGGAGCTACTTGATAGAGGCACTGGGAACTAAAGTTGGGCGACATGATGCCAGGGCACTTCTATGGGCTCGGCTTGTAAAGGCTCCAGGGCCATTAAACAGAAAGCCAAACAGGGCAGCTAAAATCCCCACTGAAGTTGCAGAATGCTTCTTCAAGCCAAAAAAAAAATCAATCCAAGTGCAAGACAGAGCAGCTAAAATTCTCACTGAAGTAGCAGAATGCTTATTCAAGCCAAAAAATATATCCAGAAATAGTCCAAGTGCAAAACACAGCTTTATTAAATCCACATAAAACAAATAAGCACTTTCATCCCAGAACACTAGAACTTCATCATCACTTTCATTTCATGATTATGATGCCTTCCACATGTCTTTATAAGGGGGACTTTACAATTTTATCGTATCTGATGAAGTTCTAGTGTTCTAGTTCTAGAAAGGTGTTTTTGCACTTGGACTATTTCTGTATTGATTTTTTTGGCTTTCTGTCTTTTGAGCTAGTTTTTTCTTTGTATATTTTGTTTTTTTCCAGTTATGTGTATGGCCAACGAGGACAGCCTTGCTTCATCCCCCAGCTACTGACTCAAAACCCTGATTTTGGTGTTTTACAACAAGCAGTAACAGAACTTACTTCTATAGTTCAGAATTTGGCTAAGAAAGTGGATTTTCTTTGTGCCACACCCCTGATGATGTCAGAGGTAATTCCTGCATTAGTACAGAAGGCAATATGGTGGTTCCATGCCTGAGAAATGTTTTAACTGCTTCTAATCTTTCAAATGCCTCCCAAATGAGCTCTGGACCTTCCAGATCTTCATCGGCTGGTATTTCCAGTGCTTTTACAGCTTCTATTCCTTGTGGACAGCAAAGCAATCATGATACACAGGATTTTAACAGCTCAACATCATCACCCGTGCTAAAAGACTGGTTATCTGCTTCCATTAATCTGCATCATGGACATTCAGCCTCATGCTGGTAATACTAACTTACACACTCTTTTTGAAGAGTTTGATTATTATCTTTCTAAAATCAAGCATTTGCAATTAGACAATGCTTATTTTACTGACTGCATAAAAGAAAAGCTTGTATCTAAAGGGCTATGCATGTGGTGTTACCCTAATGGTTTACAGACAGATTCTTCTCTATTTAAAGAACTTACTGCACTATTTGATCAGCATGGAATAGAATATATGAATGTTATTATCAAACATAATGAAGTTTTGATAGATTAATTAAGTGAGACTGTCAGTGACTTGGATAATAACATTTGTAGTCATATATAATATAATAATTTTAAATATGAACATATTTGCATTTTTAAGAGCATTGATGAAATGTGTTCCAATATAAAGGTACATAAAGTGAAATAATTAATTAAGGATAAGACTGACTACAGTAAGGGTGCAGCATACCCTCAACCCCCACCCTCACAAGAATGGGGTACTAAATTCTCTGCCGAAAATGGGACCTGCATTAATGAATCTCAAGCTCAAGCCTCTAAAAATAGTTCAGAGTAAGTTTTTTTAGACCAGGCAGATTTTCCCCCACTGACACTCTATGAGCATTTAAAGAACAGAGCCACCCCACAAGACAATCACTGGATAGACAGGTATACACCTTCTCATCACCCCAACGATCGATGGGGGAGGGGGAACAATCCAACAGGGGAGGGAGAACCTTTTACAACCATAACAACAATAGGAAATAATTGAAGTGGATTCTCCTGAACATACTGATGTTTTTGACATTATAGGCACTTACCATGACCATATTCTATCCCCTTGTAATATCATTACAAATTCTTTAGGTGATTTTAAAGTTTATAATTTTTCTAATGCTTGTATGGACACTTCACATTGTGAAATTTTTGCAAAGGGTTTCACTTTTGTACCCCAATACAAGTGTAATGCAGCCACCACTTTAATGGATCTAAAATTATACACCCGCAAGCTGAATCTAAAGGTTCTGTTCCAGAACTCTTTATCTAGGCAGTTTGTTAACCCCCTTGCCATTTCCAGCACTTAAAACCCTCCATTACATCCTATAATTTCCTTATTTGAGAGAATGTGTGAACTAGATATATGTAACCTCCCTACTAGGCATAGGACGGATACTGAAATTCATACTCAGGAGACTGCCACCATTAATGAAATCAAGGATGTGTTGGATAGAATTAAGATTATGAAACCGGACAAAGGGGGTGCTGTTGTGTTAATGAACTTAGATGGCTGCACCAATAAGATGCTATTTATTTTAAACAGTAAAGCCTATGCAAAATCTTCCATCAATGAATTGAATGGTACTTACACTAAAATGTGTAAGTATCAGTATCAATAAGTGTTTTCCAAAGTCCAGCCTGTTTATGTGATGGATAGGTATGCATAAATGTTTCTCTATCTCCTGTACAGCTGCAGATAAGAGGGCCGCAAACATGGACACCCATGCCAGTAGGCTGCTAAGGCTGTGTCGTGAGGCTGGTGAGTACAAATATAGCTTGTAGTATTCAGGGCAAATACATAGAAAGAAGTAGAATGTCACCTGTCAGTATTTAAAATGGGTATGGTTTGTACTGAATAAATGAGACATTAGCAGAGTAATAGTGACGTACAGGGTATATATTAATAAAAGTGTCAATACCTGTCAATAAAAGTCAAAACTCCAGACTGGTTGTGTTTACTTTGGTATGTGGTGGTATGAATAGAAATGTGTATAGTTTCTGCACAGCAACTATAGCTCTGAAAGCATTAAATAATCAAGGCTCATCTGACATAGATTGTGGAGTTGTAAAACAGGAGATTAACTATATGAAATGTTCCATGCACCAAGATCTGATACCTGAATAGTAATGTTGTGTTAACCAGTGTTTTTCAGACTGTGCTATGTCAAAGTATAAATACACAGTATAAGAACTATCTGCCATGCATGAATGTTGGAATTACAAGGTCAGATTGTACAACCAAGAGAGTATTAGACAGAAAACAGTCAAACAAGAGACAACAGTTTCTCAATACCTCATTCTGATGAAACACAAACGTTGTTGTATTTTTTTGTGCAAACAAGCACGGTTCAAAGCCCAGGAGTGGTAGTAAGCTGTATGCATAATTTCACCCATGAATATGTGAATATGTGTAGAAACAGTCACATAGTGTTAACAGAAATTTCCTCCACAGGTCTGCCAGGTAAGAACATGTATATCTTAGCTGTAAGAAGGCTGTACTTATACACTGTGTACAACACCAATTGTCCAACCCCAAGGCTGCAAATGACAGCAAGAAAAGTACATACGCCAAGTAGTCCCCTCCAAAAATTGTCCCTCAAGTGTCACATTGTCACAGCTAGTGGTCACTGCTACCCACACCCAGGATGACCGATGGAAATCAAGACAGAGCATGGTGGTAGCACGCACACACACACACACACACACACACACACACACACACACACACACACACACACACACACACACACACACACACTATGAGTGCACATATGTAACCCTGACTATGTGAATATGGGTAGAACCAGTTGAGGTACAGTTAACAGAAACTTCCTCCACAGGTCTGCCAGGTAAGAAAAGGTATAAATTAGCTGTGAGAAGGCTGTAATTATACACTGTATACAGACATACCACTGCCCAACCCAAGGCCATAGGTTGATGTAAAGTGAGATAATACCTGGAGAGTAATGATTAGAGCAAAGATCTTTAAAGTTGTAAGCAAATGAAGCCTATATAGTTGTTAATTGACATTTATCTTTCTCCCCCACTCTATATGCACCAGTATTTTAAACACATAAATCAATGGGTATGTTTTTCTCCAAACCTACTGTTGGAGCATGTGTCCTATTGTTCTACAAATATTTAAATATTTGACTATTAATGTTCCCTGTTCAAATAGTATCACTGGTGGCCCATTGCTATCAATGTAATCTGCATGCTGTCATAATGCCCACTGTTGTTCTATATATGTGTTCTTTTTCTATGCAACTGTTCCAAATCTGTTGTTTTGGGTTAATGGAAATACCTATGTATGCTGTTATAACTAATCCTGGAATGTGTTTTTCTTGACTAACCGAAATATGTTACAAAACTGCAACACAATAGCACATCTGGGAAGGCCGATCCCAGTGGATCCGCCTGTCCTGCCTCAACTGGCTGTGGCACCGGGCCCCAGCACATCTGGGACCCAACCCAGGACCTCCTCATCTGCTGGTCCTGCACCAACTTCGGGTAGATCTGCCTCAGGGGATCGGGCCTGTCTCCGCCAGTAGCGGGCACGCACAGGACACTGTCACCCATCTTCAGGTCTGGGGAATGGTGCATAGTGAGCTTTTAATGGAGTTCAGAGATCTGCTATGCCAGCTTGAGGGCCACTTGGTGCATCTTGATGGTTAGCTTGCCCCTCTTTCTCAGCCTCCAGCACAGCCACCTTTGGGGCTGTGAAGGTTTAGTGGTGACTGTCCATGGGTGGGGACCTCAGTCCCATTGTATTCATTTTGGGCTCGTGGGCATCCGATCCCCAACCACCCTCCATGTCCAAGGTGTTTACCCCCCACATGTGTCATATACCACCCCTGTCTGCTGTCTTGTCTGTCTTGTCTGTCTTCCTACCCAACCTACTTCCCCAGATATATCTACTGTCCTTCCCCAACATCCCACTCTCACCTTATTAAAAAAAAGGGCAATCTGTTCCCACAAAAAAATGTTGCCCCATACATAGCTGTCCATTTCGCATACATGTCCACTGGACATATGTAATCTGGTCTAATTGGCTTAAAAACATATCAGTGTTGTCCTAACCCCTTTCTCAGGGGTTTGAGCATCCAGATTCACCTTCAAATTCTGTATAAATGTACAGCTGTTGCAGTATCAGAAATGAACAGCTATGGACCTTCCCTACACCCGTCCTGCACATCCCTAGCTATCTGTCACATGCTTTTTCCCTCTGCATACCCCCTTTTTCACCACTTACCTATCAACCCTTTTTTCTTTTCTTTTAAAGAAATTAGCACGGGGGTATGCGGGAGTAAGATGCAGTAACTAGCAATAAGTGGTAGTAAGTGAGTTTGTGCGATGCTAACCAATGCCTACACAGATTAAGCAGTTTCCCATTTAACCATGTGTTGGCATCGCTTACCATCATGCAAACCTGTGCAAACCCACTTACACCTGCTTACAACTGCCTTAATCACCCTGTCTCCATCAGCCACTGTTCTGCCCAGCAATAAAATAATCAGCCCTGCCAAGTTTCGAACCCCAGTCCACAGAGCAATTTATCACTACACCATCTGAGCTGTAGTAATGAATGCTGTTTTTTTCAAATATATCATTCAGTGCAGGTATAGAATAGTAGGGAACAAACACTGTAGAATCAGTCATGTTTAGTGTATATAAATATACACATATAGATGTGTATGGTGATAGATACATATTAAATAGTATATACCTCAAATATATGGAGCTATACATATAAAACAAATATGTATAGAATATATATACATATATATTGTATAAACATATGTATAGATATCAAAAAAAGAAATATATATATATATATATATATATATATATATATATCAGCATAGATATATCTAAATGTTTTATATATATATATATATATATATATATATATATATATATCACATTTAGATATATATATATATATATATAAATATATATATATATATATATATATATATATATATATATATCAGCATAGATATATCTAAATGTTATATATATATACATATATATATATATATATATATACATATATATATATATATATATATATATATAGATATATATCAGCATAGATATATATATATATATATATATATATAGATGTCCATAATATGTAGTGGAGTCATACCCAGCACCATACCTCTACACCTCTTAGTGCAATAATTCTGGACAAAAGCTTTCAAAATTGGGGGACAATGGTCCAAGGACAGGGACATAATGTACGTTCTGCAGTTATAAATGTAGAATGTTCCTACAGTAACAGGGCTCATATCAGCATACATGTCCAGAAGGATGTGATTTATGAAACTGAAATGTATATCATCATTTACAGACAGATATCCTGACATCATCACAGTGATTTACCACAGAAATGAAAATAATGATTATGTGGAACAGAACATACATATGAGCAATAATCCTGGACAGTCTGAAACAATCTGGCCAGTCGAGAGGGATGTTCAGAACCCCTTAGTGCAACAAATCTGGACCAAGACTGACCAGGTGTGTGTAAAGCCATGAAACTGAGAACATATCCAAAATACTGGAGTAGATAATGTGACACAGTTGATGCAGTAACACTCTCCTGTCTGTTGTACCATATATTGACTAGAATAGCCCAATTCCAAAACCAAATTACTCCCCACTACTCACTGACATACATCTTCACATCATCCCACTGATGTGTCAGACATACACAACATGTATGGGGGGCCAGGCAACAGTACATCTGACAAATATCGGACATAACATCACAATAGGGAAACTACACTGAACTGCTAGATATGGCACCAAGTACGGTTTAAACTACAGGCAGGCTGACACAACACATACCCAAGTTTGCTATGGGGGAATATACATCTAATTGAAAATATATCAGGCACTACAGGGATGTAACAGCACTGACTAACAAACACCAGCGTGAAAGTGCATACCCAGAACCAGTCTCACCACATTCAAAGTGACATATTGGTAAGCCACGGGAACAATAGAGTATATAGATTGTGTGAACAAAATCATCAGCATGTTTGCCACTCACACACTACCCCTATATATACTGGCCCAATTCCCAGTGTAGTATGATGCCTGACTGTGGTATGGGACATTTCTCAATCTGCCCCTACAAATGTATACAAATGATACAGCACCAGAAGCTGAAGCAGCATGCAAAGTCATATAGAAAAGGACCCTTAACAGTTACATCTACTCCCGTCCCTAAACAGGCCAAATAAAACATTCACAATACACTGCTACACAATCCTGAAAGTCTGTCAACAATTGCCAGAAATACAGTCCTCTCAACTGTATAGAGTCCCACAGAATGTCCAGGCTTCCTCCTCATATATAAGGCCTACTACATGTAACATGTCTGACAGTCTGATAAATCACTGAGATGATAATTGGAATGAAGTCACTATATAATGATATACTACACCTGTACAGCTCTTACAGCATGACATCTGGACAAAGCCTGACATATTTAGGGGCAGAGACCCAAACGCAGGGGCATTATTGACATATTGCTGTCATAAACTGAGAAAGTTGCTGGTGTAACAGGGTTGTTGTAACATATCTGTTCTGAGGGATATAAACTCAGAAACACACATGGATGTTACCATTTACTGACTGCAATCCTCAGAGTATGCTACTGCATTTCCAAGGCCAACAAATGTGTGAGTAACACACCAAATATAAAAGTCCAAACTCTGGCCAGTCTGCACATAGCCCTACATTTGGAAGTTATGTCAACCACATAACACTATCAGACTTAAATTCATGCAGAGCAGCCATATACACACAAACTCTGTCAAACTAGCATTAGTTCAACTGTATAACAGCAATGCTTGCATTCTGTCCCTGCGTCTGGAACATTCTCCCCCAGTTTGTTGGGCTGTCTCCACAGTGTTTGTTGTAAGAGGTATTCCCAACTGCACTCTGTGATGCTGTTTGTCACACACCTCCATGAAGTATTCTTCCCAGACAAGGAAAAGAGGCAACCCCCACATGAAGTACTCAGTTATAGGAGTGTGTTTCCATGCTATAGGCTATGGGAATGATACCACAGCTGTTCCACATGCAATTAACAAGTGGGGGCACTAACTGGGGCACAGGCCATCAGATGCTCATGAGCATTACCTACTAAAGGCAAGATGCTGCTTATACAAAACAGATGTAGATCCTACATCTGTCTCAGAGAGAGAGAACCACACACACACACACACACACACACACACACACACACACACACACACACACACACACACACACACACACACACACACACACACACACACACACACACACACACACACACACACACACACAAAACCACAGAAACAAACAGACACACACACACCGAGACTGATGAAGTATATCAACTGAACTGAAAACACATAAACACAGCTATGTCAAACAATCAAGCCTGAATTGAAATGTAGTAGAGAGCATGTACATGTGGAAAATAGGAAGTTCAAACATACTGTACTGATATATTGCTGAGCAGAACCTGTGGCCATAGAAACTGTTTCTGTCTGCAGTGACATAGAACACAGCCCAGGGCCCTGAGTCACCCCAGGAAAGGATGACTCATATATGACCACTGCTGGAGTGTGTGTTGTACAATACCATCTGTGACACTGCTAGGCCGCACCCAGTGAAAATCATACCATCAGTAACTCTGCTATGTCCAGCTCTGACTTGTTCCTCTTTTTTCAATGACAATATCTCCAACCCATATAACATAGCTGGTCTCACTACCCTCTTGTAGACCTTCCCTATCACTTTTAATGGTACTTGTCTGACACAAATCACACATGACACTCTTCCCCACCATCCACATCCTGCTCGTACTCACGTCATCACCTCTAACCCACACTCGCCATTACTCTGAACTGTTGTTACCAAGTATTTACACCTATCTACCTTGGCAAACTGTATTCCCTGCATCCTCACCATTCCTCCATCCTCCCTCCCATTCACACACATATATTCCATCTTAGTCTAGCTGAACATCATTCCTACCCCTCTAGACCATACCTACACCTCTCCAGGTTCTCCTCAACCTGTTCCCTCCTCTCACTACAGACTACAATGTCATCTGCAAGCAGCACAGTCTAGGGAGACTCCTATCTGATCATTTCTGTCAACCTATCCATTGCCAATGCAAATAAGAAAGTGCTCATAGCTGATTCCTGATGTACTCCCACCCCCACCTTAAACACACCTGTCACTCCCAATGCAGAACTCACTGCAATCACACTAGCCTTGTACATATCCTATAGCATTCTTATGGATTCCTCCGCCGCTCCTGACCACCTCATACAATACCACAACATCTCTCTAGGCATCCTGTCATATGCTGTCTGTAAGTCCACAAAGACACAACACAGCTATGTCTGACCTTCTCTGTATGCCCCCATCAACACTCTCAGACAAACATCACATCTGTATTGCTCTATCCTGGCATGAAACCATGCTGCTGATCAGTAATCCTCACCTCCCTTCTTAGCCTAGCTTCCACCACCCTTTACCATTACCTCATGCTGTGACTGATCATTGTTATCCCTCTGCAGCTACTACAGCTTTGCACACCACCCTTAGTTTCATAATCAGTACCAAAACACATTTCATCCACTCTACATGCATCCTCTCACCTCCCTAGATTACAGTAAACAATCTGGTTAGAAAGACTACTGCCATTTGTCCTAAACACATCCATGCTTCCACAGGTATGTCAACTGGACCAATAGTCTTTCCATTCTTAAACCTATTCATAGCTATCCTTATTTCCCCCTTGATAATCTGTTGCACATCCTTATTCACCATGCACACATCATCCAACCTTCTCACTCTCTCATTCTCTTCATTCAACTGCCCATCAAAGTACTGTTTCCACCTGCTCGACACACTCTCCTCGCTAGTGAGTTCACTTCCACCATTATCCTTTCTCAGCCTTATCTGCTGCACATCCTTCCTAGCTACATGCCTCTGTCAAGCCAATTGGTACAGGTCCTATTTTCCATCCTTGGTGTCCAACCTTACAGACAACCCTTCAGTTGCCCCATCCTCAGCCTTTGCCACCATTCTCTTTGCCATGGACCCCATCTCCCTATATACCTGTCTACTTTCTGCATCTGTCTGACAATCCCACTTCTCTTTGGCCAACCTCTTTCTCTGTATACTCCGCTGTACTTCATGTCACCACCAGGTCTCCTTGTCCTCCTTCCTCTGAGCAGATGCCATACCAAACTCCATCCTATTCATCTCCCTTAGTAGCTCGGATGTAGTTACCCAGATATTTGTTAACTTTTCACTGTCACCCACTGCCTGTCTTAACTCTTCCTTGAACTCAACCTCACAATCTCCCTTTCTCAGTATCCACCATTTGATCCATGGTGCTGCCCTCAAACTCCTCCCCCTCTTAGTGATCACCGACGTCATTCCACAGACCAACCTTCCATGCTGCCTAAATACACTTTCCCCTGTCAACACTTTACAGTTATCAATCCCCTTCAAACAGGCCCACCTGTATAGGAGATAATCCACCTGTGTGCATCTTTCTCCACTCTTATATGTCCCCCTATGCCCCTCGGTCTTGTAATACTATGTATTCACCACACCCATATCCAACCTCTGTTGCAAACTCCACCACCATCTCACCTTCTGCATTCCATTGCTTAACATCATACCTACACATCACTTCTGCATCCCCTCTCTCCCTTTCACCGACATGCCCATTGAAATCTGCTCCAATCACCACTCACTCAGCCTTCGGTACATGCATCACCAATTCATTCATCCACACCAAGGTACGTCTGTCTCATCCATCACACGTGCAGTTAGTGGAGCATATGCAATAACAACTGTCAACATTACACCATCAATTCCCAGCCTCTTGAACATCAATCTACCTGACACTGTTATCACCTCCACAAACACTCTTGGTATAATCTTCCTTCAGGTTAACACCTACACCATTTCCCCTCCCATACACACCATGATAGAACTACTTGCACCCGATTCCGATACACACAGGTGTACACCCCCTTCCATCTGGTCTCTGGCACACACAATATATCCAGCTTTGTTCTGTCCAGCATATCAGCTAGCTCTGTCCCCATACCAGTCATACTCATAACATTAACAGTTACTACCCTCACTACCACACAGCTAGCCTTCCACCTCTCTGCCTGCCATATGAGCATCAGACATCCTCCATGGTATGTCTGTGAATGCAAAGGCTACTGCACTATCAAATGACATATAAGTGTTACAGCAATATGAAGAAATTGTCACTAATTGTGGCCCATAGCCCACTATGTGTGTGCAGTGTCCTACGGATGTCCTGCCCTAACAGGTTGACATGACTGACTGAGCAGCAAGACTGTCATTACAGTGTGCCATACTGACATAGAACAGATATGTATAGAAGGTATTACGTGTGCATATGTATGTATGGGTAGGTGTACCTGGCTGCCTCATAACAACTGAAATGGGATGCAAAACATCAGGTAAATAAGCTGTACATGTTGTACATGTGTGTAACCTTAGTTTCTGTGCAACCAACAGAGTTACACCTCTACAGCTACTGGTGGTGTAATTGCCCTGACACAGACATGGGTAGTATAATAAGCGTGAGTATCACGTTGAAATTGTAGAGGTGGCCAACTGTGTTCTGACCCTGTGTCCATGCCTACTACAAACAGATATATGATCACCCATATAGCTGTATGGCCTCAGCAATACCTTACTTGTAAAACCTGTCTCCACCAAAGTAGAGAAAACCCCTTTGCTGGATAGCAGCAATGCACAAAGCACATAATGTGATGCTATATTGGTTATACAGGGCAAAGTAGAAGCAGGTACCAACTGGGCAGCATGCCAACCTTTGTCTGAACGAGCATAATAGGTCACAGGTGGATTACTGTAAGGCTAACTATTAGTACAAATTGGACACATCCAGTATAGGCAATCACAAGGCCATCTTCACATATTTCTGCAGTCTCAGAGGCACCAAAACAACCCACCCTGTAATGGTGGTCAATCACAGCACATACATACACACATCATAGCTACAGACAACCTACTGCAGACAGGTTTAGGGCAGACATCACCACACTGCATCACTATCAGTATAGGTGGATATGCACAGCAAATGCACTCCTCCCCTCATCATCATGGATCAGGTCCAAACTGCCTAATCAAAGTTGACAAAAGCAAATTCCCTTGGGGCCTGATAACATTCCTGTTTGCATCCTACATGAGACCAAGCATATGCTTCCAGCTCCATTGCACACTGTATGCAAGCAAAGCCTGAGCACCACTGACATCCCACCTGCAAGGAACATGGCCACTGTCATCCCTCTACACAAATGTGAATGATGAATGGAGGTTCATGCAATGTACTGGCCATCATTGGGAACATGACACATCAGGACCTGGAGTAAAATGCATGTTCATATAGTGCTGCCAGGTACAGTGGTATGATGTGTTTGTAAGTGGTGGCTAATGAAAGTCCATATGCACGTGCTGGCTCTGTAAAGAACTCTGAGCAATGTCTGAGATTCTGTAATGTGTTTTCTTGTGTATGACCTCCAGGTGCCATGCAGCAGCAAGTGCCTTACACTGATGCAGAGACAGCAGCCATCACAGAAGCTGTAATCTTAAACTTTGGCATCCTATCTGGCCATAGCCGGCAAAATCTGCAGGAGCAGACTGCCCTGTTGGATGAGATCATCCACAGAGTGAATGTGTTGGGCCACCATGGACGCACATACGATCAGGTCAGGCATAAGAGCAACTGACCTGATACATCGTGCCCGGCAAAGGGCTGCTGCTGTAGTGAGGGACTGTACTGCTACTGGTGGGGGGCCAGCCACATAAGCCCCACTTACGGCAACAGAGGAGCTCCTTGCCAACTTTGCAGTAGCCCCCACACAAACTCAAACATGGGAAACAGCAGTTGTGTAGGTGAGTGGCATCCAGGCAACAGGCAAGGAGCATCCATTTAAGGCTAAAGTGCACATCAATGTAATGAGGTAGCATTTAAACTGCCTTCTACAAAGTCTTTAGATGCATATGTCAGTGCAAAATGGATTAGTGTGTGGGGTGTAGTAATGCACACAAGTGCACATGTATGGTGAAGGACAGCAAATTGTGTAATATCATAGTGTATACTGTACCTGTGCAGAAAATTAGCATTCATCTTGTAACAATGCCTAATGTAAATGTGCAGACAATACCTCTCCCTCACAACTACATAGGTCCCTCTGGTCTACACTCGGGACAGAATCCTGAACCCAGTAAGTATGGGATTTCCCTGTTGTGGCTCACTAGTACCTCAGGTATGCTAAAGTTAATGCATGTGACCATGCAAGCAACTGTTATACTCAGCCATTTGGCAATATCTGTATGTTCACCTGTGGTGATGTTTACTGCATTGCATAATGGTCGTCATGACAGGGTACTATTTGCAGGAGATGTGACATATCTGTAGCATACCTCACAACCTGTCATTGCAGGACACCTGGACAAAAAACACCAAAATGGGGGGACAAAGGTCCAAACTAGGGTCATATTGTAGAAATCAGTGGTATACAGTGCATATAAATGGTGTACACACCTGTTAAAAAGCCAGGTATGTATGATATACAAAAATGACAGCACAATAGACAAGTTCAGAATACTGCCAACCTTTCATGTGACCTATAACCTGTACAATTCAATTGTAAAGAAAACAAATCTGTCATTGCAACAATAATGACACATAACAATAGTACAACAACCTAGATGCATATGTCTGCATAGGCTGAAGCTAGTACTGTGTTGATGCAGCTTTCAATATAACTACAGCCATCAATTACAGACACTCTTCGATTAACAGTGACTAATAGGTTCATAGGTTCATAGGTTGGTACTAGGCTATCAGCCTTAGGGCCTATACAAGCCTAGCCATAACAATTCCCCGGCTATTTCTTCCCACATTATTTACTTTCTTGGACCCCTGTCTAGCAGGGTGACTGACGTGATCCCTGGGGTGAATTTCCTTTCTCCCATCCAATTGTCAAGGTTCGTCTTGAAGAGGTCCAAAGAGGCACTCTGCTTGACATGTATGGGCAATCTATTCCAGAGTCTGGGGAGTCTCTGGGTCAGGAACCTATCCCTCCAGCATGTTTTGTTTATTGTGATGACAAGGTTTAGATCCCTGGAGCATGTAGCTCTGAGGGATTGGGATTTCTTTAAGTGTAGCATGTCCAACAGCTTTGGGTTTGACATGGCCTTGTATGTTAAGCAGAGATCGCCTCTGAGTAGACGATATGCGACAGAGTATAGCTGAAGTTTTTTAAGGTGGTCAGTGTAGGGCATCTGCTTTAGGCATGTGATTTTTTTAGTGAGGTATTTCTGAGGCCTTTCCAGTTGTTGCAGATGTCTTGAGAGGCACATACCAAATGGGGCATTGTATTCTATAATGGGTCTAATGAGGGATGAGTACAGTGGGACAATGACCTCCTTCTTTCTGGATGAAAAGCCCTTTGTGATGAGATGTGCCACATAGAAGGATTTCCTGACTGTTGTGGCAATGTGGCTATCGAAGGTGAGACCACTGTCCACCTGTGTCCCTAAGTCACTTATCACACTTTCTGTGTTTAGTGTACTGCCACCGATATGGTAATTCATGGATACATGTTTTTTCCCAAAGGGGATAACAATACATTTCTTGGCATTGAGCTTGAGCCCATGGCTCTGGCACCAAGCATCTGTTTCTGTAAGGCCCTTTTGTAGAGTATCCACATCATTTGGGGATTCAATAATGGCTCCCAGTTTGCAGTCATCTGCAAACTTTGTTAGCCAGAGTCCCTTAGTGTTGACCTGTACTTCAGAGAAGTAGATGCCAAACAAGAGCGGCCCCAGGACTGAACCCTGAGGTACTCCACTTGTCACTTGTCTGGAGCTGGATTTGGAGTCGGCTACTTTTACAGTGTGGGTTCTATCAGTAAGCCATTTAGCAACCCATTGGGTGACATAGGGATTAATGCCCAACTTAGTAAGTTTATCTATGATTCCAGAGTGGGGAATGGTGTCAAAGGCCTTGGCAAGGTCTAGATAGGCTGTGTGGACCACCTTACCCTTGTCCATGGCTCTGGAGACTGATTCAAAGAAGTCAATCAGGTTCAGGAGACAAGATCGGCCCTTCACAAACCCAAACTGGGTGGGGTCCAGTGTTTGAAGGTTGCCAATGTCTTTGTTTTATAAGTTCCATGATACGCTCCATGGCCTTGCAGATAAGGCTTGTCAGACTGATGGGATGGTAGTTTCCGGGATCCAAGGTGGATCCCCCCTTGTGGATTGGGATAACTGTAGCTCTGCACCACTCAGTGGGCACGAAACCTGAGGTGAGGCTATGATTAAACATGACACTTAGGTGAGGTGCCAGTTCATATTGTAGTTCATGTAGTACACAGCCTGGGATGTCATCTGGTCCCATGGAGGCTGTATTCTTGGCTTTAGAGAGTGCGTTTTGTACCTGTGTGGCCATTATTACTGGAATTTGGCAATCTTCCGGTATTGAGATGGGCCATTTAGGGGGGGAGAGGGGGGTGAAGTTGGCACTGAATCGATCTGCCAGGATATTGGCAATATCCTTTGGATCAGTATATTTAATGTGATTCTGTTTTAGCTCAGAGCAGATCTGAGCATTGCCATTTAGATTCTTGACATAGTTATAGAATGCTTTGTGGTTGTCTTTGGAATCTTTGGCAATTTTATTTTTGTAAATAGCTTTGGAGGATTTTATGAGGCATCTCAGTTTCTTACTGAGGCTAGTAAGGGAGTTTTTTGCATCCTGGGATTTTCCTCTTTTCTGCAATAGTTTCTTCCTTTTGTTGTAAAGTTTGTTTATGGCAGGGGACCACCAGATTGGCTTCCTTTTCTTGGATGAGAGCATTTTGGTTCTATTTGGGATGGCACGATTCATGCATGAGTGGATGTGCTCGTACAGTGCCTTAGTGTAGGATTCAGCAGTTGAACTTTCAGTTCCCGTCTGCATGGGTGTTATGAAGTTTGTCACTTCTGACTTGAGTAGCATGAAGTTGGCTTTGGAGAAGTTTTTTTATGGTGGTTTCTTTACTGGGGGGTGGGGGTGGGATGTGGATGTTAAGGGTGATTAGCTTATGGTCAGACCTGACTAACGAGGGGTGACCATAGGTATGGAGCATTGATTTCCCATGTTGGTAATGACCAGGTCTGGGATATTGGAGCCCTGGTGGGACTATGGATTAGTTGATCCAGGGCATTGGAATTTATGAATTCCAAGAACCGCGTTCAAAGGTGGTGGGACATGAGTAGTTTTCCCAGTTAATGGCAGGATAGTTAAAATCACCCAGTATTAGGGTGTTTGGTTCTATCTTAATATTTTCCAGTATGTTTAGAAAGGTGTAGTGAGAATCTTGGGGTATGGTGGGGATCTGTAGCAAGCTACAATTTGGATTGCAGTCTTACCTAGTGTTAGTTGCACTTGGAGAATTTCAGACACATTGTGTTGGCCAACTAGCCTGGTGGTGTGAATATCCTTGGTGAATATTGACACTCCTCCACCTTTAGTGTTTCAGTCCTGGTTTGGTGGCTGAAAAGTGTGGTAAGAGTTGTAGCCTGGTATTGCAGGGGTGCTCTCTGGAGCCTTGAACCAGGTCTCAGTTACTGCACAGATATCGATGTTCTCCATTTTTAGGAGTGCCTCAAGAGAGTGCATTTTGAGGTTTAGACTTCTAGCATTGAGTAGCATTACCTTCAGATTTTGCATGCTTGTACCTGTTACGGTGGTGGTTTTGTCCTTTGAAGTTTGCCTAAAAAAGCACTATAGGGGTGGCAAGAGCCTTAGCCAGTAACCTGAATCCCAGGGCGACAGGTGCAGACCATCTCTGGCAAAGCATCGTGGTCTGTCAATCATGTCATCCCAGGCAGACAGATACTGGATCCCCTTTGAATGACACCATAAGCTTAGCCAATTGTTGAAGTCAATCATTTTATCCTTATATTGTGGTATCATTCTGGGCAAAGGCAGGATGCTACTCAGGGCTAGGGTCATACCTGCCTGGGCCACATGATCCGAGAGCTCTTCCATGTCTCTTTTCATGTAGTCCAGGGAGGTACATCTCAAGTCATTCACTCCAACATGGACAATGACAGAGTCATATTTGTACTTGTTGTGGAGTGACTTGAGTGCATGCGTTATGTGGCGGATCCTGGCACCCGACAGGCAGCTGACTGTAATTTTCTCCTTATTCAACCTAGTGAGAGGGACATCAGTGTGCCGGACTATAGAGTCACCTATGACTAAAGTGTTAGGTACATTGTCTTGCCTTAGGAGCTGTTGCTGGGTGGCACACTGGTGTTGTGAACTATGTGACACATTGGTTGTGATTGGTGTTTGTTTGCATTTCAGCTTCAGAGGTCTTTGTTGCTTGGGCAGGTTACAGTTAAGGGCCTCTGCATATGTGGATTTAATGTTGCTATATGTGGGTGTTGGTGGTGCGGGTTTAGAAGGGCTATGTGTTGCTTGAGATTTAGTGTGGGTGTTAACCTTCTCCTCTTGACTGTTTAGCACAATCTTGGGTGGAGAGCTTTGCTTCCATTTTGGCTATGTAAGTGCATCTCTCACAGGTTGTAGTGTTGGGTGGTAGGAGGAGAGGGTTGTCTGTGTACATGAGGCAATTGCTGCATTGCCCCAGTATGCCCAGATTCACCAGGTGGACAGGAGAAATCACCGGAAGCTGACCCTTGGACATGCTTGGTTTGGGGCTTTTTTTTTTTTCTTCTTTGTAAAGTATAGGAGCTGTTTCCTTAGCAAGGTACTTTGCAATTATAGGCATAGTGCCTACTATTAATTTCTCCTTGTTAACAAGGAGAGTTCAGTGTTTGTATGAATTTAAGGCCTCCTAGTGCTTTCCAGCAGGTATTAGAGAAAATGCTAGTCATAGGGATGCTTAAAGGTAAGATTGAAAAGAATGCACTCTTCAGTGTGCACTAGAGAAGTTAGATGTGAAAGTAGGTAACTTGAGTTTTACCTGTTTAAAAAGTTAAGGTTTAGTGGAGAGTTACTATTTTTAAAACAGCAACATGGATTGAAAGAGGTGGTCACTTTTGTATTTTGGTACTATGAAATACTGTACGATGGCCAATAAATTTAAATAATTGAAGGCGTGGGATTTCAAAAATGATGATTTTGTGATTACTCACATAAGCCAGTGAAAGTAGAGAGAAATGAGATATATGGTCAGATTAACATAAGAGGCGGGCAACTAGAAAGACAGTGGTATTTAACAAGACAACTTAAATGGGTGGGAGGGCGAGAAAAAAATCTGCCTTACTCAGAACAGAGAGAGCTGTGGTCTCTTTTGAAGTTTTAACATGCTGTTAAAACAGAATGCAAGCAAAACACAAAGTAAAGAAAACAAACTACAGTATTCAAAATATAGAAAGGCAATACAGTAATACAAAAATAACAGCAAACTAACCTTTCCTTCACAGCAAAGTGTAGCAGAGTCTGGATGAGCCTTTCTGGTAAAGCTCTGAAATGTTTTAGTTTACTCCTTAAATAGAAATTTTAGTTCCTAGCTCCACCCCCTCTGTTAACAAGTGATTAACCTTAAGTGACCTCTTCTGTCTTATGAATGAGTCCTTAATTAATCAGTTCTTATTTCTGCCTGATTCAGAACAGAACAGTCAGCTCTCCTATCAGGATTATCCCAACATATACCAGTTGCCTGCTACAGCAACAGCCATGGTTCACATAGAGTTGAGAAAGCTGCTAAGGGATAACATTTTTGAGATGTATCAACCTGGATAAGGGTATCCAAACATTTCCATAGCATTGCACATACCATGCAGCATAGTGCAGACAGTCATCAAAAGGTGGTGACAATATGGGGTTACAGTGACATTGTGAAGGAGTGGACATCCCACCAATATCTATGAGAATACAAGACCAAAACTGGCCAGAGAGGCTGCCAGGAGCTCTACAGCAACAGTGAAGGAATAGTAGAAATCTCCAGCAAGTACTGGTTGTGTACTACATGTCACAAAAACCTTCCATGGTCTTCACATGTCCTGACTATAGGGTAGGGTTGGAAGATGGCAGAAGCCCTTCACACCAACCAATACATCATGTCTCCAAAAAGCAAGTGGGAAAATGTGTTATGGTAATATGGGACCATGGTTGTACTCACTGGCCACAATTCTGACAGGTGTATTTGGCACATTATCAGCACTGCACACCACCACAACAACACCACCCCATGGTGAAGCATGGGGATGACAGTGTCCTTCAATGGGGTTACTGTTAACAAGCAGGAACTGGGGCTGTAGACAAGTTAGAGGGGATTATGAACAGATCCAAACACTGGTCTATTGTAGCTCCAAAACATTTTGTTGTCTGCCACATAGCTGTGGATGGTGAGGAATTCCACCTTTCCACACAACAATGGCCCAAACCATACATCCATATCAACAAAAGGATGGCTTCACCAGAACACATGCAACTTTCTGCAGTGGCTAAGTCAGAGCCCACACCTACGTCCTATAGGATATATGCAGGGTGACCTGAAGAGGGCAGTGCACAGGGGATGCCCTTACAATCTGACATAGTTGGAGGTGTTTTGCAAGGGAGTCTGCAAACATTGGCAAGTCAAGATGTGCCATGCTGATAGACATCTCCATAAGAAGACTGCATGCTATGATTAAATCAAAAGTTGCTTTAACAGAGTATTACTTTAAGGGTGTGCACACTCATGCAACCAGCCTTTTGTACCTATTTTAATTACCAGATGCCACCTGTAACTGGTGCATATGTTGTTCAGTTGGATTGCACAGGTTAGATGTCATATGAAATGATGGCAATGTTATGACCTGATTTCTGAGGTCTCATGTGATATATCAAAAAAAACTGGCATGTTAACAGGTGTGTGTGTACACTTACTATATCTACTGTAAGCTTAAGTTGTTTGAATAACCATCTTTGTTTTAAAATACATGTACTGCAGATTATGCAGTCTGCACCTCCAATTAGGACATTACTTAGTGGCACCATGCCACAGGCCAACCCAGTAATGTTTAGCGCTTTCATCAATAAAGTTGACTTCATCAGAACAAAGGAGTTATGAAGAACAGACCAAACATATGAACCACACATGTAGACATTCAGCTAAACCCTGTACAGTTGGAGGGTATGTTCTGTAGGAGTTGCCACAGTGCTATACAGGTGAACAGCAATAATTTACATAAGGTGTAGTGTGTGCGAGGTGAAGAGCCATCACCTACTAATACCACTCACGTATCCCAGAGGTGTATATTAGTAGTAATGGTAATTGGAAAGGGCTGCATGCATGATGATGAGGGTCTGACCAGAGTGTGTACGTTATTGTCTGATTGTGTGTTGTGAATGCGCCAGTCAGCTAATGTGAGGTCTGTGTAATGCCTTTGAGGCTCCTCATGTGTGTGTGTGTGTGCATGCACGCGCATGTGTGTGTGTGTGTGTGTGTGTGTGTGTGTGTGTGTGTGTGTGTGTGTGTGTACCAGCAAACCTTATGGTGCCAGCAGTGATTTACATATGTTGTTTTATCCTCACTGGTGGACATGGTGGCTGCAGTCCCTTCCACTCTGGTACTGATGTCAGTGTCTCTGCAGAATCTGACCATGATGATACTCATATTGAGGTACAGGTGGAGTTGTCAGGGGCTGATACTGTGCCATCACTTGGCATCCCACTATTGTCAACCCCATCCCCGCACTCACAATGCCCACATATACCCTGTCACCAATGGCCGCAGATAATAGACAGTTGGTTGGTGGTAGCATGGAACAGGCTACTGTGGTGACTATGGCAAGTGAGGGTACAGGCACTAGCTATACATACCCACACAGGCAGATGGGCATGGATTCTCAAAGGCGGATTGCAGCCCGTCATGCCCCTGTTGCAAGTGCCATGGCATCAGTCACCAGATGCATGTTTCAGGGTGTCATGGGGGCACAGGCACGTAGTGAACATAATGCCAGACATATACGCAGGGTCAAGGATGGGCATGTCCTTAGTGTCCATGGCAATATGAACTCACTGCAGCCATCTGTGAACTTACTGGCTCACGGATAGATGGTGGGGGGAGACCTTGGCAGTCCTCGACCGTGGAATATCTGTGCTTGAGCATTTGGTAGACACTGGCCAGCAGCCATGTGGCTGTAGGGCAGCACCATGATCAGCTGATGGTCTGTGTGTCCATGCTCCATCCCATTCCCATGCTGGCAGTACCACCAGCACTACTGAAGGGAGTGCGCTGTCCACGCCATGATGCAGCAGGTCATGGGTATGTAATCCTGGCTGGACCCAATAGAGAAATGGCTCCAACAGGCAGCAGTCACCATCAGGGAGTAGTACTGCATCTGGACTTAGCCCTGGTGGTGTCGGTGATACCTTTGGCAGGCCCAGTTCCTGTGTTCATGGCCAGAGATGGTGAACTGTACACTCTGTCCAAAATACCCCTGTGTAGGGTGCCCACATGGTGTGACTGTGTACACACACACACACACACACACACACACACACACACACACACACACACACACACACACACACACACACACACACACACACACACACCACCCCTGCACTGTCCATTTAATGAACACCCCCATACACACACACATGATAACTGTGTGGCCTAGCCTAGGCTTCTGGAAAACCCACACAACACCCCATGCATATGATGATACCTGTGGCACATCCATGCCATCCATACCATCAATGCAGGGACATGCTTATATGGGGGTGATGCGCAGGGTGACTTTAGTAGACTGTAGCTATTTCATGCTGTGCAAGGTGCTGTCATCTGGCATTTGTAATGGGTACACATCAAAGTGTGTGTGTACCTTTTCAGTCATGATGTATTATTGGTGTTAGTAACACTAAGTGAATGTGTTCTCACATGCTGTACACTGTTTGTGTTCTGGGTGTCTGTATGTCAGCAGGATGTGGCCCTGCAGACATCACCAACAAGGGGTATGACAGTGTAGGGACACATCTTCCCCATCATTGTCAGGGTGCAGTTGTATCTGCACATATTTCCCAAGTCTGTGTAACAGTTCTTGCATGTGCCTCATAGCTTCTAGGGCTGAGGGGTTGTATCGCAGTCTACCACAGATTTCTAATGCCCTCAAGAGGATATTGTGTCAACCAAACACACAAAGAATACTGTTCACACACACACACACACACACACACACACACACACACACACACACACACACACACACACACACACACACACACACACACACACACTTAC
Organism: Protopterus annectens; assembly: GCF_019279795.1. Lineage (NCBI taxonomy): Eukaryota > Metazoa > Chordata > Ceratodontiformes > Protopteridae > Protopterus > Protopterus annectens. Next base: position 1,185,168,859 of record NC_056732.1, on the reverse strand, counting down.
CGCACACACCACAGAGCTTATAGGTTGTGGGGAGTCCCAGGATACCTATATAGTGAAGGACATCTACAGCACTTGTAAGGTATGGTAATGGTAGTTGTACTGGGTGAGACTGGCCACCAAGTACTTTTAACCACATGTTTACACATTCACAAACACTTTCAGACACACCAATGTGTGCACAAACAACACACACACACACACACACACACACACACACACACACACACACACACACACACACACACACACACACACACACACACTCATTTTACAGTACTGAGAGCCATGGATTCAAAGAATCATAGTTGTGTAAATGGCAAATAGCCATGTAGGCTTTACAATGCTAACCCATGGGAATATCATGCCACCTGTCGATATTCCCCAGTGTGTATACTGAGTATTGTCACTGGAATGATCCCCAGGGTGGGTTTTCTATTCCCCATCCACACCTCCTGATTTCTCTTGAAGAGGTCGAGTGATGTGCTCAGCTTGACATGTATGTGGCATCTATTCCATAGTGTGGCCAGTCTCTGGGTTGTGAACCTGTCCCTCCAGCATGTTCTGTTGATTGTGAGAATGGGGTTGAAGTATCTGGGGCATGTTGTGTGGACAGATTGGTCTCCACGGTTGTAGCATTCCAGAAAGGGTTGGTTCAGACAAGACTGTGTATGTCAGGCAGAGATGACATCTAAGAAGCCAATATGAGACAGAGATTCATTGGAGTTGTTGGAGTCTGTCCATATGGGGTGTGTGTGTACCACCCAAGATCCACTTTATGAGGTACATTTGCAGCCTCTCCTTTTGTTGCTGGTGTCCAGTGGGGTACATGGCAAATGGACAATAGTACATATTGACTGGCCTACTGAGGGGAGTGTACAGGGAATCACCATCCTTTTACTTCCCAGATTCAACACCCTGAGTCAGGAGAAGTGATACATAGAAGGACATTCAGAAGACAGTGGCACTGTGTTGGTCACCATCAAGCTCACTGTCAACCTGTGTTCCCAGTTCCATTATACCCACATCAGTGTTCAGTGTCTACCATCAATGTATTACTTTATGGGAGCCATGTCATACCGAAAGGGGATGGGAGGACATCATCTGGCTTTGAGCTTATGTCCAGGGTTCTGACAACAGTCATAGATCTCAGAGAGGCCTTTGTGAAGGATGTCAACCTCACGTGGGGGCTAATAATAGCACCCATCTTTTAGTCATCTGCAAACATTGTCAGCCAAGGCACCTTTGTATTGGGCTGGTACTCAGAGGTGTGGATCCCAAATATGAGGGAACCCAGGTCCACAACCTGTGGGACTCCACTCGTGACTGTTCAGCAGGCTGACATGGTGTCCGCTGCTTTCACACTGTGGGTTTTATCTGTGAGACGGTTTGCAGGCCACCTACCGATGTAGGTGTGGCTACCTACCTGAGTGTGTTTGTGTATGATTACTTTGTGGGGAGTGATATCCAAGGATTAAATGGGCAGCCTATCTTATCTATTCCATACTGTCACATAGTTATTGCACATGGCACGATAGTCATAGGGCTGCAGAGTGTCTACAGGTCCCTCTACAGTGGATGACAACTGTGGGCCTTTTAATGAAGAAACTAGGACATGTACTGTGTGAGCAACAGCAAAAAGTAGCAAAACCAGCCCCCCAGTGGATATGGTTGTCACACAAACAAAGCAATTCCCCCAAAGACAGGATACTGCTCACACACACACTTGCCCGGACTGAGATTAGATCCCCTATCTATCTATTTATTGGTACAGTATTACACATTTATCACATGTGCCATGGAGCTTATAGGGTGAAGGTTGTCCAACGGTACTTCTAAGATGAGGAACATCACCAGCCCTTGTAAAGTATGGCAATGGGTGATGTACTAGGTGAGAGAGGCTACAAAATACTTTAAACTACACCTATACACACTTACACACACACATTTTCCAGAACTGGAATTAGAACTTTTGCTACACAGTTATCAAATGCACCACAGAGCTTATGGGGCTGAGGCCTGATGAAATGGACTTCTAAGGTGACTGATATCTGCAGGACTGCTAAAGAAGGGAAAGGTGAAGTGTACTTGGTTTGAATCGACCCAAAAGCTTTAACTTGTAAACACACACACTAACATTTGCCAAGACAGAGATTAGAACTCCTACCTAAGCACTTATTTATACTATAGTGTTACATAGCTATTGCACACACCACAAAGCTTATGAGCCTGAGGTCTAAGTAGGGAAAGGGGAAGTGTACTGGGTTTGACTGGACCCAAAACCTTTAACTTGTAAACACACACACTTTAACATTTGCCAGGTCTGAGATTAGAACTCCTACCGAACTAGTTATTTGTATTATAGTGTTATGCAGTTATCACACACGCCACAGAGATTATGGAGCTGAGGTCTGATAAAAGGGACTTCTAAGATGACTGATATCTGCCAAACTGCTAAACTAGGGAAAGGGGAAGTGTACTGGGTTTGAATGAACCCAAAAGCTTTAACTTGTAAACACAAACACACACACATATACATACCCACACACACACACACACACACACACACACACACACACACACACACACACACACACACACACACACACACACACACACACACACACTTTTACATTTGTTAAAACTCCTACCTAACTAGTTATTTGTACTATAGTGTTACACAGTTATCACATTGCCACAGAGCTTATAGGGCTGAGGTTTGATGAAAGGGGCTTCTATGATGACAGACATCTTCAGGACTGCTAAAGTAGGGCAATTGGGAGTGTACTGGGTAGGGAAGGCCTGTTCATTTCTAGATACCACTGACATTTCTCTAAGTTTATGTGCAAGCCCAGTGTGACTCTATAGAACATGTGGGACTCCATTCCAGGGATTTTTGTACTCCAGTCTGGTTTGTTTTGTGCTGCAGCCATACCCCTCAACCTGTTGTTGCAGGATATCTGGTGATAGCCTATCAAAATGGGTGGACAATGAGCCATATGGTGATTGTGACTATCTCTCTCAGTAATGTATGAGTTACTAAGGTTACAGGGTTTGTTTTAATATACAAATCACATATATGACATTTTACACTGTCATGTATTGTTTCAATACCTCATGACATACCTCCTTAGATCATCACAGTGATTTACCAGAAGAATACAGGATGGATGATGCACACACCAAAATTATGGGCCAAGTGATACACATTCTTGCACAATCCAGCCTGTTGAGAGGTGTGGCTATGAGCAATTGACTGCTGGAGCTGTAGAAACAGTCCAGCACCTTGGTGATATATTACAATGGTGGAATCTCTGTGCATTCCTGTTCTGGCCTGGTCTGATTTCCAGTCCATGGTTGGGTAATATAAGTTAGATAGGATTAGGGTGACAGGCAGACTCCGGATAGATTTGTAGGGGATAAGATATGGGGGGGGGGGGTCCTGGGTCAGAAATGTTTGCTTATAGATACCAGTGCTTTGCATAGGGGTCTGCTCAAAGGTTGACTGCACTTGGAATGTCTTGTATGTGTTAGACTGTTTGACCAGCCTGGAGGTGTGTGTTTGTCTGATATACATTTATGGCCCACCTCATTTTGTTTGTCTGGCCACATTTTGGGGTCAGGATGTTTCATAGGATGAGTGATCATGGACGGGTGTGTTACTCCCCATGGTTGTGGGCCAGAGTTCTGTGAGTGCAGACATGTCACCATCTTACAGGGTTAGGACTGCCTGCAATGAGTGCATTCCCATGTTTAGACTCTTAGCCCTGCCTGTCAACTGTACAGAGTATCACAGAATGTCCACAGTCATGACCCATATATGTTGTTGGTTATGCAAACTACTGTGGTTTTCAAGGAAAAGTGTTTTGCAAGTCACTCACGGTTGATGTCATATATTACTCACAGCTGACATTGCAGTTTCTGACTTCATACACATCAGACATTCCATGCTACTACAATCATTTCATCAACTTTGTTACATTATTAGAGCAACGTTTCAAAGGTGTCCTTCTCTTTGGACCTTTTTCACTCCATTTTTCATGGCTTTGGCCAGATTTCTGGCTCTCTGACACTGGCAGGTTTTCTCCTAGCAGTTAGCAGAATGGCCTTTCTTTGCATTTTGTAGACTGTGTTATGTTGGTGTTATGGACCCCATGACACTCCCTAACAGGGTGCTGTGGGTGAGGCATGGGAATTTGCTACAGGCCTGTAGGCCAGGTGTGACAGATGCAGGCCATCTGTAGCAAGGCAGTGCATTCTGATGATCATATTTTTTATTTTTGTATTTATTTTATATTTGTTAACCAGGATGGTCCAACTGGATGAGGTCCGTTTTCAGCGGAGGCCCGGGAAGAAAAGATCCACTTAATTAATACAGTGACAACAGGTATTTATACATCAAGTGTAAGAGGAAAAAAAACTTCAACCAATGACTAATAACCTGAAAAAAGTGCTGTTTGGAAAACAAAGTCCACGAACCACGGTATAGTAATCCTTTATTCCAAACACAGATATTAACGCTTACAATTCCCAATACGTTTTCATCTACCAAGACTTCATCAGATAACCCCATTAAACAACCAAGTCCTCAAATAACCCAAAGAATTTTAAATTCAACCAATAAAAGCTTGGCATCAATTACCAATGTAATAAAATGCATAAAAAAGTAGTAACAAAAGCACCATTTTCAAACATTAATTTACTACCAATGACCTTTAGTGTGTAAAAATGTATAAACATATATAAATATCAAAAAGTGCTATAATAAATAATTACATTAAAATGTATAAAACATGACATAAAAGATGTTTAAAAACATTTCATTCAGCATAGAAAACTACTCCTACAGCCTAAAAAACTAATCCAATGCTACCCTCTAATGGCTCATATTACATCATACAGTTTTTACAATTTGGCTGCTCTTAACTTCAATAATGGTGCCAGGGAAATACTCTCATTAAGACCAGGGTATCTCCCAGCATCCAAGAAAACCTGCCAGTACAACTCGCGGTATTCAAGACAGGTTTCCCACAAACCCCCTCTAGCATCTTTGTGAACAACGTAAAGTAGAAAAAATGAAAAGTTTGCTTGAGCACAATTCTGTAGGTGTTTATATAGGGCATTTTTATCATTGTTCCTACTCATGTCATAAAAATGTTCGTAAATATGCCTTTTTAAACGTCTTTCAGTTTTCCCTACATAGAAAGCGCTGTAAACTTCACAGGTCACTAAATAGACCAACCCACTAGAAATACAATTACTGTAACAGGTACTTCTAACAAATTTATTCCTGGCTTTAATAAACACCTGGTCAGCCTTAGCTACATATTTACACTGGCACATATCCCACATCTATAAGTACCAGGTACTTTTCCCCTATGTGTGGTACTCCCTTTTTCCAATAATTCCTTCAAATTGGCACCTTTCTTAAACACAATATTTAAAGGTTTGTTTTCAACCCCCTTTAGGTCAGTGAGGGACGTAAATCTATCCCACTCTTTTTTCACCACATCAACCACCTTTTGTGAATCACTGCTGTATTCCATTGTAAGTATCCTATTAAACTTGCCATCCTTTTTCACACCATTAATGAATGTAAAATCATCACCCTTACCTAAAAAGGGCATAAATCTTGTCTTCCGCTGGTTTTTAATATAAATAATAGTGCCCTCCAGTAACTTAGCTGGGTATCCCATTTCCAAAAATAGTTTTCCCAAGAAGGCACATTCATCCTCAAAATCTTCATCTAAAGAGGTGAGTCTACTAGCTCTAATCAATTGTCCCTTAAAAATACTTTTCTTTTGCACATATGGGTGGGCACTCTCAAAATGAAGATACGAATTAGAGAAAGTCTCCTTTCGAAAAACTTTGGACTTAATACCCCCAAATGTTTTTGATGATACTTATATCCAAAAAGTCTACTTTATTATAAGTAATTTTATTAGTAAATTGTAAGAAGGTGGTAGTCATGTTCAAATACTCCAGAAATTCATTCAATTTCTCCTCCAATTCATCAAGGAAACGCCTATACAAAATCCAACAGTCACAAAATCTAGAGTTGAAAATATGTTTTTTTTTCCACCAGGCTAGGATAATGTTGGCATATGTGGGGGCACATGCAGATGCAGGCCATCTGTAGCAAGGCAGTGCATTCTGATGATCATATTTTTTATTTTTTTATTTATTTTACATTTGATAACCAGGATGGTCCAACTGGATGAGGTCCATTTTCAGCGGAGGCCCGGGGAGAAAAGATCCACTTAATACAGTGACAATAGGTATTTATACATCAGTTATATACCAATTAGTGAGACTATGTATCAGTGACATAAGAGATCAGAGTACAAATACATTCTTATAACACATTTTTCAACAACTTTACAAGTAGTCAATAGGTTAATAATTCATAAATTAAGACAAGAGATTAATTTACTGTTTCTTTCTTACATTAACATACAACTAACATTTGTTACTTCCATGTGTCATGGTTTCAGGATGAAAAAAGAAGGTAGTTTATCTGTCCTTATGTAACATATGGACATAACCAGGAACTAATAAGATGAGACTTAAGAGAGTGTTTGAATTGTTTTGTGTTTGATACCGAAATAACTGAGTGAGGGAGATTATTCCAATTCTTTGCTATACAATGAGAAAACAGAGCTTTGCCTGATGTGTTATTAGCTGTGGAGATGGAGAGGAGTGATTTATTGGTAGACCGGAGTGACCGATTTGGTATGTGGTTACTTATTAGTTCTTTAAGGGCTGGAGTTTTGCCAGGATATTGTCAGAAATTACAGGCTATGACTAGTTGGTGATAGGTTAATAGCTGTGGGAGTTCAAGCCACTGAAGTTGCCTGAAAAATATACAATGTTGAGTTCCAAAGGGGGAATTTTTAGCAAATTTGGCAATGTTGTTATAACATGACTAGTTTGTTAAGATCAGATTTTCTGACATAGGTGAGAATAGGTGCTGCATTCATAAGTGTGGAGAGGAGAGTTTGAACTAGGGTGACCCTAGCTTGATCTAATAGAAAGTGTTTTTGTCTATAAAGGGGCCCCATTTTTTATGTACGTTTTGATAGTTTGGGAGATGTGGATATCAAAGTGTGAGATGCAATCTATTTCAATGCCCAGCAGCTTGGTGTGAAGAGAGAGTGAGATGAATAGCAAGGATAGAGAAGGAGAGTGGAGTGGCTCTGGATTTGTATGGGATAAATAGAAGTAGTTTTGTTTTGTTAGGATTTAGTATAAGTTGAATATTTGTGATCCACTTCTCCACTACGCTAAAGGATTCTTGGGCAATATGTTGAAGGGCAGTAAGGGTTGGGGCAGAGCAGATTAATATGGAGTCATCTGTGTACTGTATGAGTGAGGCCTGTAGAGTAGAGGTAAGTTCATAGGTTCAAAGGTTCATAGGTAGGTACTAGGCTATCGGCCCAAGGACCTACATAAGCCTAGCCAGCAAGGTTCCCTGGCTTATGCCACCCAAGAAAGCTATTTTCCTGTGCAACTATTGAGCAGAGACACAGAAGTGATCCCCTTGTGTAGGGTGTAGTTTATTAGTAAAGATAGAAAAGAGGAGAGGGCCTAATATGGAGCCTTGAGGTACACCAGCTGATGTTGGGAGTAAAGATGATAGGACTCCTCGCCACTGGACAGCCTGTTGATGGTCTGTTAGATAGTTTTTAAACCATTCAACAGTGTTAGGGGCAAAGGATAGAGAAGTAACAGTATCTATTAGAATGGAGTGGGAAACCATATTGAATGCCTTAGAGAGGTCCAGGAATATCGCAGATACAAACTTGTTATTATTTCTGTGTTGGTTAACCAAGTTTGTGAAAGATAGGAGGGCATAGGTTGTGCTGTGGTGTGGACAAAAACCATGTTGTGTAGAGGAAAAGATCTTGTTTGAGTCGAGGAAATGCATAATCTGTGAATGTGTGCATTTTTCAAGTATTTTTGATAAAGGAGACATAATTGCTATGGGGTGATAGAGATATCATAGGAATTTCCACCTTTGTGAAGGGGAATAATGTAAGAGACTTTCCAGAGTTGAGGGATATGTGATTCTTGTATGGAGCAGTTGATTATTATTGAGACAGGGTAGGATAGGAAGTTGGCAACCATTTTTAGGAAATGAGCAGGTATGCCATCGGCTACAAGAGAAGTGGGTTTTAGTTTTAAGAGGTATTTTTTTATTGTGGAGGGTGAGACAGGTAAGAAGGAAAAGGGAGTTACGTTGTTAGTAGGTTTTGGTATACATGGGAAGGTATTTTTTGAAAGTTGGGTTGATAGTGATATAATGGATTCAGTAAAGTGGTGATTAAATTGGGAAGCTATTTCGCTATTTGATTTTGTAGTGGTGGAGGAAGGCACTGGTGTGGAGGTTTTTCCTAGTCTTAATAGGGAGTTTATAGCATGCCAAAACTTTTGGGGGTTATTGGAGTGTTTGTTTTGCATATCTAAAAAGTAGTTTTGTTTATCATGGTTTGTTTGTATTTTTACTTGGTTTCTAAGGTATTGATAGTTTTGTTTAGTTAGGGGAGTGTTACCTTTTTTCCAAGCTTTCCATGCCTTATCTCTGGTGTTCAATATGGCTGTAGTGGACTTGGTAAGCCATGGAGCATGGTTTTTGCTTAGTTCTAATTTTTTTTACTGCAGCAATTGAATCGAGGATGTTAATGAGAGTAGTGTTAAAATAGTCAATTGCACGGTCTAGATCAAGGCTATGAAGTGGTTCCCAATTACATTTTTTTAACAAAGTGTTGAGTTCTAGTGGATTAACATTACGATCATTTCGGACTTGTCTATAGACTATAGGTTTTGGAGTATTAGTCTGTTTCCTTAGTAAGAAGGTAGGACGATGATCGCTAAGTCCATCTGGTAGATCACCTACTTGATAGTTATTTGCAGGGTAGTTAACTAATGTCCAATCCAGTAATGATTCTTTATGGGATTTTTTTGTCAACCCTAGTAGGTTCTTGAATTAGTTGGGTGAAGCCGTACAAGTTTATGTGGTTAGTGGGGTTTTTAGAGTTACAGGATTGCCAGTCCACGTTTAGGTCCCTTAATAAAATAGTCTCCTGTGGGAGATTATCTTTAAACTATTGTAGAATATCCTCAATTGTTTGAGAGTTATTGCCTGGAGAGATATATGCACATAAAATAATGATACTCTTTTTCTTATTTATCAGTAACACAGAAGCAATGGTCTCAGTATTATTACATTTTGGTAGTGGAGTTAATAGAGGTTGGAGAGAGATTGTATTTTTGTAAACAATTGCACTGCCCCCACTTTTTTTCCTGTTCTATCATGATATAGGATATTATTTCCTAGAGGGAGGATCTCTTCATTTTGTGTGTCAGGTTTTAGCCAGGTTTCTGTTATAGTAAGAATGTCGGGGGAGTAGTGGGTTATGAGTGTGTGAAAGTGAGGAAGTTTGTTAGATATACTACGAGAGTTAAGGTTTATGATGAGAAGATCTGCAGGGTGTTTGTTTGGGGGTATGTTGTTGTTTGGACATGGGTTTGGATGGATGTCACCAGAAGGAGGAGCTATTTCATAAGAAAAAGTTGGAGCCTGACAGTTAGTAAAATGTATATGTGGAGTTTACATGATGTTTTTCTATTGTAAGATAGTGGGATGTACTTGGTTTGTAAAAATAATATAGTGTTGTTGCTAAATAATGATGGGGTGATAGGGAAGGTTGTGTGTGTAGGGGCAGGTGTGAAGGTAAGTGTAGTATGGTAGGTGCTATGTGGTAGGGGTGTATATGTATTCCCAGGCTGCCAGCAGTGGGCAACCCTGGGATGGCACCAGTAAGCTGACTGTGGGTGTTACTGACAATTGCTTTCTGTTTGTGTTGAGCCATCACTCTAGTTGATGGATGGATGCTGCTTAAGGCTAGAGACATGTTACTGCATTTCTATGGGACTATGGGGGGGTGACACATCTGTACACAATACACATTTGCAGAGACTGTGTGGATATTTGCATAACATTTTGGTCCCATTTAGCATAGTGATGTGCCCTATCTTTCAGACTACAGGCATAATAATATCGACCACAGGTCAGATTGTTCTGGCATAGACGTTTGTAGTTTCAGACTTCTTACCTTTCAAAGCCATACTGCCACTGCCAGACTTGCTGTGATAACACTGTGTAAAAGTCTGTAGCTGGGGATTTCATGGATGTTGCCATGTGGGGGGCCTTTGTCAGGCATTTCTGTATGGTTCTCTACAGCTGATATGCTGGGTGAGGCTGGGGGTGGGTATAGGACCCACACTTTGACATCCATGCATGTGACCTATGACCTCCTCCCAGTTTTTGGCTCACCACATATACTGCAGTGGTGTTTGTCAACTAGGGTGGTACTCCATGGTGTGGGTAGGCCACTACTGGAAATACACTTCCTGCTGTCCAACAGAGCTCTCAGTTGTCTTCTGCCATCCCAGAAAGCCAACCCATTCCCTTGCATGCTTGAATCAATACTATAGATATACTATCAGAACATTCCACTCCATTCATTAATTTTGTTAAGGAGACTGACTTACTCTGTGCCTGCGGCTGTTGTGAGGATGGTACTTGAGGGCTGACTATGTCGGATGCACACAGTACACTGCCTATACATGGTAGGTTATAGGTGGTGTGATGTTTGGCATCCATTTTACTGTGTGTGTGTCAGTCAGAGAGATTGATCAGTCCCTTGGGTCCTGTAATGTCAGTGTATGTGCTATGTGTTTGCTCTTTGCCAAGGACAGGTTATACTGGGCATGCCTCCATTTGTCTACAGGGGCAGGCTCAGGATATTCTTCCTCCTAGTCCCTCTGTGTCTGTGGAGACCTTGGCAATGGTGGGGGGCTGTGTGGCCCTTACCTGTTTTGTTCATGTTGCAGCTGTTTCCACAGGATCATATTGTGTAGCATGGTAGATACTATGAACACGTCTGCACATGTGGCTGCAGAGTACTGCGAGGCTCCACCAGATATGTCAAGGCAGCAGAACCGTGACTTGAGCATCCCAAACACATGCTCTGTAATGATCCTGGTTTGTGCGTGTGTCTCATTATGGCATTCTTGTGAGGGTGTGTGTGCATTTCTGATGGATGTCATCAGCCATGGCTCCAGTGCGTAGCCAGCATCCCCCCAGTAGATGGCTATATGAGATGTCCCCACTGTTAAATGCCCGGTACAGCTGTGATGAATGCTAGATGTGAGAGTCATGATAGCTTCCAGGGCTGCCAGCACACACATTCATGATAATGCCCTGGGCATCACTCATGACCTGGCAGTTGATGGAGTGGAACCATCTGCAGTTTAGATAGACCCTATCCTGGTCACCGGGTGGTGCTTTGATGTGGATGTGCGTGCAGTCTATGGCACCAAGTACCTCCAGGTATTCTGCTACATGACAGAAGAGACACATATTGCTGGTTCTCTCCTCATAGATGCTGGGGAAGTAAATGTGCTCAGAAGCATGCGGTCACATGGCATCCAGGAACTGGTGGAGTATGCTGGACGCAGATGCCTGTGAGACTCCAATGATATCCCCAGTTGGTCTTTGTGAAGTACCTGTAGTTAGTATTCTTAAGGTTACACATACCTTGGTATCCACTGGGATGGATTCCCCTCCGTTGGTTCTGGGTCTGAGGCTAGGCCAGCACAGCTTAACAAATTGCTGAAGTATGTCCCTGTCCACCCTGTAGCGCTCTAATATCTGCAGAGTATGTGGCCCCTGGTATATTACCCTGGGTCTGAACACTCTTCTCCTCCCCCTGACTGAAAAGTGTTTGCATAGTTTATAATAGTGTGCTGGGCTATTGCCTATGTAATTGGTTGATTCTGATACATTCCACCTACCAGCTATGGTAGTTTTCCTTGATTGCCTTATATTCCTGGTACTCAAATGTAAACTGTTCTGCTATTCCCTGTGTTTTTTTTTTCTTTGTTTTGTTTTGATTTAGGCTCAGTGCATGCAGTGCACACCCATTTAGCTAAAGTAAACACTTTTAAGCAGAACTGGCCCTCCCTGGATGTGAACACACTCTGCATTTCATGGAATAAGACAATACAGCCTCAGACCCCCCCCCCCTTCTTTAGCTGTGCTTAGCTAAGGGCAAACACAGGCCACTGAACTCCAATGTGCTTACAGTAAGCATGACACACCCCCTTTTCATGTTAGCTGCTCCTCCTGTCTACACGGTGGTATTAGAGCACTACACTGTTAGGTGCAGTCTGACACTTATAAGAAATTTGTAATTCAGTATAAATCCCCTCATTTGCATACACTACTGCCTTAGTCCATAGTTACCACACTTAGGCTGGGCCTTTCCCCTTAGCAACCACTATTCCCTGGTATTGTTTTCATTCTGCATGCAATTGACTATAATGGCAAAATACAAAGTTCTGTAAAATTGACCCCCCCCCCTTTTTTTTTCGGCACAATCCCATTTTGAATGCTGCTGCCCTATGCTTAAATGGCTGAGATCGGACAAAAAAAAGTTTTATTTTAAAAAAGTTAAAGTATTTATAATGCCAATAGCCATACATTTAGCCATTGGCATGCCTACTAGATATAACACATGCTTTATTATGAGCCGTCATGCCTCCATTTTCTATTTTGCAGAAATGTGTTCAGCTAGTAACTGAACACATTTCTTCTTCTGACACTATTCCTGCATGGACACCTGCCTGCCTGCTGAATCACTAATTCACCTCATTTGTATGATTTTCACCAGCAAATGAGGTAATTAGCATTAGGCAGTGGTGTCCTTTCAAGAACAGTGTAGGAGTATTTGTGCTCGTCACGGGAGCCCTTTGCTGAATCGCTTGGCAGCCATGTTCCGTGCAGCAGCTGCTGCACTATTCCTACACTCCATATAGGGTTTAATAAATCCCAGGATTAGTTTTTGGTTGTTTCCTAGAATTTCAGAACTCCAAGAAAATGATTTTGCTTTGTGGCCTTATCCTGGAATGTTCAAAATTCCAAGAATGAATATTTAAAGAAAAATTATATCACACTAAAACAATAGAAAATGCAATATAGCAATGTAAGTGTGTTTATTATAAACCAAATAATCCAAATTGCATACAGAACAGACTTCTCTGGTAGCTCGTACAAGAAGACTTACTGTACACTGGTGAACTGGAAGTGGTCTTTAATGCACATGACCATCTATTGCATATTTGGTGGTCTAGCTCTGGTTGCAAATATGAGGCTGTATGGGCATGCAAACGTTCCTGTTATAAGACATATATTTTGATCTGTTATGTACCCTGAGAATAAAAGCATAATGCCCTTCACTTGTCTGCTGCTGATGAAGAAGGTACACTGTGCTGTACTGAACTGCATCATCATCATCATCATCATCATCATCATTATCATCATCATCATTATCATCATCATCATCATCACGATTGCATAACATTCCATAATGCCTTACACATGTTTACTACATTAGGTAGGCAAGCAATTGTGCTGTGTATCTTCTATTTCATAAACGATTAATGAATTCCTATAAAACTGTTTAATTGTAGGGAAGAGTGCCAAACGGATGTTGTTCTGCTGTTCTTAACTGCATCCCCAGCACTGTCTTCTCTGTTCCATATTCAATATTTCATTTGTATAAATAGTGAGTAGAGTTCCTGTTTTGCGCATAATTTACTTCTCGTAAGGGAATACATAGTACTAAATGGTATATTCTGATTCTAAATCATATATGTCATCTCAATGATAATGTTACATTTTAAACAGTTATCTGTTTTTCACGGAGAAGGTTGATGATAATCTCACTCATAATGTATTATTTTCATTTCTATGCTCAAGAATGAAGGCTGTACATTCAATGTAACACTGAAAACTGAGACACCTTAATTAAATATAATGGTTAAATAAACACTGCATACTAATTAAAAGCATTTCATGCAAAAAATGCAACAAAAACAAAACAACAAATATGTGCAATCCCTCTGCAACAAAATTAACCATCTGTAACAATAGCACCATATACTCTGTTACCCACAAGGGTTCCTAAAGATCTCTTATAACACATATCTACATGGTCAAAACTAAATAGAGAGTGAATTCCAAAGAAGGAAAGTGAGGTAGATAAATTAATGCCTACACAAAAACCCAAAGTGCATCATGGGAATGAGTAAAAGTCCCTTCCCAGCCAAGCACAATGAATGAACTGAGCAGCAGGGCACCAGGAGCTCTTGCAGATATATATGATTTGAGTTAAAGAGAGGTAAACATTTAAAATGCTGACCTGGTACCACTGACTGCCAGTGCAGATACCACAGGTACTCAGAATGGATCAGTATTATCAACCTGAATGTAGTGAACATTGCAGTAATCTAGTTGGTATGGAACATCTATATGAATCACAGTCATCAGGTCACTGAAAATCATTAGGTGTTTTACTAAGGAAACATTTCTAAGACAGACCCCGGGATTCATGAAGCTCGGTGCAAGGATGACGTTAGCCTTGCGCCAAGCGTGCGGCGTAGATATGGAACAGCAGCACCATATGCATATTAATGAAGGCGTGCTGCCAAACCGTCCACGTGCACAGGAAACATGCACGAGTGCAGGGGGCATGTTTAAGCACTGCACGAAGGTGTGGACATGTCGGCTACAGTCGCGCAACCTAAAATGCTGACTAGTACAGCCTGCCTCTAATAGTAATCACTCCTGTCAGTGTCCATGGATACTGAAATGTATGCAAAGCATACAAGAGAGTTCCGCGAATATCAAAATAAAATCACAGGAGTAAACACACAAGCATGTAGCTGAATGTTGAGCCCCCGTCCCTCGAACAATGACATTTAAAACCCTGTGTCCATATTTCATTATAGTGTTGATTTTTATACCAAGTGGAAGCGAAATTCAGTGTGTTTGTGCACCACTGCCCTTTGCTAAGCCTAGCTCAATGGTTAGGGTTACCACCTGTCCCACTTTGCGAGGGACAGTCCCTCTTTGGGCAGTTGTGCCCTAACAAAAAATTGTAAAAATGGCAAATGTCCTGAGATTTTAGGACAAAATTATTTCCTATATTTTATGTAATATTTGCATGAAACAGTTATTCTGTATCTAAAATACCTAAATGTTATAAGAAACAGAATAAGCAACTAAAATGCTACAATAATAAGCTTTTATTTAGGCAAAAAAGTTAAGTTCTGTCCTTTGTACTGACCATGGGTATGTGTCGGCCTGTAAAATCTGATGTTTGTACCAAAAATGTCCCACTTTGGCCATTTGAAAAGGTGGCAATCTACCAATGGTCAGAGCATTCGCTCAATATCTGCCCATTCGCGGTCCAAGTCATCCTTGTCTGGACGGCCCAAAAATGAATGGGTATTACCCGGGTCAACCTACCATGTCATGAAAGATAAGTATTTGCGTGTACCTATGTGCGTGAAGTACAGCATGTGGAAGACCAAATATGCTAGCGTTGTCCTCACAACCATATTGGTACCAGAGATATGTAGAGTACACAATGTGTACTGCTGTCTGTGCCATGGGCCAGCAACGAGAGAAGGAATGGATGGTGTGTATGTGGAATTTGGGGGGGTGACGGGTAATGTAATAATTCGCCAAGGGGAGACTAGGTCAGATGTACAATAGGTGAACTGGAGGTGTACAAGGGAGCAGTGGGTGAATCAAAAAGGAAATCAAAGAACATACATTCACATCCCCAATACACCCTGACAGGCCATACTGCAGAACACAATCCCACAAACATATGAACATTAAAATGTGTGATACAAATGTACAGAAACGGTACCGGCTCACACCCAAATAATGGTCTGGCCTGAACTGAGCCATCCAACCCCTACACACCTGGATACATAATTGAATACCCATCATCCCCTCCACAGCACCCCCCCCTTGCTGAACATCCATCAAACCCACCCATACTCAGGTTGCTAGCTTGGGCCAGCCGTATCTGCACATAGTGCCCCCTACCCACATCTAGTAGGCAGTCTTACCCTAGGCAGTCTCAGGCTTGCAAACTAGGTATCCCATGCATGTATAATCCTCCCTCATTTTCATATAGCCAAAAGAATGGGAGTCATTGACATCCACAATTTTTGGACATCCCTCATGGGATAAGTGTCTGTTCTAAAAATTAGACTTGGTGGCACAACACGATGTCCAGCCCCGTAGACATCCGGACACAAGTTACATTAGCAGTAGTTGTCTGCAACCCTGCTCAGCCTCCAGCCAGTCCTGCATAACCTACGACCCAGGATTAAACACCTGACCATGATGCACATCTCCCCATGTGCATTATCGGGAATATATACCTTTCACATGTTCCCTAGATGCTTCCCCATAGTCATCGTCCAAATAGGACACGTCCACAAACTGTATAACCTGTCCAGGTTCCACGTCGTAATGATGCACACAACCCCTGTATACAAAGGGTACATGTCCCTCCTGGATGCGGGTGTTTATATACATGGCCATGTACAACCCCAGATATGTAGTCATACATCTATAAATGTACATACTTATATACGCATAGTTACAGCTACACATCACACATACATGCATATAAGTAGTTGTCACATATGTATCCTATTTATAAGTATGTATACTTGCAAATGTATACATATGTCTCTCAGAAACATATGAGCATTAACATGTACTATACATATGTACACCAACCGACTGTCACATTTGTTGCCTGTAGTGTGGAATGCCTGTAGTAAAGTCATATATCCTAACTACCATCCATGCAGAATGTAAGACGGATGGTGTAGTAGTCAAACCGGTGACTAAGGTGTTTCTGTTCCTGGGTCCAAGCCAAGCAAAGGCTGCTAATTTTATATGATGCCCAGAATAATGGCCATCAGATATAGTGTGATTAAGTCACTTACAAGCTGACATAAGCAGATATGCGTGGCAGTAAGTGGCAGTCATTCAACAGTATGGGAAATGTAAATACGTATGTAGTTGTATATACATGTGTATGCACAGACACACACACATATATATATATATATATATATATATATATATATATATATATATATATATATATACACATGAAGAATAAACATGGTCACAATAAAGCAGTCATAACAAATGTTAAGGGAAACAGCAGTGGAACCCCCACGTATTATTCCTCGTTGTCATTTCAAGCTGGCCAGAGGTGAGCAAACCTTCTGCATCTCCAACCACAGGTAGGATGCTAACAGTGGAGCTAACTTTGTCCATGTGCTAAGTCTAACTTTCAAACAGGTACAGGGCAGTCCCAGTCACCATTCGGCTGAGCCAAAAACCCGGAAGACTAATTGAACACCCTGACTATTATATGATCGTATGTCCCAGGACTATAAGCTTGGGACGTCTGAATATACTTGGAGTGAACCAACATATGGGACGTGTCTACAGCAATAGGGAGTGGCACATGTGTAGTGGTGTGGTTTATTTCTGACCGGATAATGGATGACTGCTGTGTTAGTGATGTTTTGCTGCGTTTGTTCTGGTAACTGTGAACCATGGGTAAATGAAGCAGCACAGCAATAGTGCAGTGGTTAGAGCATCCGCCTATCGAGCAGACGTTGCTGGTTCAACTGCAGCACACACCATTTATGATGCATAATCCATATACGTGCATATCCTGATAATTATATGCTGTATAATGATATAATGCCATTGAAATGTGAACTGGGGTGACGTATCACAGTAAGAATGCAGAAGATGTTTGCATGATGGGAAACGGCGGTTAAACATGGCGAAACAGAAAACAGCTGCTGAAAAGTGTTGTATTCACCCTTTGTCCAATGGCCCTTGTTCTGCCCAGCAGCACAATAAACCACCTCTGCCAGGCTCAAAGCCAGGACCCTACACACCACAACCAATGTGATTTACCACTAAGCCACAGCAGTTATACCTAACTCTGATGTTATTACAAACATAGCAGACAGCACAGTCATTCAACAGTATGATCAAAGTAATTAATCATGTAGATGTATATGCATGTATACGTACAGATTATATATACATATATATATATATATATATATATATATATATATATATATATATATATATCTACAGAACAAACATGGGCAAAAGAAAGCATTCATAATGAATGCGAAGGAAAAAAGTTGCAGAACACCTGTATTATCTAATGCTGACATATTAAGCTGGCCAGAGGTGAGCAAACCCCCTGTGTCTCTAACCACAGGTAGGATGCTAACAGTGGGACTAACTTTGTCCACGTGCTAAATCTGACTTTCCAACGGGTACAGAGCAGTCCCAGTCCTCAGTCAGACAAACCTAAAACCATATGAATGTATGTGCCAGGACTATAGGCTTGGGAAGTCTCAATATACTTGGAAAGAGTCAACATGCGGGATGGGACCAGAGCAGTAGGGAATGGCGCATGTGTAGTGGTGCGGTTTTCCCAACAGGAGGATGGATGCCTGCTGTGTTAGTGAAGTGTTGAGGCATGTGTTCGGGTAACTATGAACCATGGGTATACATATAAATGAAACAGCACACCAATAGTGTAGTGGTTAGAGCATCCGCCTAACGAACAGACATTCACGGTTCAAGTTTGACTATAGCACATATCATTTTCCATGTGGAATGAACGTCGTTCTGTTGTAAAACCGACATGATAACATATAAAAGTGAACTTGAGTATCGCATGGGATTTTTAACCAGATCCTTTCAATCAAAGTGGTACTGTCATAATGAATAAGGCACAAGTAAGCACAAATAAGTGTCAGTAAACATATATAACAAAACGTAAGCATATGTGAGTGTGCATGCCCAGGTGTAAGCAGCACCCAGCACAGGAAATGTATATAAGTATGTGCAGATGTAATATATATGATATATATATATATATATATATATATATATATATATATATATATATATATATATATATATATATATATACACATATATATATATATATATATATATATATATATATATATATATATATATATATACACATATATATATATATATATATATATATATATATATATATATATATATATATGGGTTCACTTCAATTCACTGAACTTTCAATTCACTGACTTTCATTT
This sequence comes from Protopterus annectens, assembly GCF_019279795.1. Taxonomy (NCBI): domain Eukaryota; kingdom Metazoa; phylum Chordata; order Ceratodontiformes; family Protopteridae; genus Protopterus; species Protopterus annectens. The sequence goes on along the minus strand of NC_056732.1, from coordinate 1,185,149,785 downwards.
CACTGACACCATTTCACTGAAATTCATTTAACTGAAACTTCATTTCACTGAAAGTTCATTTCACTGACAACTATTATTAGCAATAAAATGGAATATTCCCCCTTCCCCACAGTAGTGCGACCCTGGAGTTAGAATGTATAGTTAGGGGGGTGTGGGGGGCACACGTTTTAATATTTTAATATATTTTATTGCTAATAATATATTTACTTTGTAATAATAGTTGTCAGTGAAATTAACTTTCAGTGAAATGAAGTTTCAGTGAAATGAATTTCAGTGAAATGAAAGTCAGTGAATTGAAAGTTCAGTGAATTGAAGTGAACCCATATATATATATATATATATATATATATATACATATACATATATATATATATAATATATATATATATATATATATATATATATATATATATATATATGTATCAATATATATATATATATATATATATATATATAAATATATATATATATATATATATATACATGTATACATATATATATATATATATATATATATATATATATATATATATATATATATATATATATATATATATATATATATATATATATGTATATATATATATATATATATATATATATACATATATGTGTGTGTATATATATATATATATATATATATATATATATATATATATATATATATATATATATATATATATATATATATATATATATATATATACATATATATATATATATATATATATATATATATATATATATACACACACATCTATGGTATTATATAGTGCTGTCAGTGTATGTCATAACAAGCTGGCCAGGAGTGAGCAAAGCACTGCTACTCACACCACAGGCAGGGTTTTACCAGTGGGAGTAACATTGTTGATCTGCTAAGTCTATTTTACAAGCAATCAGATGGTAGTCCCCAGTGGGACTACCAAAAACAAAAAATGACAGGATATTTGGATTCCCGGGAAATTACACAAGCAAGGGCAGGTATTTTCAAGGACTAAATGATGGGAGAGCATGATAATACATGTGTTGGGACAACATAAGTGTAGGGCCCCTTACGCTGGGGGGAGGGCAATGTGTGGTGGTGTGTCATAGCTGTGAAAGCAACTAGATAATGGATGGATTGCATATATGTTGAACTCGGGTGGGGTCGAAGAACCATGGGTATGTGATTATGGATCCAGGCGTCTCATGGTTTGATGGCCTGGTTCTAACTGGACCACCTCGTGGAGGCCAGTGAGTTAGTTATATGTATGTATGCATACACACATGCATACATCTATATGTAGAAGTACATTCCCTGTAACATATCCATTCCATTTGCAGCCATAAACACATGAATGTGCCCTTACAAACCTCAACAGTAGATAGAATAATAGGTAGTGCATAAGAGGAAAGGGACAAAATTGCTAAAACGCAGAACTGTGTACAATGTCCGAAGTTATTGCTGTGCTGAACAAATCAAATGTGAGGACTGTCTCACACATGGAATTATCCCAGTGATCTGCCTGCAATGGCAACGCCAATTACTAAACCAGTCTATTTGTAAATGAATCACACTGAACATGTACATAATTAGTTCTCATGTGTAACATGTACATTACCATATAGTCAGACTAATTAATTCATTGTAGTGTCATGTTAATGGGAGTAAGTATGTAAGGAAGTAAAAGTCTAATCTTGACATAAAGACAAGTGTGTCCATTGTAGGATAACACATATATTGCGAATAGTGTCCTATTGGTCACTCATGTCACCAATGTTTGTGGACTAAACGTTAGGGTTTCCTGAGGATATGTGTAGTGAGTCAACCAATGGGATGGGTCTACTGGGGTAGGGAGAGGGCAATGTGTACCGGTGTGGATACACTGCAAATCCAACTGGAGAATGGATGCCTGCTGTGTTAGTGAAGGGTTGAGGCGTGTGTTCGGGTAACTATTAACCATGGTTATACATCTAAATGAGGCAGCATGCCAATAGTGTAGTGGTTAGAGCATCTGCCTAATGAGCAGGCATTCACGGTTCAATTTCAACTATAGCACATATCATTTTCCATGTGGAATGAATGTCGTTCTGCTGTAAAACCGACATAATAACATGTAAAAGTGAACTTGAGTATCGCATGGGATTTTTAACCAGATCCTTTCAATCAAAGTGGTACTGTCATAATGAATAAGGCACAAGTAAGCACAAATAAGCGGCAGTAAACATATATAGCAAACAGTACGCATATGCGAGTGCACGCCCAGCATAGGAAATGTATATAAGTATGTACAGATGTACTATATATATATATATATATATATATATATATATATATATATACACACACACACACACAAACACACACACATAATATAGCATAGACAAGGGATGAGAAGGGAATCAACAGCAACTATAGTATTAAAGAGTGATGTCAGCTTATGTTGACCAGGAGTGAGCAAAGCATTGCTACTCACACCACTGGCAGGATATTACCAGTGGGAGTAACATCGTTGAATTGCTAAGTCTACTTTACACACAGACAGAGGGTAGTCCCTGTTGGGACTACTCAAAAATGATATAGAAGATTTGGGCTTCTGACCATTACACAAGCAAGGGCAGGTATGTTCAAAGACTAAATGGTGGGAGAGCCTGAGAATACACGAGGCGAGACAACATATTTGTAGGGCTCCTAACATTCTGGAGGGGGCAATGTTTGGAAGTGTGTCATGGCTGCGATAATAAGTGGATAATGGAAGTTATGCATGTAAGTTGAACAAGGGGTAGGGTGGAGGAACTGTAGGTATGAAATTATGGACATCCAAAAGCCTTCCCCTGCACGGAAGCTATTGCACGGCTAAAGCAAATATAGATTCCAAAAAGAAAAAGCCAGCAACTGTGGGCTGTGAAAACTAATTTAATTAGTAAAACATATATAGAACTTCCAATGAACAAAACAGACCGGTTTCGGCTTTGGTTTTTCCTAGCCTTCATCAGTGCAAATCCACATAAAACATTTGAAGTCCTTTATATAATACATAATAATTGAAAACAGAATATTATTGGTGACTCATGAATATACATATAATTATTCATAAATATTCATTAAGTCCAGGCTGAAATAATGCACCTAATTTTACTATCCATTTCTTCTCTTTTGCATTCAGTTTAATGTGCCATCCTGATTTATTACTTTTATCACCAATTATTTTATCAATAATTGTGAAATGAAATCTGGCCGTACTGTGTTTAAGGGTGTGTTTATACAATGCATTACTCACTCTTTTACAACTGACATCACTTAGATGTTCTGATATGCGTAGTTTAAAAGGTCTTGATGTTTGACCAATATAAAAAGCATGACAGCTACAAGAGGCCATGTAAATTATCCAGTCAGTGTTGCAGTTAGCAAAAAACTTAATGTCAAAAATATGACTGCTATTGTTGCTAGAAAAATGTTTAGTTTTCAATATATATTTGCAATTACTGCAATGTCCACAAGGCATACAACCCACAAGCTTATCACCTGATATTGAAGTCTGGATCATATGCAAATTCCTGGATTCAGAGTGATGTTTGTAATGACTGAAACAGTCACCCAAATTTTTCCCTTTTCTGAATGAAAATAAACACATTTCAGATATATGGTTGGACAAAGCAGAGTCTGCTAAAAGAATATTCCAGTGTCTTTTGATAATACCAATTAATTTGTTGGTATTTCTACCATAAGTGGTTGTAAATCGCAAAGCGTTATTATTACTCGGTAATTTGTTTCTGTATCTGAGGAGATCATCACGGTTAAGTTTGGATGCATAATTACTAGCAGTAGTAACATAACCCATGCTGTAGCCCCTTTCTTTAAACCTGTCAGTCAAATCCTGGCGATAATCCTGAAAAATATTGTCATCTGAACAAATGCGTCTCATTCTGATGAATTGTGATTTCGGGATATTTCTAGCTATGTGTTTAGGATGAAAGCTGGATGCGTGGAATAAGGTGTTATATTTAGGATATTTCCTGAATACTTGTGTATTAAATGTGTTGTCTGCATTCCTTGTTACCAAGACATCCAAAAAGGTAATCCTATATTTATAATTAATGGTAAAATGTAAGCCCCATTTGTTGTCATTAAGATATTGAACAAATTCCTTCAAGTATTCAATATCAGACCTCCACACCGTCCAGCAATCATCTAAGTATCTACTCAAAATATCAATCTCAGGCAAATAGCGATTGTGTGTGTCATCATATATAATTTGATCCTAAATGTATGCCATATATAAATCAGCATAGATTGGGGCAAAGGATGCCCCCATGGCAGTGCCTTTGATTTGAAGGTAGCATTGTTTACCATAGAAAAACACATTTTTAGTGAGAACATGTTCAGTCAGACATATCAGGAAAGTGTTAAAGCCAAGTTTGTCCATTTGTGATTTATAAAGCCAGTATTCAACTGCATCTAATCCTGCCCAGTGAGGTATATTGGTATATAATGCGCTGACATCCAGGGTGCATAACCACCAATCATCTTCTATTTGCATGCCATTAATGATACCCAAAAATTCAGTAGTATCCTGGATCCTAGATCTTACCCATTTTAACAAGGGCTTAAGGTATTTAGTTAAAAATTCAGAAAGGGGTTCAGTAAGAGACCCATTTCCTGCCACAATTGGTCTACCTGGTGGGTGAAAAGGATCTTTGTGAATTTTGGGTAAAAAGTAAATATATTGCCTAACCGGATCAGTAATAGTCAGGTGGTTTAAGGTATTTGATATTATAATACCATTCTCTAATGCTAGGTTCAAAAATGTGTCAATTTGTTGTTTGAACATAGATGTAGGATCTAATGGCATTTTTGTATAATATCTGGCATCATCCAGATGTTTATGAGCCTCAATGTCATAATCAGACCAGTTCATAACAACAACCACACCTCCTTTGTCAGCGGAAATAATTACCAATTGTGTGTTGTCAACTAGTTCAGCTAAACTAGTTAGGTCCATCTGGGAAATGTTATTCAACATAGGTGGAATCATGTTAGAAGTAAAGTGTAGATCTTATGAACATTGTGTTGAAAAAGGCTTACACTGGGATGCATAGGTGGAGTAAAAGTGGATTTATGGTATTTGAAATTATCTACCTTATAATCATATTCTTTGTTATTCTGAAAATGTAATTTAAGATTAATCAATCTACAAAATGCTACTATATCCTGTGCAAAAATATCCTCAGACACAAAAAAACAGGAATAAAAGAAAGGCCTTTATTTAACAGAGCAGTTTGCGATTCAGATAATACAGTATCAGAAATATTCAATACATTGGTATTGGCATGTACATTTATTTGTTGGTCAACAATTCCATCAGATTCTGCAAACTTCTGACTTTTTCTATGTTTCCTCCCTTCCCTCTTGTAGGGACTAAAGGGGCCCCACTGTTGTTACGTTTGGGGGTCGGGGAGTCTGTGGTGTATTGTGTATCAATATCTGTACCAGAGGAGGATTCACCCTCTGAGGAATCTGTAAAAGTACTATGTTTCTTAAGAATAGATCTCGGGCATTTGCGTTTAGGGGTTTGGTTAGTATTCTTGTAACTGCCCTCAAATCTAACATGTCTAGTCTGTCTAAAAGGTTGACCTTTCTCATAATCAGTTTGGTCTCTTAAAAAAAATTTAAGCTTTCTTTCTTTGAGTTGGTGTTCAAAATTGAGTAAATCTGAGCTTAGTTTAGACAAAAAATTAGAAAAAAATGATTCATCTTTGTATTGATTACAATCATCATATAATTTACTAACCATCGGTGTCTCCTTGTCAGTAATGCGTTCATAATAATTGGATAGTGTTTCCACGAATTTCATGGAACACTCCTGTTGTATAAGTGACCATTCCCTGGTTAGTTGTTAATCAGACTCAGTTACCAAAGGTTGAATTTTCACCCTAAGACCTCTGGGAGTTATGCCTCTAGCCATATAAGCTTTAAATAATTTCAGATGCCAAACATTGGATCTCAATATTTTCATATTTTTGTTTAAATCCTGAAACAATTTTTGACAGCACTGTTCAGGATGATCAATGTTGTTAAAATTGGCATTATTAGATTGTTGTCCAATACCAAAAATACCTAGATCCACTTTGTCAGAAGAGAGACCGACAAGAATTCTGTTTAGATCCATATTGAAAATGAATGGTACAATAACCATCAACCAAAATTAAAGAAAATCAGTTGGACAAAGACTGTGCTGCAAAAAGCATATATAATGTGGCCACAACACCACGTCCTTAATAATAATAATAATATATATATATATATATATATATATATATATATATATATATATATATATATATATATTTATTTTTGAGAAAACTTATATCTGGACTATAATGGCCATCAAGACTAAATTAGTCAAATTAGTTATATAGCTATCATGAGTAAAATCTTTAATAAGATATCACAAGAATATATAACATTGAAAGCCACATCCAGAATTCAAAAAAGAAGTAGGACAATAATGGTAGTTGTGATTCCATAGAAAATAGAGTCTTTCAACAGACCTAAAACAATAGGATCTAATAATGTGATTTGGAATAGAGACAACAATAAAAAATGCCTGGAAATGTCCAAAATTCTCAAGGACAAAAACTAATGGTATGGTTAAATTGTATCATATCCTGCATTATTGTTGAAAAATAGAGGACAAAACTATAGAAAAAATTCTAAAAATGGATTGTTTCAATGATATGGCAAAATGAAAATTATATAATGGACATGATATAAATAGGCTGAAATATAGAATGTACATAAGGCTGATAATCAGCCATAAAAGTGCCCAGAGTGTATATATAAGATATAACTCCAAGGGGATGGTGTATATAGAAAAGATTATAGATGTATGATCAACCCAACATATGAATAAAACAATGAAGAAGTTGACCCAAAGTACAAAATGTTGTTATACCAGTTAACAACCTAACACTAAGTGAGTTCTGATCAAAAATAATATAATATGATTCAATAGCTGGTTATAATTGAACTCAAGTGCAATTTGTGGTTATAACTTACACTGAAAAACTAATAAATTGCAAAAAGAACAATAATGTCCAAATATTGTATTAAGACAATAATGCAAAATTGTGTGAGCTTAATTCAGTGTGGTAAAAAAAACACAATGTACATAGTAATGAACTGATTAACAATGCAAAAATATTCAGTCCTAAAAATGTAACAAACCACTATTGACTGAATGTTGTTTTGCTCACAAACCACAATATACTACAATATGAAACAAGAGAAAGCAATATATCTAATATAGGAATTAGAATATTGAACCATAATCAAGCATAAACCAAGTCGGTCTACTTTATGAAAAGCCAAAGCAAAGTTCAAAAAACATATCCGAGATCACAACAACAGCATATAATAAGAAAAAGTCCACAAAACTATGTTATTAAGCAAACATCACAGACCCTAAAAATATAAACCCTTATTAAAGAAAAAATGCCAAGCTTAAACAGTAATATGATGGTATCCCATTAACTGGTCATAAGTCCAAAGCTTGATCAAAAATAAGCCAACCGCCTTGCTATAAATCGCGGCCTAATGTCTGGTATGGCATTGTCCCAATGCACAAAAAACTTTTTATTTATTACATAAGAAGTCTGCAATGTTCAAAAAAGTTTGTAATGTGATACCAAAAATTCACGAAAGTAAAAAATGATGAAATGTCTAAGAAATGAAAAGTGGACTTGAAGTTGAAAAAATAGTACTCACAACTCCAGCTAAACAGTCCAGCGTTGCCGTAAACTGCAATACAACCAACAAAGATTCATGAAAAGGTGAACCAACTATGTTTTATGAATCCTCCTTTAGAGTAGCTTCATAAGTAATAACCAGCATTTGAGATGTAGCGATGAACATAAAAAAGGATGCCAATTACACAAGGAACATTAACTGAAGTGAACAGTTGCAAAACATCTTCCGAAAAAGAACTCCAGCTAAACAGTCCACCATTGCCGTAAGCTACAATAAAACCAACAAAGGTTTGTGAAAGGTGAACCAGCTATGTTCAAAAGATCCTCCTTTGATGTAGCTCATGAGTATTGACCAGCATCCGCAATATGGCAATGACCGTAAAAAAAACGCCAATTACACAAGGCACATCAACTGAAGTGAATAGTCGTAGTACATCTCCTGGAAAAGCTAGCAGAAATGTATAGCAAGAGAAAAGTAATCCCAATCAAATAATCCACCTAATGGTAAAGGTTGGTTATAAGTCAGCCTGAAAATACCTCAAAAAATATATATATTGATGGAAAATCTGATACAGATCCATCTACACAGCAAACCACAGACTTCCAGCAGGAAACAGATGGTGCACATCCAAAAGCCTTACCCTGCACGGAAGCTATTGCATGGCTAAAGCAAATATAGATTCCAAAAAGAAAAAGCCAGCAACTGTGGGCTGTGAAAACTAATTTAATTAGTAAAACAAATATAGAACTTCCAATGAACAAAACAGACTGGTTTCGGCTTTGGTTTTTACCTAGCCTTCATCAGTGCAAATCCACATAAAACATTTGAAGTCCTTTATATAATACATAATAATTGAAAACAGAATATGATTGGTGAGCTCATGAATATACATATAATTATTCATAAATATTCATTAAGTCCAGGCTGAAATAATGCACCTAATTTTACTATCCATTTCTTCTCTTTTGCATTGAGTTTAATGTGCCATCCTGATTTATTACTTCTATCACCAATTATCACGCATTATATACCAATATACCTCACTGGGCAGGATTAGATGCAGTTGAATACTGGCTTTATAAATCACAAATGGACAAACTCGGCTTTAACACTTTCCTGATATGTCTGACTGAACATGTTCTCACTAAAAATGTGTTTTTCTATGGTAAACAATGCTACCTTCAAATCAAAGGCACTGCCATGAGGGCATCCTTTGTCCCAATCTATGCTGATTTATATATGGCATACATTGAGGATCAAATTATATATGATGACACACACAATCTCTATTTGCCTGAGATTGATATTTGGTGTAGATACTTGGATGATTGCTGGATGGTGTGGAGGTCTGATATTGAATACTTGAAGGAATTTGTTCAATATCTTAATGACAACAAATGGGGCTTACATTTTACCATCAATTATGATAAATATAGGATTACCTTTTTGGATGTCTTGGTAACAAGGAATGCAGACAACACATTTAATATACAAGTATTCAGGAAATATCCTAAATATAACACCTTACTCCACGCATCCAGCTTTCATCCTAAACACATAGCTAGAAATATCCCGAAATCACAATTCATCAGAATGAGACGCATTTGTTCAGATGACAATATTTTTCAGGAGTATCGCCAGGATTTGACTGACAGGTTTAAAGAAAGGGGCTACAGCATGGGTTTTGTTACTACTGCTAGTAATTATGCATCCAAACTTAACCGTGATGATCTCCTCAGATACAGAAACAAATTACCGAGTAATAATAACGCTTTGCGATTTACAACCACTTATGGTAGAAATACCAACAAATTAATTGGTATTATCAAAAGACACTGGAATATTCTTTTAGCAGACTCTGCTTTGTCCAACCATATATCTGAAACATGTTTATTTTCATTCAGAAAAGGGACAAATTTGGGTGCCTATTTCAATCATTACAAACATCACTCTGAATCCAGGAATTTGCATATGATCAAGACTTCAATATCAGGTGATAAACTTGTGGGTTGTATGCCTTGTGGACATTGCAGTAATTGCAAATATATATTGAAAACTAAACATTTTTCTAGCAACAATAGCAGTCATATTTTTGACATTAAGTTTTTTGCTAACTGCAATACTGACTGGATAATTTACATGGCCTCTTGTAGCTGTCATGCTTTTTATATTGGTCAAACATCAAGACCTTTTAAACTACGCATATCAGAACATCTAAGTGATGTCAGATGTAAAAGTGCGAGTAATGCATTGTATAAACATACCCTTAAACATAGTACGGCCAGATTTCATTTCACAATTATTGATAAAATAATTGGTGATAGAAGTAATAAATCAGGATGGCACATTAAACTGAATGCAAAAGAGAAGAAATGGATAGTAAAATTAGGTGCATTATTTCAGCCTGGACTTAATGAATATTTATGAATAATTATATGTATATTCATGAGCTCATCAATTATATTCTGTTTTCAATTATTATGTATTATATAAAAGACTTCAAATGTTTTATGTGGATTTGCACTGATGAAGGATAGGTAAAAACCAAAGCCAAAACCGGTCTGTTTTGTTCATTGGAAGTTCTATATATGTTTTACTAATTAAATTAGTTTTCACAGCCCACAGTTGCTGGCTTTTTCTTTTTGGAATCTATGAAATTATGGATCCAGGCGTGCCAGGGTTGGATGGTCCTTTTCTAATTGGAATGCCCCATGGAGGTCAGCGAGGTCATAATAGGTATATATGAATACACACATGCAGACATCAATATGTAGAAGTACATTCTCTGTAACACATGCATTCCATTTGTAGACATAAATAAAAGGAATGTGCACATATAAACATCAACAGTAGATGGAATAATAGGCTGTGCAGAAGAGGGACGGGATGAAACTGCTAAAATGCAGAGGTGTGTACAGTGTCCAACGTCAGTGGTGTGCTGATGATAATTAAATGTGAGGGCTTCCCCACACATGGAATCATTCCTGTGATCTTCCCGTTACAGCAACACCAAGTACTAAACCAGTCTATTTGTAAAAGAAATACGCTGAACACGTACATAATTAGGCTCCCATGTGTAACGTGTGCATTACCACATAGTCATGCATATTAATTAATTGTAGTGTCATGTTAATGGGAGTAAGCATGTATTGAAGTATAGAGTCTAATCTTGCCATAAACACATGCGTGTTCCATGTGGGGAAACCCAATAATTGCGAATAGTATTCCCAAATGTTTGTGCAGTAAACATATGGGAGTTCTGAGGATATGTGGAATGAGTAAACCGATAGCATGGTTCTATAGTAGTTGGGAGTGGCCAGTCTGTAGTGGTGTCAATACACCACAAATCCGACAGGAGAATGGATGACAGCAGTGTTAGGGAGGCATTGGGGTGTGAGATTGGGGAACCAGGAGCCATGGGTATATGGGTATATATGCATATGGAGCAGCACAGCAATAGTGCATTCATTACCGCAACCCCCTAACAAACAGACATTCTTGTACCGAATCCCACTGTATCACATTCCAATTACCATCGGTAATCTGTGCATGAACATATTGCGACATCTGTCTGCTGTATAATCTGCTAAATATCGATCACAAGATAACTGGAGTGAAGTGTCAGTGTCATAATGAATAAGGCACTAGTATGCAGGTGAAGCATATATAAACACCATTACGCATGTGTAAGTGCGTTTGCGTGGGGTATGTATTGGCTTACAGACACGCACACACACACACACACACACACACACACACACACACATATATATATATATATATATATACATATATATATATATATATATATATATGTATATATATATATATATATATATATATATATATATATACATATATATATATATATATATATATATATATATATATATATATATATGTACACATATATCCATACATATATGTATATATATATATATATATATATATATATATATATATATATATATATATATGTGTGTGTGTGTGTGTGTGTGTGTGTGTGTGTGTGTGTGTGTGTGTGTGTGTGTGTGTGTGCATGCATAGATATGCAGAGGTATACAGCTATGAAAGGAAACAGCACACAGGAATGACATATGTTCACAGGCTATGCCAATGGAAGTGGGAGCCCAGGCAAGAAACATGAAACACGTAGCATGCCCTTCCACCCCCCCATCTGGGCACAGGAAACATACACACAAACAATGTAAAGAGTCCACTGCTTCCCAGACCACAGTCAGGATACAACCGGGGGGGGGGGTACACAGTGCACCTGTGGATTCTAATCTTGGAACACAGACTGGAGTGTCCCTTGTGGGACATCCCAAATTTTGCCCAAACCAAATAAAGGCTGATAGACCAGCCATTTTGTCCACGGTGTATACAGACTAGGAATACAAGGGTGGGTAACCCTGATGACCCATGGGCTGAGACAATTGTTATAAAATGGGTCCCGTGAAGTGGAGAGTGGGCAGCGTGTAGTGGTGCGTCCAGAACAGACTAGGACCCAGAGTAAGGATGGCTGATGTTGAGGAGGCGAAGGTGGGGGAACTATGGGTAGCTACTTATGGGTCTAGGTGTGCAGGTGTTGGCTGATGTGGGCCTATATGGACAGCCCTAGGGATGCAAGTGAATGTGTTCATTGGGCAGAGGTGTCGGCCAATGAGCAGCCACACCCACTGTGAGACCCACTAAAGCAAAGTGTAATCTATATGGCAAGGAACGGAATAAACAGATGTGGATGTATATATGTAGAGGCATGTGCGTGTATATCTACCCATAGCAACATAGAGATATGCCTCTCCCTCACCGTAGTACAAATGTATACATACAGAGAAAGAATACAGATACATACCCACATATAAACATATACATATGCAGACAACCATAGACCCATATGTCGTTAGATTATATATATATATATATATATATATATATATATATATATATATATATATATATATATATATATATATATAGACAGCAAGATATAAATATACATGTATGCATACATATACAGATATATCGGTATATATTAATGTAAATAGATATATATATATATATATATATATATATATATATATATATGTGACAGCAAATATACACATATATATAGCTAGGATATGATACAGCAGTTACGAGTAAAATATGTTCACAGGCCATGCATATGGTGGTGGGAGGTCCATTAAACAAACGTGTAACACTTAGCATCACCCCCCCCCCCCAGCTAGGCTGGTGAGACATACAGACACACAATAAAGGTAAACACATCACTGCTTCCCAGACCACCGGCAGGATACTACCAGTGGGAGAGACCTGCAAGGTCTAATCTTGAAACATAGACATCGATGTCCCTTGTTGGACACCAAAAATTAATGATCGATACCAGTCCCAGTAATGACTTATAAAACCAGGTTGTAGATGTACACGAACCAGTAGGTTGTGCAAGCCTGATAACCCATGGGTCGACACAATGTACAGCATGTGTCCCAACATGGGGAGAGTGGGCAGTGTGTAGTGGTGTGTTTATACCCCACCTGCACCCACAGTAAGGATGAGTGCTGTAGAGGAGTGGCAGGTGGACGAACTATGGATATGAGATTATGGGCTTAGGCGTGCAGGTGTTGGCTGGCAGAGCCATATTCGGACCGCCCCGTGGATGTAAGTAATATCCCGATATGGGCATAGCTGATGCCCATACCTCGCAACCCCTGAGAGCACATCCACTGGATAGGCCATAAACCATTGGGGGAACACATAGGGACCATACCATTAAACTGTCCCCGATTACCAGGGACATCCCTGATTTCGACTCAGATTCTAACTCTGTCCCACCTAAACCCTCCTAGAACTAGTGATATTAGGAGGAAAGGTGGTGGATTACACGTAATGAATAACGACAACAATTAAGAGTCATAAACATCATAGACCTCATACAATGTGTATGAATTCATGTGCTCTGAGTCTGTCAATGTGTCAGGTTAATAGCACCAATAATTTATATGTGTCCCTGATGTTGTTATGCTATGTCCCTGATTCAGTCTTCATTTTTCCCCAATCATATGAGAGGTCTGATAGGGACAGAAAGCACATATTCCACTAACTACCTTAGAAAGATGATAGAATAATAAGTTTGCAGTAGCATGACTCGGCTGACAAATGTGGGTCCCAAAACCCAATTACTTGTCAGTGTTGAAGAGTCTCAGTTCCCATGTATCAGCCAGATGGGTGCAGATTGTAAGAGGAACACACAAATAATATGAATAAAACATTGGACACCCCATAGATTCCGTACAGTAGAACAGCATTCTGTCGCCTAATGGGCAGCCATTCCCGATACTGTAGGCATGTAATCCAATGTATTAGGCATCACAAGGCAATATTGTGGTCCTTGCTCCCACCCAGGGGTGTGAGTGTCAGATGCAAGCACCAGTGTCAGTGCATTTGCAAGTGTGGGAGCAAGCAGGTGTAAGCCTGATTGGCCTCCAGTACGTGAGTATTACACTGGTAAAACAATGTAGAGGCTAACTGAGTGTAAGAAACTATAACCAGAGGTTAGCATTGCTTAACACTGAGCAAACCCATTCACACCCGCTCACAACTGCTTTAAAGTGCCTTAATCCCTCTGTATCCAATGGCCTTCTTCTGCCCTGCAACAAAATAAATGGCCTCTGCAAGGCTCGGAACCAGGACCCTGCACACACAGCTAATGTGATTTACCAATATGCCATGGCAGATATACAGACATCGGACCTTACCACACACATATCATACAGCGCAGTCATTCAACAGTATAGGAATGTATTCCATCATGTAGTTGTATGTGTGAGTGTTTATGTCCAGCATATAGGTACATACATATATAGAGATATATCAGAAACATACCATGTGACAACAAAGCATTACAAACGAATGAAAAGGGAAACACCAGTGACGTCTGTATTATTTAGTGGTGTTGTCCTATGGAATATCAAGACTCCCTCAGACAAACATGTGTCATTCATACACACAAACAGTTGTACATTGGCCATATACATCACTCTGTGCATGTAATGTACATTAACATAACAGTTCCTGTCCAATCATTATGTGAGAACAGTACTCTTGCAAGGTGCTGTGTGCAACATCATCATCATGATAAAGGTAAATGAGGTAACCATAGAGGGACTGGTAGTGCTATGTGTACAATGGGGCCGTCCACATCACATGTACCTGGAACATTTAGGAGTGACGTGCATACCAGGATCATGCGCCTGAGGGACAGGGGTGAGGATAACAGGAGTATGTTGTGCTGCATATTAAAAGGGTTACGTGTGTGAAATGGACAGTATGGGGCAAATGTTGTCCTAGGAACTGATTGGCCTTATGTTTCCGTAGGGTGAGAGTGGGATGTGGGGGAAGGAGAGTAGGTATGCCCGTGGAGGATAGGTAGGGAAGGATCACAGACAAGACAGCATACAGGGTTGGTATATGACACATGTGGAGGGATACACCTTGGATGGGGAGGGGTGTTCGGCATTCACAAGCCCATGGCAGCAATGGGACAGAGGTCCCCAGCCATGGGCAGCCACCACTGAACCAAAACAGCTGCAAATGAGGCAGTGCTGAGGGCTGTCCAGAAGGGGCAGCCTCACCCTGTAAATGTGACACTCCACCCTTGAGCTTGTGTATCTGGCCTCAGAACCCCTTATTGAGCCCCCAATGCACCATGTCCGGGACCGCACGACAGAGGACATGTTCCTGTCTGGCCATGTTCCTATGGTGAGACAAGCCCCATCCTCAGTGGTGGTACCACCAGAAGGTGGTGCAGAGCCAACAGAGGTTGAGGTCCAAGGCTGGGCCCCAGATGTGCTGGTGCCCGGTGCCATGGCCAGCTGAAGTGGGACAGGAGGCTCTGCTGGGACCTCCAAACCCATACAGCCTATGGTGTTGCAGTTTAAACACAGATATGGCTTAGTAATAGGCAACAGCATTCAGGATTACTTACAACAGTATGCATAGATATGACCATCAACCCAACACAACAGATGGTATACATTTGCAGAGGGAGCACAACACATGCATTTATACTGCATGACATCTGTACAAAGTGTAGAAGACATGTGACTGCAGCTATGAACAGTGGCCCATTATTGGCTTGCCCAGTGTCTGTCATACCACTGTTTCATGTGACATATGTCCAGTCATGGATGCGATGGCAGTAACACATTCCTATCACCATGTACTGGCTGCAAACCTCACACTATGCTCCTGCTGTGCACAGATGTGTGTTCAGTGTGTAACACAAGAAACAAATGGTTCCAAACACTGCCAATTCCACAGATGGCCCTACAGATGGGGGTCCCTCATGAACAGAGCACTGTCATGTCTGTTTTAAAACATGCAGAATAGCCATTACCGCACACATGTTAAACAGGCAGTAGTCTCAATGAAGCATAGATACACTTACATGCTGTAGTCATGTCTGGCACATCACCCTCCTGTATTTAGGCTATTTCCCACTGTGTATGATGTTTGAGGAACATCCAGATATCATCTGTGCTGTTGTTTCCAAACACCACATACAGTTATCACTCACAGCGACTGTCATGGCCAAACACCAACATGATGTTCCTATATATTGTACTGTGGTTATCATGCGAATGCCTATGGGAACATCATCACAGCTATTCCACATGCAATCAGCTAGAGGAGGCCTGCAATAGGTGCAGAGGCCATCACCTGATCATGTCCATCACTTACAATACACATGCTGCTGCTGAGCATGTGTACACCTCCACATCCACCAGAGAGTGTGTGGGAGGGACAGACATAGGACATCAGAGAAGGGCTTGGAGACTAAAACCTAAGCATCATCTGTCACACACCTACCAGTACAGGGGTCAAACCCCTGACTGACTAGTCATTACTATTACAAGTGCATGCAGTTACTACATGTGCCACAAAGCTGACATGTTGCTGTGCTCTAAGAACATATATGTGTGTTGGTGAGAGACATGTGCAACAGAGATATAGTAGACATACATTAGGTGTAGCACACATGGCTGTCCACATGAACCGATACCATTGTTACCACAACCACACTCTTTAATGGACTCGCATTGACACTCTTTGCCAGGGCCACAAATACACTCCCTAACTACTTAGTTTGCCACACTGCAGTAATGCACAGGTACTACATGCACCACAAGGGATATCTGGAGATTCTATGGGCTAGGGCATGTGAACTTGTTTGACATCTGTTGGTATGCCAATGGGGATTATGCTGGGAGTGACTGTGGTTGGGAGCATCATAACCCACACACAGACACAAGATGCCAGTACTGACATGCATGTATGCATTGCTTCATGGGTGTGTAGTGGTTGGCTGTGCAAGATGGCTGTACAAGGCTGGGTGAGGGGTAATCCTTGGCATCGCTCCACCCGACAATGGTGTGCAGTGTGGTACAGGGGTGTAGTGTCTGCAATGTCCCACACAGATGGGTACTGCATGAACTGCCCTGACATCCTGGTTACCATTGTGTATGGCCATAGCTTTGCAATACATGCCATGTCTGTGTTTGATAGTCCTTGACATGGACATTGCCTGGGATGTGCATATCCCACAATACTGTACAGTGACATGTACAGGTGTACCTGGTTTGGCAGGCACATGTTGTGTACACAGCCTGTTATCCTCCATTATGCCAATACTGGCCTGGTGTGGTGAAACCTGCTTCTAGTGAGCAGGTCGACCCTGCACCTGCATTGATAGCATGATACAGGTATTCCCTGGTGTCAGTGGCATTGGTCCATACATGGCACATGTGTACAGCATTGTATGGCCTCTGTGGATCACATTTGATGGCACCACATATGTTGCAGGCATCCAGTGGGGAACATAGTGAAGGCACATTGTCCGCAATTATATGCCTATTGTACCACTGTACAGGGTGTCATGTCCTCTGCAGCCCACTGCAATCACACCATGCCTACTATCTGTCATCAATGTGCATGGTACTAGCAACATAGCAGGATATCCTAGGCAAGTGTGTTTGTGTATGACATGTGGGTTCAGGACATATACCGGGTACTAATAAGGTTGCATACTTTGTTCACCAGGCCTTTTGCCAGATGTAGGTACATGGCTTGCCAACACAGTCCCGTAGCTGACTGACATCTGTACTCCTCGTAAGGTGGGCATTGTATCATAAAACGGACACCATATAGGAAAACTACAAAATCCACTCCCCAACATGTCCAGTGGTTAGACACTCACAGTCACCCCCCCCCACACAGGCTCTGACAGTTAAGCGCACACACCTGCCATGTCCTGGATTCAAACCCCTACCTACCTAGTATATCACACTGCAGCAATATGCATTTACGGCATGTGCTACAGAGAATAGCAGGTTACAGCAGTCCTAGAGGTGTATTTCTAGGTGTGTGACATCAGCAGGATTGCCAAAGGTGAGTATATGAATTGTACACAGTGTGAGTACTCTAAAAGCATTGGTCTGTCCTCAGGCAGATGTACACACACACACAGTTGGCAAGTCTGGGATTACAACACTGGCATAACTACTCTATCACACTACAGCAATACGCAGTTACAGAATGCACAACAGAGACTACTGGTCTATGATGTTCCCAGAGGTGTATTTCTATGTGAGTGACATCAGCAGCATTGCCAAAGGTGAGTATATGATTTGTACAGACTGTGGGTAGCCTATAAACCATTTCTCTCTACACAGTCTGGGACAGACAGATGCGCACACATTCACACACACAATTCGCAAGTCTGGGATTAGAATTACTACCTAACTAGTATATCACTACAGCAGTATGCAGTTAAGGAATGTGCCATGGAGATTACTGAGCTACAGCTCTCTCAAAGGTGTATTTCACAATGGATGACCTCAGCAGGCTTGTCATAATACTGCTATGGGGAGGGAAGTGTGTGCAAGGGCCATAACCCAGTCATGTAGGGGTTGATATGGCACATGCGGGTGCACATGGGGCCATATGTCACAGGTATGTGTATACAGTTACTAGATAACTACTTCCCTGTACAGTCATGTTGCACAGCTGGCACGTGCACCACATAGTCTGACATGCTGACAGATACAGGTGGCTAGTATCTGCAGTGAATGACATCTGCACCTCATGTGTTTGGGGCCCTTTGGCTGTATGCTGGATGGGACAGGCCTGGATGGCTCCTTGTCATGATCACCCTCTTCCACACATCTATGTCCATCTACCTTTGACGTATTATAGTGTGTTGTCCTTACATATATGCCTGTATTCCTATCCACTGTGTGTGCAAGGCAGGAGTGGTGCATACTGACGTGTGTCTGCAATAAGAACTGCGACCGCCAGATATGTCCAGACCACTGGTGTTTGCAGACATGGCCTTCATGTGTATAAGTGTGTGAGCATGCCCAGTATGACCATTCAGTATGTTGTCGACTGACATAGCCTTTATACCTTCAAGTCTGTGAGCATGTCCAGTATAGCCATCTGTATTGCATGTGTTACATGTCCAGGTAGTTTGTCTTGTGGTGCTAACCTTTGTGTTGTACACCAACAGTAGCATGCTGTGTCTGCAGGGTATCCATCGGTCATGTGGCATTAACTGTTGCTACATTTCTGCATAGCGTTTGGGCACCTGACTGTATCTACATTCCTGCACATGAGCGGGTGGGGGCACACCTGACTGTTGCTATAAGTGTACATTGGATGGGGGGCACACCTGATACTTGTACACATTTACTAGTACTGTACTGGTATGTCAGGCACTCCATTTCAGTGTGTAGTCTTACCTATTGTGCTGGCTAGAGGCAAACCAGTCTACTACAGATCTTAGCTTTAATTACCAGCATATTAGTTTCTGACTTCCTAGCCTTCACGACTTACATCCAACTGCCTGGCCTGCTGTAGTCTGTCTGTGTGGGTCTGTGGGAGGGGTTACCCATAGGGCACATTCAGAGGCCATAGTACAGCATTTGCTTGTGTTGGTCTACACCTGTCCAGCTGGTTGAGACTTGTGTGGGTCTTATGGACACAGATGACACTCAGCCCATTACCTGCAGTGAGTATTGTCACCCTGTGTAGTACTGGCTACCATGGTGCCTCCAGTATGTGTTACAGATGTCATGGTGCCACTATGGGTGTCTACTGTCTCCTGCCTTAACATTCAGCCACCCAATTCCCTTGCATGCTCACATCCATACCATAGCTACAGGTACCAACACATTCTACTACATTTGGCAATTGGTAGGTTGATTGACTTACCTTGAGGGTGTGCCAGACTTGAGGATGGTGCTGGAGGGCTGCCTATGTCGGATGCACATAGTACATGCCCTATACATGGCTGAGCACAGGTAGTATCATGTTTGGCATCGCTTTTTCTGTCTGTGCGAGTCAGAGACGGTTGCATTCCCTGGATCCCTACTGTGTCAGTGCATATGCTATGCGTTTCCTCTTTGCCAAGGCCAGGTCAAACTGGGCACGCCTCCTTCCACCTACTGGGTCAGGCTCAGGTTGTTCCTCCTCTGAGTCACTCTGTGCCTGTACAGGCCTTGGCATTGGTGGGTGGCTGTGTGGCCCTGCCCCATGTTATTCCTGCTGCAGCTGTTTCCACAGGATCATATTGTGTAGCATAGTACATACCATAACAATTTTGTTGCATGTAGCTGGTGAATACTGCAAAGCTCCACCGGATGTGTCCAGACACTGGAACCATGACCTGAGCATCCTAAACACATGCTCTATTATATGTCTGGCCTGTGTGCATTTGCCTCATTATGGCATTGTTGTTCAGGTGTGAGTGAATTTCTGATGGATGTCATCAACCATGGCTCCAGTGGGTACCCAGCATCTCCCACTAGGTGACCATATGGGATGTCCATATTGGCAAAGCTGTGGTACAGTTGCATCAGATGCCATATTTCTGAATCGTCATAGCTTCCAGGGCAGCCAGCACACACATTCATTATAATGCCCTGGGCATCACGTATGACCTGGCAGTTGATGGAGGGCATGTCCCTGCAGTTGATGTAAGCCCTACCCTGCTTACCAGGTGGTGCTTTGATGCATAAGTGCATGCAGGCTATAGCACCCACTACCCCAGGGTAGTCTGCTATTTGGTGAAAGAGATGCATATTGCTGGTCAACACCTCGCATGTGTTGAGGAACTATACGTGCGCACTGGCATGTGCTGACATGGCATCCAGGAAATGGAGGAATACTCTGTTTGCTGATGCCTGTGAGATCCCCATGATATCCCCAGTTGTGCATTGGGAGGTACCTGTGACTAGTATACCTAGGCCTACACATACCTTGGTATCTACTGGGATGGATTCCCCTCAACCTGTTTGATGTGTCAGGTGTGGCCAGCGCAGCTCAACAATCTGTTGTAGGAGGTCTCTGTCCACCTTATAGTGCTCCACTATTTCCAGCTCATGCAGCCCCTGGTAGGTTACCCTGAGTCTGTACACTCTTCTCTGTCTCCTCACTGAGGGTTGTTCGGCAGCATTCACATCTTCACTACCCTCAGCCTCTTGCACATGTTGGTCTATGTTGCCTGCTGCAGCCCTTCTCATTTTGTAGATTTGTTTGTTAAAATTTCCCCGCATGTCTACACTGGTGGTGTAGAGTGTGGAAAAAACAGTGGGGAAGGTGTTTGCTTAGTTTATAGTAGTGTTCTGGTATGGGCTGGTCTGCTGCCCCTGTAATCGGCTGATTCTGATACATATCACCTGTCAGCTCAGCTAGTTCACCTTGATATCTCTCTTACTGCTGTTGTCCCTCCCAATTGCACTAGGCAGGTATAGACACACCCCTAGCTTAGCTGTGCTAAGCTAGGAGCAATCCCAAGCCACAGGGCTCCAATC
This sequence comes from Protopterus annectens, assembly GCF_019279795.1. NCBI lineage: Eukaryota > Metazoa > Chordata > Ceratodontiformes > Protopteridae > Protopterus > Protopterus annectens. Next base: position 1,185,128,182 of record NC_056732.1, on the reverse strand, counting down.
CATGTACAGTATGCCTGACACATCCCCCATGATGTCACCTATATCTGAGTCTTGCACCCGGCTATCTCTACACATACACTCTTGGGACCTGCGTGACACCCTGGAGATAACTGGGATTCACTATCCTTTACTTCATTTGGATAGGATTGACTGCTAATGCATAGTTACATGACACATACTGAGCTTCCCCAAAACTAACCACTGCTTACTGTCATACAAACCCGCACACAACTGCTTAAAAGTGCCTTACTCACACCGTATTCATCGGCCTTTGTTCTGCCCAGCAACAAAACAACCAGCCTCTGCAAGGCTCATAACCAGGACCCTACACACCACAGATGATGTGCTTTACCACTAAGCCATGGCAGATATACAGACATTGGATATTATCACATACATATCATCCAGCACAGGCATTCAGTAGTATAGGACATGTATTCCATCACGTAGATGTATGTGTGTTAATGTCCATATACATATATACACATACATAGACATAGAATATATATCTCAAGAACAAACCTTGTGACACCAAAGCATTAGAAAAGAATGAAAAGGAAACCACCAGTGACTCCTGTAATATGTACTGATGTTAATCCCAAAGCAAGTATGTTTCTGTGCGAGACACGGGTCCAGACTGTATTCAGGGTAATATTAGGGCTGCTGACTTTACTCACCAGGCCTATTGCCAAACGTATGGGTATGTCTTGCCAACCCAGTCTCTTGGCTGATTGTGACATTTATGGCCACTATATGGGGAACCAACAAAACACACTCCTCAACACATCCAGTGGCTAGCCACTCACAGCCACCAACACATAGGATATGACTGACAAACACATACACCTGCTATGCCTTGGAATAAAACACCTACCCGACTACCTTATCACACTACAGCATTATGCAGTTACAAAACGTGCTACCGAGATTATTGCGTCACAGCAATCCCAGAGGTGTATTCCTAGGTGGGTGACATCATCAGCATTGCCAAAGTTGAGTATAGGAATTGTACGGAGTGTGAACACTCTAAAAAGCTTTGCTCTGTCCACCGACAGACGGACACACACACTCAGCATGTCTGAGATTAGAATCCTGACCTAATTACTTTATCACACTACAGCATTACACAGTTACAGAATGCGCTATCAAGATTACTGGCTCACAGCACTCCCAGAGGAGTATTCCTAAGTGGGTGACATCATCAGCCTTGCCAAAGTTGAGTATAGGAATTTTATGGAGTGTGAGTACTCTAAAAAGCATTGTTCTGTCCATTGGCAGGTGGACACACATACACACTAGGCATGTCTGAGATTAGAACACCGATCTAACTACTTTATTACACTACAGCATTATGCAGCTACAGAACAAGCTATCGAGATTATTGGGCCACAGCAATCAAGGATGAGTATTCCTAGATGGATGACATCATCAGCCTTGCCAAAGTTGAGTATAGGAACTGTACGGAGTGTGAGTACTCAAAAAGCTTTGTTCGGTCCAACGGCAGAGAGACACACACACTTGGTATTTCTGGGATTCAAACACTGACCTAACTACTTTATCACACTACAGCATTATGCAGTTATAGAACACACTATCAAGATTACTGGGTCACAGCAATCCCAGAGGAGTATTCCTAGGTGGGTGATCATCATCAACCTTGGCAAAGTTAAGTATAGGAATTGTACGGAGTGTGAGTACTCTAAAAAGCATTGTTCTGCCCACCGGCAGACAGACACATGCACACACACACACACACACACACACACACACACACACACACACACACACACACACACACACACACACACACACACACACACACACACATGCACCAGTGATGAGATCAGAATACCTGCCTATCTACAGATCACTATTACAGTAGTACACAGTTACGAGTTGCGCCACAGAGATTACACATTCCAAGGCAGTCATCATGACCTTCTAGGATTGCGGACATCAACAGGGATGCTGACAGTTAAGATGTACATAGTTGTGAACCTGTGTGTTTAACGTAGGAGTCCATCGCAAACAGGAGTATGCCCTTCTGTGGAATGGACAACTACTATCACAATACAGGTTTACAATCGCCATGCTCATACACATAGAAGCACATAACTTACACAAGGTGTCAGTGGGCATGCTCACACACTTAGTGGCACAGGGCTGTTTGGAATGTACTATGAGTCCACATACATAAGGTTATACAGGGCATGCTCATACACTTAGTAGCACAGGGCTGTTTGGAATGCACTATGAGTCCAAATACACAAAGTGATACTGGGCATGCTCATACACTTAGTAGCACAGGGCTGTTTAGGATGCACTCTGATTCTAAACACGAAAGGCCACAGTGGCCATGCTCATACAGTTAGACGTACAGAACATGTTGTAATGGTCTCTGGTGTTAGTAGTTGTCATCTACACAACACCTGCTGCTGTCTGTCACCTTAGAGGTATCAGTCTATACCAAGCACAATACTACCACTCAAAGTGATTTCATGCTAGGAATGGCAACTGCTTGAACAACACAATGAGCCAATGTCCTGCTGTAATTACGAGGTTGTCCAGTGTCTGTCAGTCTGGGATGACATGACTGACAGAAGACAAGCCTTTGTCACAGATCATATGCATCCATGATTCAAGGGAGTGTTGATAATGCCTCATTCTCATTTGCCCATATAGTGCCATTCCAAGGCAAATGACCTAAACACTGGATAACACCCTGACACCTAGAAGACAATTGCATTGTATGCTTATGATAACCAGTGCTAGATGTGTTGCTGTCATAATCACAGCTGCTCACTGTTGAACCTACAATGGGGAATACTGATATCTGTGCAGTGAGGAACACCTGGCTGATGGCTATGTTGTGCACAATAGCACTACCACCATATAACTCAGAACCAGACATGTGGGCCATAATACTAGTACGGACCACTCCAGGTGGTCATGTCCCCACATTCATAATGGCTACTCACATATACAGACCAGTACTCCAACATAAATCATCACAGACGAGCCAGGTGCATGTCACAGTGTCAAAAGCTGCATTCTGGATGTAATCCTCAGACAGCACAATGTCCTCAGACCACCAACACACATCCATACATGTGGTATGACATGTAATGGAACACCAAGTAACCTGTGACTGGTGAACTGTACCTAGCCCTACAACAACTGTGCAGAGTGCCCATGTACTGACACAGTTGCATTATGTGTTATGCAATGCAATGATACCACTGTTTGTAACCAGGTCAGCTGTACACATACCAGGGTCCCTTGGATATTGACAGCATTAAAAGATAACTGTTGCTGTGCACCATTCAGTGTGCACACAGCCTGACATGAAGCTATGATTGTACAAGATGTTTATGTGGGGAGCAGATTGTTTTGACATTTGTATGGGATATAACCTGGAATGTGACAGGTCCCATGCAGCCTGTATGTATGGCATTAGAGCGTGCAGCTTGTACCCACATAGTTGTTATTACAGGGGCTTTGTAGTGTACATGGATATATGAATGTGTACCTGTTGGGGGAGCAGTGTGTTTATGTTATCCAAGACCCTTTCTGGCTGAACAGGTGTTATTTCCTTAGGCACAGTACTTCTCATGCCATAGTGCTGTGAAGCACAGCAGGTCTTTTTGTTGCCATTATGTTTCATGACACAGCTATGGAATCCTCTGTGTCTGGCCTCATAATATGTGGATGAGTAGTTTCACAGTAGCTTTGTGTGACATTATATGGTGTATCTGCATCTTACTGAGGCTGACCATGGATCAACTTCCACTCATGTGTGTTGACCCTTGCAACAGTTACTACCTTCTGTGATACAGTTTAAGGCAGGGTACCACTGGTTTGCCTTCATGGTTGTGTTTGTATGAATCCTGTTTCTGTTACAATGGTATGATCACTGCACATATGTGAGTGTCTAAAGTGCATTTGTGTAGGACCCAGCATTTGCACATGCATTGTACATCTGCATGGGTGCCATGACAGTCACCACTTCACTCTTAAGGAGCATAACATTGGCTTTGAAGACTGACCATATATAGCATACCGCTAACCCTGTTGGTGTGACTATGGTGATCCTGGTCATTGGTGTTGATGACATCCGACATGCATTGGGCACATGTGTTGGTACATGATGAGTCTTCCCGGTTCATAATGGGATAGCTGAGTGGCCATGATTATGGTGTCCTGTCTCACAACTGATATTCCCCATTACAGCACAATGACAGTTGGGATTTCTGAGGCATGGTGGATGATCTGTCACAAGGTGCAATTTGGATTACACTTTGGTACAAAGGTAGTTGCTCAGCATAATGCATCTTACGTTGTGCAAGTGCAACTTGCGTGGGGGTGTACATATCCCTCAGGAAGTTGGACACACCTGTGGCACATGTGTTCCATTAAAGGATGTTGGCCAAGAGGTGAGGTATGTGTTATAACATGGTCATGCAGGGGTGCACTCCAAAGCATTGAACCATATCTCAATCACTGCACAGATATGTTCTCCATGTTTCAGATTGCCATAAGTGAGTCCATATTGAGTACCTGATTTGTATCACTGAGTAGCAAGACCCACAGTTTATTTCTTGGCTGCCCCTGTTGCACCAGTGGGCTTTCACTTGAACCTGGCATGATGAGGGCACTATAGGGGAAGCATGGGCTGTTGCCAGTATCCAGATTCTCAGGGGTGACAGGTGCAGGCCCTGTCTGGCTAAGCATCATGGTCTGTCAACCATGTTGTCCCAAGCAGAGAGATGCTGGATACTCTTTGAATTACACCAGTAAATTTCACGATTGTGAAATACAATCCTTGTCCCTGTACTGCTGCATCATTCTGGCCACTGGCAGAATGCTACCCAGGCCTTGGGACATACCCACATGGGCTACATGACCTGACAGTTCCTACATGTGTTTCCATGCAGTGCAGGCTACTGCATCACAGGTCCTGCACAACAACATAGCATTTGCCAGAGACATGTGAATAGTTCTAAAGGTGTTCGGAGTGTATGGGTATGTGGATAATCATGGCAGACAGGCAGTTGACAGTATGTTTGCCCTCATATAGCTTGGTGTGTAACATAGTGCTAGGGTTTACTTTCACAAATGAGTACTGTTGGCCATGTTTCCAGCCATGTGTTCTGAGGTGTGACACAATTATGCAAACTATGTTGTACAGTCTTTGTATTCTGTTGTCTGTCTATTCCAACTTGGGATGCCTCTTGCTTGGCCAGATACTTAGAGGCCTCTGTGGATGTGTGTGATATCTGGTGGAATGTGTGTGTGTCCTTACTGTGTTCTGGTAAGGGTATGTGTTGGTTGTGGTGATGAGATGCATGTGTTAACCTACACCTCTTGAGTGTCTAGTACAGTCATGGGTGTAGTATGGACTGCCTCCAAGATCACCCCTGTAGCTGCATCCCAGACAATGTGTGGTGTGTGGTGGTAGGTGGATTTGGTAGTGTACATGGCATAGAGATTGCATTCCCCCAGGATGGCCACGTACACAAAGCTGACATTAATAAACACCAGTAGCTGAGTAGTGGACATGCCTGTATGAGCATTCAGTACTACAAGTAGCACGTACTGTATTTAGTATACTTACTGCTTATGAAGATGTTTTAGACAGTGATGCTCACATGTAAATATTTGAGTTATGGACGTGGCAGCACTATCTATTACAGGAACATGGTAGCTACCATTAGTTGCAACCCCCCTCTGAGGGCCACATCTCATCCTGATAGTTGATTACAGATGACACAAGTGTGAACAGGGCTGTATCCTTGTCTGGGTAGAAACTCACATACCCAGCAGAACCATGAGCTCTGTTGGGCATAAACACCCACGCCCCACACAGACTCAAATATCAATAGAGTCTGCTGCCACTATCCACACGATCAGAATATTATCAGATAGTGTACGCCATCACCTATGAAGCTGCTTTTACACATGAGCAGCAGTTTTCTACATCTTACATGCCTACTGCAGATGTCACACTGGAGTTAAAGATGATATGCACCCTGTTTCATTACCAGTACTGTCGACATATTTCCAAGCAGCTGTTAATCTGGCAATGAGAGGTTAGGCTACACAAATCTACACGTTCAACCAGGGGGTGTCTACTGTCAATATCCACTCTATGTAGGTGTGCACATAGCCATTTGGCACAGCCGTGTAACAACGGTCAGTACACATTTGCAGAACATGTACACATGCACAGCTGTCATTGCTTGCAAACAATAGTAGAGAGGTGGATATTAGGCAAGGTGGACTTTTAGGCAAGGCTCATAAGACAAACCCACCACCGTACATAGCACAAGTAACCAGAAACTGAGGGTATTGCTACTCAATGCCAGAAGTCTAAACCTCAAGTTGCACACACTCAAGGCACTCCTCATTATGGAGAACATCGATATCTGCAGTAACAGACACCCGGTTTAAGGCTCCAGAGAGCACCCCAGCACCACCAGGTTATAACTCATATCACACCTTTTGGAAACAGAACCTGGACTGAAACACAAAAGGCGGGAGTATATCCATATTCATCAAGGATACTCACACCTCCAGATTAGTGGTGCAGCACAATGCATCAGAGATCATCCGAGCGCAACTGACAATGGGCAACACTGCAATCCAAATTGTAGCTTGCTACAGATCACCCATCATGACCCAGGACCCACATTCTGCATTTCCAGGGACACTGGGAAATATGCGGGTCCTACCAAACACCCTAATACTGGGTGATTTCAACTAACCAAACATTAACTGGTATAACAACTTGAGTACTAACTCCCTTGCTCAGCGCTTTCTAGAATTTCTTGACTCAAACACCCTGGAACCATTAGTCTACACCCCCACCAGAGGGAACAACATATTGGACCTAGTCATCACCAACATGGGCGACCAGTGTTCCACACCCGGCATCAACCCCTTGCTGGATAGATCAGACCATAGACTAATCACTCTGGATGTTCACATTCCACCCACAACCACAAACAAGGAAACCATTGTGAAAATCTTTTCCAAAGCAGACTTCAGGTTGCTTATGCCCGAGGTGGAACGGTTCACAGCCCTCACGCCAATGGACAATGCTGTTCAAGATGCTGAAACCTATACAAAGGCACTCTATGATCATCTGCAGGAATGCATGGATCTAACCTAGACTCACTCCTCCAAGAACAGGAAACCGGTCTGGTGGACCCCTGCCATACACAGGCACTACAATAGTAGGAGGTAACTAGTACAGATAAGAGCAAAATCCCTAGAAGGACAGACATCCCTGATCAGTATCAGCAAGAAACTATGATCCCTCATGAAATCATCCAAGGCTAGCTTCAAAAGACAATTTCCCAAGGACCCTACAGACAACCACAAAACGTTCTTTAGCTATGTCAAGAACCTAAGTGGGAACTCTCAGATCTGCTCAGAGTTGGTGCAGACTGGCACAAAATACACTGAATTAACTGATATTGCCAGCATTTTGGCAGACAGATTCAGTGCAAACTTCACACCCCTCTCAACCTCTAAATGGCCCTTAACCATACCAGAAGAATGTATGGCCCCAGCAATCACTGACACACAGGATAAAACAGCCCTATACAAAGCCACAAATACAGCCTCAATGGGACTGGACAGTGTCCCAGGCTGTGTCTTACATGAGCTCCAAATGAACTAACCTCTCACCTAAACACACTGTTCAATCACAGACTCTCTACAGGTTACATACCCACAGAGTGGCGCACAGCAACCGTGATCCCACTCCACAAAGGTGATGCCACAACGGACCCCAGGAACTATTGCCCTATAAGCCTGACTAGCCTGGTCTGCAAGGCTATGGAGCGCATCATCATGGAACTCATTAACAGAGACATTGGGAACCTCCAGACACTCGATCCAACCCAGGTCTGCTTGACTGAGTGCAGATCATGCCTACTTAACCTGTTTGACATCTTACAGTCACCTAGACTTTAGGTGTGGGGTGTGGTAGTTCACACATACTACCTGGACCTCGCCAAGGATTATGACACCATTCCCCACTCAGATATTGTTTATAAACTCACCAGCCAGTGCATACACCCATATATCACAGGTTGGGTTGCCAACAGGCTTACACACAGAATCCACATGGTAAGCCTAGCAGCCTCCAGGTCCAACTCTTAACCAGTCACAACTGGTGTCCCACAGGACTCAGTCCTGGGACCCCTACTGTTTGCCATATACTTCTCAGAGGTACAGGCAAACATAGGTGGACTACAGCAGACTGTGTTTGGTGATTACAGCAAACTGGGGGCCATAATTGACAGTCCAGCTGTCACAGACATCCTTCAAGGGGCCGCACATAGACCAACACAGGGTGTCACAGTCATGGCCTCCAGCTAAAGGCCATGAACTGCATGGTCATTCCATGTTGGGAAAACAAAACACCCACATATTAACACATAAGTGGCAGCCACTTTAATATAGATGAGGTAATGGGTATGTGGGGACTACATTAGATAGTGATCTCACTTTTGACAATTATATCTCCAAAGTAATTAGGCCATCCATCTATGTAGGCCATCTGATTACTTAAGGGTTCACATCTCGACATACTGAGGTTATTGTGCCCCTTTTCTCATCACTCATCAATCCCATCATTGAGTATGATAACCCATTTCGGATGTACCTCAGAAGACACATCCAACAGCTGCAGGGTCCATGAACATACCTCGCCAAGAGCATTACTGGCCTCAGACATGTGTCCTATGCTGCCAGACTGCATGAACTCTTGCATTACTCAGTGGCATCTCGTTTACTCAGAAATGATCTTTGCTGCCCAACAAAGCCATGTCCAAGTCAGGCTTAATGGATATGCTCCACCTATGGGAATCCATGTCACAGTGAGCCACACACTGTAATGAGCTAAACCTTGTCACAACCATAACTGGAAGATGCTGGAGTGACAGATTCCTGTCACAGGTACTCCCCATGCTTTGGAACTACATCCCTGATTACATTATATGGAGCCCCTTACTAACACTCCAGGGACACCTTGCAGAGTGGATGGGGAACAGTGGGTACACCCCAGGGATTCTGCAATTGGCTCTGCTCCACAGGGGGACAGTTAGTTCATCGATGGGGTGATGACAGCTGACACGTTTCGGCTAGGCGTATGAATGGCCTCGGGCAGTTAGCCAAGTACCTACCTATGTACCTATAAACCTATACATACAGTATCAGCACATGCTGATAGCTTAATTTACTGTTCAGGTGCTGACTTAACTTGTGCCAATAGCGGTTGTGTGTGCAATAGATGAGGGCTGCCTATGTAGGATGCACACAGTAGACCACCTATACATGACAATTTACAGGTGGTCTTGTGTGTGTGCCATCCATGTTTACTGTGTGTGCAGATGGAGAAGGGTGTCAGTCCATAAGTGCCTATACTGTCAGTGTGTGTGCTATACATCTCCTCTTTGCCAAGGCATGGGCATACTGGGCATGCCTCCGTCTGCCTACTGGGGTTGGCTTAGGGTGTTCATGGTCTGAGTCCCTCTGTGCATGTGGGGCCTCTTGGCAATGGTGGTGGGCTTTGAGGGCCTTCACCATTCTGTCCCTGCTGCATCTGTTTCCACAGGATCATATTGTTTAGCATGGCACATACTCTGAAGATGTAGGCACACCATGCCTGGAGAGTACTGCAAGGCTCCACCAGATATGTCCAAGCAACAAAACCGTGATTTCAGCATCCCAAACCCATGCTCAATGATGATTCTGGTTTGTGCGTGTGCCTCATTATGGCTTTCTTGCATGGGTGTTAGTGCATTTCTGATGGGAGTCATCATCCACAGTTCCAGTGCATAGCCAGCATCCCCCATCAGGTTGCCATATGGGATGCCCCCCCTGGCAAATACCTGATACAGCTGTGAGGCATACCAGATGTGGGAGTCATGATAGCTTCCAGGGCTGCCAGCACACACATCCATGATAATGCCTTGGACATTGCACATGACCTGGCAGTTGATGGAGGGGTATCACTTGCAGTTTATGTAACACCTACCCTGCTCACCTGGTGGTGACTTGATGTGTATGTGCGTGCAGTCTATTGCACCCAGTACCTCTGGCTAGTCTGCCACATGGTGGAAGAGACGCATATTGCTGGCCAACTCCTCCTGCATTCAGGGGAAGTATATGTGCTCATTGGCATGTGGTAACATGGCATCCAGGAACTGGTGGAGTACCCCGGATGCTGATGCCTGTGAGACCTCCAGGATATCCCCAGTTTGCCTTTGAAAGTTACCTGTGGCTAGTATTATCAAGCTTACACATACCTTCATGTCCACTGGGATGGGTTCCCCTCTGTTATTTCTCGCTCTGAGGTGTGGCCGGCACAGCTCAGCAAGTTGCTCGATGGTGTCCCTGTCCATCCAGTAATGCTCTACTATCTCCAGATCATTTAGCCCCTAGTGGGCTTCCCTTGGTCTGAACACTTTTCTCCTCTTCCGTTGCTTGAGGTGGTTATGTTAAATAAATTGTTAAAATCAGACTGTAAAAATCATTAGGCATTTTAAAATGACAGTCAATAACAGACAGTAATGCAGGAAACTCAAGTATCTACTATACGTATACTCTAATGTACATTAGGAGGCAAAAAACCATACACAAACTTGTACAGAATTTTGTCTAACTTTATTCAGGAAACACCTGACATTTTATATGTTTTACAATCAGCTTTTGCCCACCTCACTGACGTGGTCAGTGACAGGGTCTTTACATCATGACCATTCATAAGAAAATGCTGATATTACAATTTTGAAAAGTTACTTTCCCATGAGAATATTACAGCCTTGCAAAGCACCTGGTCAGTCACAATGTCCTTCCGAGGATGTAGCCAATTCAAGGCTCTTAGATTAGCTCGAATACAATGGATGAATGTCTCTTTAATACATTTCTTTGTCTCTCTGTTCACCAGCTGGACATTATCTCTGATAGTGCGCACAAGGCCATTCTTCTGGTGGAAGCAGGAAAAGATACACATGCACACAGATTCATTATTTTCTAACTTTGCAAAATAATCTTTCACTGACAGACATGAGCCAGCCGAGCTGGTAACTGCCAAGGCCAAGTTTCTAATCACACTGCAGCTTATGCTTCAAGCAATAATATGCAAGTTTATTTCTACTATCATTCTAGTAAAACAGAATTAAATGCATTACATATTATTCTATTTTTCAATCTTTGCACTTCATATATGTTCAAGTTCATTTATATATATATCTGACCACACAACTTATATATGTCTGAATGTTTGAATACATATTTTCCTAACAGCTTATATGTGAATACATATTTTTCTAGCAGCATATATGTGAATACATATTTTTCTAGCAGCATATATGTGAATACATATTTTTCTAACATTCTCCCTCCTGTTAATGCATTTCATTCTATTTGAAACATAAACAATATCATTTCATTTCTTAGCCTTTTCCTTTTCAAGGACTTTCAGCTAAGTAAGTCATTTATTTTATATTTCAGAAAAAGCATCATCTGAAATTAATCTTTCAATTTCAACACTTTGGTAAAAAGTTTTAGTAACAGATATATTAACAAATTTTTGATTAATCTTTTCATGCAGGGAATTTCACAGTAAACACATGCTCCTATTAGGAGTATACCCACACAAATAGCAATTAAATGTTTAATAGGATGGAACCCCCAAACAGATTCTGGAAAAAGTCCGTCAGTGGGTTTGGGCCTGGTTTAGTCATTGCTGATACTTGCTGAATTACCTCTAGGTGGTCATTGATTTCATGTTGGTTGTCTGGAATGTACGCACAGCATTCTTCTTCGTGTACCACCTCTTGCCGCTAGGGTGAAGTAAAGAGCCATTCGATTTTGTAGCACAACAGTTTTTATTGCATTCAGTTCATTAGTCACCAATTCTAGGGTGGAAAAAGTTGCATTGCTCATGACTTCTTGACAGCTTTCTCAGCTCCCAGATCGATTTGACTGCTCCATAGGCTGGTGGTATTCCTGCCCTGGATATAACACTGTTGCCCAAGTGCATATGAGTCAATTTACTTTTGTCTTTCACTGAATTATGGTCTTTTTAACCAGCTTCGATTTTACCAACTGGATTCACAGGTTTTTTAACTGGACCTTCAGATTCTCGAGCTGTTTTTCTTACGTTTTGTATCTTACCCAAAGGTAATTCTGCAGTATGTCTTATTGCTGAAACCAGATAACCCAAAAAACAACTGCCGGACCAATTCTCAGGTAACCATTTATATGCCTTTTTCCCACAAATAAAATCATTACTTTGGTACTAATACGTGTTATCCCTGCATGAAACATTTTCTATCCTTAATAGACAATTGCTTAGTTAAGACTGGATTGTCACATACTGCATTTAATGTAGTTTTCATTGAACTCAGATATGAATCATGGTTAGTATCACAAACAGTACCCCCACTTTTGACTTTAATGTAACATTTATAAGACATTGTTATATTACCATTACTCCAGCCCACCTGGAGGGTATCACTTTTGTAGAAACATACAACTCCTTTTTGTGTGACAGGTAAAAATAAAGCTATTTTGTCCTGTGATCTCACAGTTTCTGTATAAAAAAACTTTCCAAAGTCTCATTTTATCCCCAGAGGGACAGTGGACATTACAGTCTTTTATATGCTGTTGGTATAGCTGTACAAACCCAGCAATTTGAAAATTTTATAGTCTCCGTATACACTTGCTTTATGGCCAGGTATGTGTTAAAGTTTGGATGCCAGTCTATAAACAGTTCATCACATCTTCTCACTTTTACTTGTGTGGTTGAGTGCAGGGAAAAACCACAATAAGAGAAAAATTGTCACACTTATAGTTAACAAATGCACAGTTAACAAAATAATTATGCAATAGTTCTTGGGTTGCTCTGCTTTTTTGTTTGATTTACTCTTGGCCATTTTGCCCTTGTGTATCAGTCACAAAGTTTTTATTTAGCTGAAAGTTCTTTTGTCTGAAAAAGAGTTAAACTGCAAAACAGATTTATTTATTAACAGTTTCTTTATATAATTAGCTAGTGAACTGTCAGCCTCCAGCTCTGCAGGCATGAGAGCTTTTTACTGAGGCACATAATATGCCCTTCCAAATACTACTTCAAAGGGGATCAAACCCTTTACATTTGTTACTGTTTTCATGCTCAGCAATGCTAGAGGTAAACAGCAAATCCAATTCTTCTGAGTCTCACTCATCAACTTTTTTAACTTGTTTTTTTAAAATTCCATTGTACCTCTCCACCAGTCCTACTGACTGTGGGTGGTAAGCACAGTGATTCCTTAAGGAAATCCCCAAAAAAAATCTCCCAAGTTGTTGAATTGTCTGATTGACAAAATGTGTCCCATTGTCACTATAGATTCTTTCCAGTATGCCAAATCTAGGAATTATTTCCTTTACTAGGGCCTTTGCCACTGTTGCTGCATCCGGATTCCTGGTTGGAAAAGCTTCTACCCATTTTGAAAACATATCTATGATCACTAAACAGTATTTCTTTCCTTCACATTTATTCAACTCTATGAAGTCCATACAAATAGTATGGAATGGATATGGTGGTGTAGGAAACTCCTTGCTTGTTTTAAATGCTCCTTGTGCATGGTGCTTGTTACAAGTATGACAAGCTGCACAAAATTTTATTGTATAATTTATGTATCCATATGTTTGGAATATTTTATTTACTAACTGTACCATCCCCCCTGTTGAGACATGGCTCTGCCCATGGCTCAACAAAGCTGCATATTTAAATAAATTAGACGGCAATATTGTTTTTTTTCCCTTTGGAAATGTACAGTCCATTTTAAAAAATTGCACCTTGTTTTACCCAGTTTTGTTTTTTTGCTTTTGTAGTAAGCATTTGCATTGTTTTTAACATGTCTAAATCTAAAATCTCAAAGGGTTGTAATTTCTTATTTAAAAATAAAGTTTCTGAGTCTGAGGCTGCTTGCTTTGCAGCTGCATCAGCTTGTGCATTACCTTTTGAAATTTTATCCTGTTGTTTTGTATGAGCTACACATTTACAAATAGCTACTTTGGTAGGCAACTGAATAGATTTTAATAGCTCCAAAATAAATATGATTAATAGGTTTTTCACTGGATATAATTATCCCTCTATTTTCTTTATTGTTGTGCAAACACATGCACTGTAGAAAAAGCATACTGATTATCAGTATATATGTTCACTTTTTTGCCTTTTACTAAAATACATGCTCCTGTCAAAGCTACCAGTTCTGCTGCTTGAGCATACAAGTTGTGTGGCAAAGTTTGTGCTTTTAAAATTTTAGTGTCTGTAACTACTGCATACCCCACCAGATTTTTCCCTGTAGGACCCCTTCTGCGTGAGCCATCCACGTAATATGTCACCTCAGCATCATCCAAGGGCATATTTGTAAGATCTTGTCTAGGTAAAGCTAACTGTTCATATGAGGTTGACTCAGCAGTATGGTCATACATGAAAGATGTCTAGCAGGAGAAAGGTATGCAACTTTTTCTTGTAGCAGAATTATTGCAACTGCATGAGGCATTCTCAATGTGAGAGGGTGGAATAACACCACTGAGGCTGAAGTCTGCACTGCCATTGTTGCTGCAACTACTGCTTGTACACAGTGAGGCAAAGATTGCACCACTGGGTCTAACTGTGATGAATAGTAAGCTATGGGGCATTGCTTATTCCCATGTTGTTGCTTTAATACTGATGTCATGTACCATTGCTTACAATCTATGGTCTAAAAAAAAATGTTTGTGATAACTTGGAAGTCTTAAAACTAATGAAGAAGCTATTAACTGCTTCAACCTGCAGAAAGCCATTTCTGCTTTTGTTTTCCATCGTAAAATAATTTGGTACCCAGCTCCAACAAAAATTAGTTGTACCTAAGAAAGACATTATTTCTTTTTTAGTTGTTGGTTTGGGTGCTTGCAAAATTGCTGTTTTTTTTTTTTCTTTTCTCTTTTCCATTATCTAGTATTTTACCTTTATTGAATATCACATATCCCAGGTATCTAACCTGTGTTTTTTTTTCAAAGTTGTAACTTACTTTTGTTTACTTTGTGTCCTTGTATTACTAAAAATTTTAATAATGCTACTGTATTCACCCTGCACTGCTGCTGGGTGCTGCTAGCAAGATGTCATTTACATAAAGTAAAATTTGACTACCTTCTGGTGGGGTAAACCCTGCCAGGTTGCTAGCCATTTTTTGTGCAAATATTATTGGGCTCTCACAATATCCCTGTGGTAGTCGAGTATATGTATACCTTTTACCCTGAAATGTAAATGCAAACTAATATTGACTATCAGGATGTATAGGTATTGAAAAGAAAGCATTGCTTATATTTACCACAGTAAAATACTTCTGTTGTGGTTTTAAATCATTTAACAAGGTATGTGGGTCTGGCACCGTAGGTGCTCTAGGTATGACTGCATTATTTACAGCTCATAAATCTTGTACCATCTGCCATTCCCCATTTGCTTTTTTAACAGGAAATAGGGGTGTATCACATGATGAATCAGGAGATTCTACCAGTACTCCTTTTTTAAGTAATGCTGCTTATTATAGGCTTAATTTTTACTTTTGCATTCTTTTTTAAAATGTATTGTCTTTTTTGTGGTCTAAAAGCTGACTTTGGGGTAATTGTAACTGGTCCTGCTGCTTGAATAAGCCCTACATTTAACTTGCCTGTTGACCACAGAGTTGTTGGAATTTTACACAAGGCCTCTTTTTTTTTTTTTTTAATAAAAATGCTAATCAGCTGTTCTTACTAGATTGCAAGTGTTCAGCTGTATGTGTCTGTGTCAACCAATTCAGTTTTGTTTTTATATCCCTTGTCCTGACATTTCTAAATCAGTCTGTTTTCCCATTTTGTTACCTTTTTTTCTAAGTCTGCCCATTTAACACTTTTGTTTTTTGTCAAGCTGACGTGGCAGTCTATTGGACTTATACAATCTTATGAACTCCTGAGGTAATGAACAGCTTACTACACTGTTTCCCTCAGTATTCCAACATAAAGTTCGTAATATTAATCTGTCAGCAGGATTTTTACTTATATTCCTTATTAGGTCCTGGTGTGCTACAGTAGTATAGAGTACAATGTAACAAGTGCTGCTGATCAGTGTCAAGGGAGGGTACCTTACTGATGGCTACGTTTATCAGTTCTTTGGTTACTGCCCTTGGACCAGTCATAACTAAGTCCTGGCTGTACCAATAATAGGCTTCACCCTCTGATCACACCACAAAAGCATCCATTTGTCTTTGTGCTTCCATACTCTGCATGGTAGGAACTACTGCTATGCCAAATATCTGCACAAGGTCTCTTCCCAATAAGTTTACTGGATATTTTTGCAGAAACTACAATTTTACTTTTCTGAGTCATACCTGAAACAGGGTCAGTTATTGCTATATTATGGGAAAGTGGTTCCCTGTATAGCTGTCCATTTACTGCTTTTACTAATATATAATCAGGTGATTCAGAATGTTTTGGTAACTTGGAGGGGTGTATCAAAGTCCGTGACGCTTCTGAGTCACACAGGAATTTGACTTTCCTTCCCTCCACCAGAAGTGTTACTTCTGGTTTTGTATCTGCTAGGTAGAGCTCCAGGCTCAACAATGCTAAATCTAAAATTTTATTTTCATTTTTATCCTCTACATCTGTTTGTACTTCCTCTATTCCCTCTACTACATTTACATTTTCTTTTTGTTTATTAACCTTTCCTGATGATTTTTGGTTATTATCACTATCATATAGTCAGTCCGCATTTCCTTTATCTTCTGTCATTGCTTTCTTATTTTGTTTATAGTCCCTAGCTAGATGCCCTTTTTATCTGACTGTAATACAAATACTTCAGCTCCGTCTTCAGCAGTGAAGACTTGTGCCTTTTTTTCTTTTACTATTAAAGTGTCTTTCAGTACGTCTAACATACTCAAGTAAGGCTTGCAGCCTGCTTGTTCAGTGATTTATCATATGCCTTGTAATAAAGCTACTGACAGAGGCAATGCAACCTTTTAAAAATGTATTTTTTTAATTGTTGTTTAAAGCATTTTAATAATCTAGCATAATATCCATTTACTGTCTCATTTTCCTGTTGTATGCATTAATTAATGCAAGTCCAGTCTGCTCTAAGTTTTTATTTTTCAGAGATTCTGTCTGTCAGACCTTTCACTCTGTTGTCTAAAATGTTTCAGAATTTTTAAGCTTCTGTTTTTTACAATTTGCTTCCTCAATCCACCTATGTGCTTGAGGTATGCCTAGTTAGTGCTGTTTTTCTTTTGCCTGACGCCCTGCATCAGATTAAAGCTTGTTTAAGGAGTTTAACTAGTGAAAGTTTATCTAGTTTACTATCAAATTTATAGTTGTTAACACATTTTGCAAAATATCTCACATTATCTGCTTACTGCAATTGCATATGCTTCACATTATCCGTTAGGCGGATCTCGTGATCTCTTAGTGCACTGATCTCCCATGTCTTAAAAAGACTGTTACATAACCCTTCTCTTGTACCACGTGGTATCTTATTTCCCCATATCCACAGTAGTGTCTAGAATGACTGTTTACTTTGCTTTGTTATTCCCTGATCTATGACTCAAGATACAATACTTTGACTATCTCTCTCCCTGCTATCACAAACCTTAGCAATAGCACAGTGTAACCTGGTCCCTGATCTAAAACAAAGACAAAGAGGGAAATTCTTCTTACCTGAGCCTCCCGCTTTATGACTGTCTTTTTTCTTGGGGCCCAGTCTTCCGCTTTTTAGCCACAGATCAGAAAGTGGACAGCCTCTTTACACACAACAATTCAGTCGGAGGTCTTTTCACTTTAAGAAGAACCATTTTGGTTTGGCAGCTTCTCCTCAGATTTATAACCACCCATGCACTCTGTGACCTGCAGCTTACCAAGGGAATTCTGGCACGATTAGGACCAAAATGTTAAATAAATTGTTAAAATCAGACTGTAAAAATCATTAGGCATTTTAAAATGACAGTCAATAACAGACAGTAATGCAGGAAACTCAAGTATCTACTATATTATACTCTAATGTACATTAGGAGGCAAAAAACCATACACAAACTTGTACAGAATTTTGTCTAACTTTATTCAGGAAACACCTGACATTTTATATGTTTTACAATCAGCTTTTGCCCACCTCACTGACGTGGTCAGTGACAGGGTCTTTACATCATGACCATTCATAAGAAAAATGCTGATATTACAATTTTTGAAAAGTTACTTTCCCATGAGAATATTACAGCCTTGCAAAGCACCTGGTCAGTCACAATGTCCTTCCGAGGATGTAGCCAATTCAAGGCTCTTAGATTAGCTCGAATACAATGGATGAATGTCTCTTTAATACATTTCTTTGTCTCTCTGTTCACCAGCTGGACATTATCTCTGATAGTGCACAAGGCCATTCTTCTGGTGGAAGCAGGAAAGATACACATGCACACAGATTCATTATTTTCTAACTTTGCAAAATAATCTTTCACTGACAGACATGAGCCAGCCGAGCTGGTAACTGCCAAGGCCAAGTTTCTAATCACACTGCAGCTTATGCTTCAAGCAATAATATGCAAGTTTATTTCTACTATCATTCTAGTAAAACAGAATTAAATGCATTACATATTATTCTATTTTTCAATCTTTGCACTTCATATATGTTCAAGTTCATTTATATATATCTGACCACACAACTTATATATGTCTGAATGTTTGAATACATATTTTCCTAACAGCTTATATGTGAATACATATTTTTCTAGCAGCATATATGTGAATACATATTTTTCTAGCAGCATATATGTGAATACATATTTTTCTAACAGGTTATTAGCATCATCCTCCACACCACCTTCAGTCTCCAACACATGCTGATGAATCAAAGCTATGACAGCCCCTAACATGTACATTTTAAAAGTTCCTCATCTGTTTACACCGATGGTGCAGAGTGTTTGGGAATACACAAGTGTGTGTGAGGTGCTTTCACACTTTATACTACTGTGCTATGGATGCTGCTGATGTAATTGGGTGTGTATGTGCAATTCCAGCTGCAGGGTATCTTAATTATGGGTTTTACAGTGAGTACTGCAATTGTGGGGCCTTTGGTGTTGAATTATGCTTGCCTGCCATGATTTATCTGTTGCCCATTATTTCACTTTTCAACCCCCAATCTCCTCCCATTGACAGGCATGCATCCAGCTGCTGGCTTTCTTGGTTTATACTTTCCCTACCAAGGAATGTGTTGCGAAATGTGTTATGTAGCTGATCTACTGCAATTTTGCTTTGTTCTGCTGTGACAATTCTGTTTTCTTTGCAGTACGGCACCTCCCCTTTCCTGTTCTGCAGGTAGCTGCTAGCAGCCTTGTTAGCTGTTGTCAATGGCCCACTATGGTTTCCTAGGTGTTAATTACTCATTTGTTCTCCTTTTTCCATGCTGCAGCATTCCTCTTATCTTTTTCCCGTATCCTTTCTGTTTTCGCTCTGGTGCACGCCGCGCACAGCCGTTTACCAGGTTTACAGCACATTTTCATCCACGTTCACATGCACATTCAGTTACCTTGTGTGCTCTCAGCTAAGCAAAGCTATGGCTACTTCAACACACCCCTATCCTGCAACTTTGCTTAGCAACAGGCAAACCGGATTAGCAATGCTCCAATGTGCTTACAGCAATGGCGACACACCCCTCTCTTGATGTCATTTTTATCTCAAGGGCTCACCTCAGTGTTATAACACTACGGTGTTTTGTGCATCTTTACACAAGCAGGAAATCTGCAATTCTGTATTACTCCTCTCATTTGCATGGCATTGCCTACTAATTCCTAGCTACCGCGCATAACACTGTCACTGCCTCTTAGCAATCCTTGTGCCATGAGTATGGTGTAGCATGCCTGTCATTGACTATTATGGGGAAATCATGATATGTGTTTCATTGCAGTTTTATTCTATATTTTTGTCTATTCCTTGCGATACCCTTTGCGCACCGATGCCCTGCACTTTAACATTGCGTTAGTGTGGGCATAATATTAAATGTTCTTTTTCATATTTTGTGCATGTTGTTTTATGCCAATGGCTATATATTTAGCCATTGGCATATATTAACAGTATAATATGTGAGTTTGGTCTGCTGTCATGACTCCGATTTTATATTTGAAAAATGTAAACCATTTTTTTCGGTTTACATTTCTGCATGCTTACACTATGCCTGCACCACTTCCTGAATTGCTATAAACCTTCATTTGCATGCTACACTGCCACACATGGGGTGATTAGCATACACGCGCCGGGAGCTGTGCAGGCGTAGTGTACGCAGGTAGTGCACATAGAAACAGCTTGTACCTGAATCGCTCGGCGGCCATATTTGGTGTTAGATCGCCGACGCTATGCCTGCACCTGGCACAAGCTTCATGAATCCTGGGGAGACAGTGTTCTGGTTTCTTTCACTGATTAAATATGCAACACAGAAGACAATACAATTAAAACACAGTGTAATGAAATACACTGCAGTATACAAAATAGAGGAAAGCAATACAGCAATAAAATTACAAAAAGCACTATAAAGAATGCAAACTAACCTTTCAGTCACAGCAATCTGGGGCAAAGATTGAGTAAACTTTTCCAGTAAAGCACTGAAATGTCTTATTTTACCCGTTAAATACAACGTTTATTTCATAGATCCATCCTAAATTTGAAAGATAATCAACCTTAGGTGACTTATTTAATTTCTTTCTGACCAACAAGAGAAATAGCTCTGATTTTCCCTAGTTTAAATATGCAACAGAACAAATGAATACAATTAAAATACAGTGTACTGAAAATGTACCACAATATACAACACAGACAAAAACAATAAAGAATAAAATTTACAAGTAAACAACATGATGAAAACAAATTATGGCATAGTCTGAGTGAGCATTTCCAGTTCATAGTTAAATAACATTAAGTGATGTGTTAAAATTACTGTGTGAATCACACCAGACAAAGCTCTGATTTCTTTACTAGTTTAATATGTAACAGAAAACAGAATACAGCTAAAACACGTTGTAGTGAAAATACGTCATTAATTGCTGTGATGGAAAGGATAGGTGTTTCCTTATACTGATTTCTTGTAATTTGTACTGCATTATTGTTATCTTCTGTTTTTAATATCATGATGTATTTTCATTACATTGTGATTTAGTTGTAAAGAAACTAATGCTTTGTCTCATTTGAGTGACACAGAAATTCAAGCAGATCTGTGAACTAAATGGAGGTGTTAGGAACTGAACATTGTATTTAAGAGGTAAAATAAAACATTTTAAGCCTTTACTGGAAAAGCTCACACAGAATCTGCCATAGACCATTGTAGGGACTGGCTAGTTTGCTTTCCTTATATTACTTTCTTGTAATTTTTCCTGCTTTACTGTTTCTTTTTTCTGCTTCATTGTTTTTTTTTTCTTCAGTTTTGTATATTGTGGTATATTTTCATTACACTGTGTTTTAATCATATTTTGTTTTCTATTACATATTTAAATTAAGAAAGTCAAAGCTGCTTCTCTTGTGAGTCTCAGAGAAATTTAACATCAAATGAGAGTGAAGCTAGGAACTAAAACCTTGTATTAAAGGGGTAAAATAAAAGATTTCAATGCTTTACTGGGAAAGCTCACTCAGAGTCTGCCATGGACTGCTGCAAGAGAAATGTTATTTAGCTTTATTTATATTTCTTTCTTACAATTTTAATTGCTATATTGCTTTCTTCTCTTTTGTATATTGTGGTGTATTTTCATTACACTGTGTTTTAATTGTATTATTTTATTGCATATTTATACTAAGAAACAAGAGCTTATGTCTTGTAATTCAGACTGAAATTAGTACAGTTCACTTACAGTTAATTACCTATGTACTAATGGAGGAGCTAGGAAATGGGGATAAAAAGAAAACATTTCAAGTGTTTACAGGAAAATCTTAATCAGGCCATTCTATAGATTGCTTGAGGGAAATGTTACGTTGTATTTCCTTATATTACTTACTTGTAAATAGTAATGTTTTTCCTTTTTATTATTTTGTACATTGTGGTGTATTTTTATTACACTGTGAGGGTAATTCAATAAAGCCTGCATGGAATTTCCATATAGGCATAGTGGAATGACCCCAACATGGCCAGTGAGTGATCCAATAAAGAGAGCAGAGGGGTGTGCATGAGTGTGAATACACGGAAGTGGCTGTGGAATGCAAATCACCTCATAGGCTGGTGAAATCCATGCAAAGGAGGGTGATTTGTGATCTAATAAACAGAAACACACCTGTATAGGTGCCATGTTGGTGTCAGAAATGTATATGGAAAAAAAAAAAACATGCAACGAAATGTAAATTTCAAACAGGGGCTGTAAAATCCCAAAAAGAAGGTTGGGTCCTGCACTGTAGGAATGAAAATGGCAAAAACTATGGCCAGTGAGTCAAAAAAGCAATGCGCATCAATAAAAATGTTTTTTTTTAATACAAATATTACATTTGCGCAGAGCACAGCAATGCACAAGCATGCTGTAATGCAAAAAAAATAAATAAATAAATAATTAAAATGTTGAAAAAAATGAAAACAAGACATTTGCAAAAAATAATGCATTATAGTGCCCTGTATGCGGAGTGTACAATGGTAGGTTGCAGTGGTTGCTAAGGAGACAGACTCTGGAGTAGGGAAGTATTCAGGGTATATTCAAGTAAGTGTATGTAAATGAGGTGGGGTTACTGAATAGCAAAAAGGGCCACTGTGTCCACATATACAACCTGTGCCAGCACTAGAACTATATAGGTAATAATAGAACAGGTAGCTGACATCAAAAGTGTGTGTGTGTCACGTTATGTTTAAGTGGATTGGAGCTCAGGGCCACCCATTTGTACTCAGCTAAGCACAGCTAAGCAGCGGGGTGTGTCTGATGTTGCTGAGCTGTATTTAGTCCTGTGGCATGTGTTTTAGCGGGTTTAAGAAAAGCTGACCATGCCCGTGTATGGGAGACTGTCCAAACTGCTGAGCAATTTTTATACTAGTGCCACGGGTTTGTGCACCATGCCCCAATGCTTAGCAGAGAAAGAATTAAAAAATATATATATATAAAAAAGGAAATAGCTAGGGGAAGCCAATCAAGTAGAAATGACTGATAAGCCCTGTTCAGCAGACACTGGCTCATTCAACCCCCAGTGATATACCAGTCAGGTGGAATACATCATAGTGAGCCAATAACACAGGCTGCATCTGCAGCACATCACTATAAAGTATGCATACTCCCTTCAATCTGATTTTTCCCACATACTATGCACCATTGGAATGCAGACCGGGAAATTTTAACAGACAGAATGATAGGGGCTGCTGCTGCTCTGCTACATCTGTATGTGTTAGAGGCTGAGGTCAGTGCTGATGCTGATGCTGACAATAGGCCCAGACTGAGAAGGAGAAAAGTGTTCAGGCCCAGGTAACCTTCCAGGAGCTACATGAGCTGGAGATAGTAGAGTGCAACAGGGTGGAATGGGACATACTACAAGAACTCACCAAGATCTGCCGCCCTCACCTCAGACCCAGAGCCAACAGAGGGGAGCCCATCCTAGTGGAAAAAAAGGTATGTGTAGCCTTTAGAATATTAGCTACAGGTGCTTTTCAAAGACCAACTGGGGTCATAATGGGGTGTCACAGGCATCTGCATTCAGTGTACTCCAGCAGTTCTTGGATGCCATGCAAGCACATGCTAGTGAGCACATTTATTTATGCCACACCCATGAGGAGAGGGACAGCAATATTCATCTCTTCTGCCATGTAGCACACTACCCTATGGTACTGGGTACCATAGACTGCATTCTTGTGCACATCAAAGCATCACCCGGTGAAGAGGGTAGAGTCTACATCAACCGCAAGGGATATCACTCCATCAACTGCCATGTCGTGTGCAATGCTCAGGGCATTGTCATGAATGTGTGTGCTGGCAGCCCTTGCAGTTATCACAACTACCACATCTGGCACACATCACAGTTGTAGCAGATGTTTGTCAGGGAAGATATCCCATATGGCCATCTACTGGGGATGCTGGCTATACACTGGAACAGTGGATGATGACACCCATCACACATGTACACACACCTACCAAAGAATGCCATAGTGATGCACACACACAAACTAGGAACATCATAGAGCATGTGTTTGGCCTGCTTGAGTCACGGTTACACTGCCTTGCAGTACTCTCCAGCCACAAGTGCACACATGTTCACAGCATGTGCTATGCTACACAATATGATCATGCAGAAACAGTTGCGGCAGGAACATTACAGGGAAGGGACACACAACCTCCCATGAGTGCCAAGGTCCCCACAGCCATGGGGAACTCGGAGGAGGAACCCCTTGAGCCTGCCCCTGTAGGCAGGCATAGGCATGCCCAGTGTGCCATGGGCTTGGCAAGGAGGCAATGCATAGCACATGCACTGATATTCTAGGGACCTAAGGACTGACACCTCACTCTGACTCACATACATACTAAAAAGGGTATCAGCCACAACACACAAGCTGTAACTTAACATGTATTGGCTGTGTACTGCATGCATCTGACAGAGTTAGCCCTGAAGCACTGTTATATCAACTGGTACAGGCACAAGGTAAGTCACTCTTTGTTGCAAGAAATGTATGGGGTACAACACTATGGTAGCATAGGTATGAACCTGCTGCATGTATGTAAGGGAATAGAGTGAGTTACCAGGATAGTTGCAGACAACTGACTGCTATGTGGGACAAAAGGAACTCTCTGCCCAATTCTGCCCTCCCCCCCCCCATAATATGCAGTAGGCCCCAAGCCAGAAAACCCACTCCATTATGTGAGGGAATTACAAACAGCGGGGTCACTGGACAGATTCTTGACTGTCAATCCTAGAGTCACCTACCCCCAACACACCCATGTCCCCATACAACTGCAGTACCATTATGTTTGCAATGTAATAGCAGCAGACCACACAATCCCAGAGCTTTCCCAATCAACCTGGTGACATGTTCCATTTTCGCAATATGCAGGTGGTCGATGTGCCATGTATGTCTGTGGTTGATAGTGTCAGGAATTAAACTGCACTGTCTGGTGGCTGTCATGGCTTAGTGGGCTAAGTACATTACCATGGTTGATGGTGCTCATGGTTTGAGACTGGCTGTGCCTACTATTGTGCATGTGAGCTACACCTATGGTAGAAATTCTACAGCCTGTCCATTTGTCACCATTTGTTACTGCAAGAAAGCTGAAGAAAACCAGAGATAATGGAGTGACAGGGAGCCACAGACAGCTCTGAGTCACCTACATGGTGGCTAGCAGAACAGCAGGTTGCAATACATCAGAGTAGCAGAAGGATGTCAAGGCCATCCCTTAACTGTATCAGTATTTACAACAAGTCAGTGGCACCATCATACCCCTCAAATGTACAGAGTGCCACAGAATGTCCACATTTTTGCCTCATATTTATGGTCCATTTTACATAACATTGCATTTTTCTGGCAAACTAGTAGCAAAAATAATGACAGTTGAGATGCACACTTCATATCCATCAGAAAATTTATGCTAATACAAAACCTGTTATTCTACCAACTGTTTAAGTTTGTAAGTACAATATTAAAGACTTGTTGCTATGTTTGTGCCTGTGTCTGGTCCCACTTTTATACATGGCTTTGTCCAGATTTCTGGCTCTAAGAGGTTGACAGGTATGGCCACCATGTAGCCTTATAATAACATACAAAACAAACCATCTGAGGACAAGAGTAGACATATGGGGCACAAGGCTGGACATCCTGCAAAACAGGTACAGTCAGAGGTGTGAAGTCTGTAACGCTGTGTGTGGTGTTACATCACATGTGCCAATTACAGCATACCTATAATTACATAGAGCAGCAACTATGGAGAAAGCCAGGAACTGGAACAGGGCAGGACAAAGGCCCACACATTAAGAGAAGGAGAAACTACTGGCCAGACAAATGTAGAAAGTGCAGAACAGAACAGTTTGTGCAGTAGTATGGTTTCCTGGCAGTATATGGAGTCAGTAACCCAAATGTCTGTCAGTGGTTCCTAACCTCAATCTATAATTATCTGCCACTGATGTACCCGGAAATCACATTGCTATTTAAAATGTACCAGACATATGATGCAAAACCCTGTGCAGTCTAATACACTCAGTACACACCCTAGATATGAGTCAGATATTACAGACAGCACACAGCCAGGAAATCCCTTGGGCATCACATCAGAGAGGTGCTGGACTGTCTAATCAGGTGCAGCAACCTATTGGCTGTAGCACACAAAGTCCTGGACTGGAATACAGCTAGGTCTGACCTGGAGTACCCTTGTAAGTACTGATGGTCACACTGGTCATACTCCTACACTCAGCTAATGTCAGCCCATGTCTGTTGCCACATCTGACTATAGAACTGAGATGTTCATATATCTCTCTGCATACAGACAGCTACATATACCTAAATGTCTCTTGCTAACCCCATCAGACACGATTGCCCTTATCTATCAGTATATGGCACATATAAGATATATATGGATCTGCAGAGGTTTATACAGATACATATATATATATATATATGTAGGCAACATATATATATATATAATATATATATATATATATATATATATATATATATATATATGTAGGCAACATATATATATATATAATATATAGATTCACTTTATAATCTCAAAATACTGAAATATCGAATTTCAGTATCTCAAGACTATAAAGCCGAAAAATCAAAACACCAAAACCCCAAAACTGTGAAATTCAAAATCGCGAATGTAAACACACCATACACCACACAACACATACACTATCTTCCCCACATTACAACAAACAAATAAAACGCACACAAGCACAACAAAACAAATAGACAAACCTACCCTACATATAAGCAGGGGGGCAAGCCCCCCCTGCACTTCCATGTGGGGGGCTGTGCCCCCCACATCCCCGGTATTTATATATACTAACTCTGAGGTTGTACCAAACAGAAAAAGACAGTACACTCACCACTACCCATTCTGCAGTCCCCTTGCACACACACACATCACATATGTGCAAACACCACCACTTTCAACACTTACACACTTATACTCTTACCTATCTACTCTAACCCACACCTAAAACTTCCAAAAACACTCACATACACTCAAATCAATACCCAAAACACTTAAAAAATATTCACTTACCTTAATCTCTAACCATATCTACATGCTACACCATGCATCAGGCACACAGTATATCCCACTTCATGTGGTGCACCACCACAACTGCGAATTCAACATTTCCGGATTCGCGGTTATGGGGTTTCACTATTGTGGAAGTTTGGCTTTATAGTCTTGAGATACTGAAATTCGATATTTTAGTACTTCGAGATTATAAAGTGAATATATATATATATATATATATATATATATATATATATATATAATCACACACACATATTTATATATATATATATATATATATATATATATATATATATATATATATATATATGAAGAGAGACACACACACACACACACACACACAGAAAGGAATAGAGTGATGTATTGCAGCAGCCACTCTACACCAATTGTAACCAGTGATGCATGCAATTAGTATGGTGAGCTGTAGTGTGTAATGGTAGGTAGGTAGGGGTTCTGATCTTCTAATGTCAGCCCATGTCTGAATCCACATCTGACTATAGAACTGAGATGTCTATGTATCGCTGTGCATACAGACAGATATGTGCACTTAACTGTCTCTCCCTATCCCCATCAGACATGATTTCCCCGATGTATCAGTATGCGGCACATATAAGATATATATGGATCTGTACAGTTTTTTATATATATATATATATATATATATATATATATATATATATATATATATATATATATATATATATATATATATATATATATATATATATATATACATAAACACACACAGAGACAGAGAGAGAGAGAGACACACACACACACACACACACACACACACACACACACACACACACACACACACACACACAGGCTTACAGTGATGTATTGCTGCAGCCACTAGTATGGTGAGATGTAGTGTGTAATAGTAGGGAGGTAGGAGTTCAACTCTCACATCAACCACTTTGTGTGTTTGTGTAGATATTCTGCACACAACTGTATACACAGGCCTCAGTCTGTGCAATGGTCACTCATTTTATGGCCCTGAGACTAATGCACTCAACAACAATGGCCTGCCTGTCAACAGCTGCTGATGTCATCCACCCCAATAGCAGTGGCAGACACTCCCCAAATGCATAAGCTCTGTGGTGTATGTGATAAGTATGTAGCACTGCAGTATATACAACTAGATAGGTCGTGTGTCTAGTCCCAGCAATGGCAACTCAGTGAATGCGTGTGTGTAAGTATATCCCCTTGCAGCAGTGTGTATGTCTTGCCTATGTGTGTGCAGTGCCAATGCATTGTAAGGCCTGTGCCTACCTGTTAACCCCCCATTGGCTTACTTTACAAGGTCTGCTGATGTCTTCCACCTTAGAAGCACAGTTAGACACTCTCCAGACCCATAATCTCTCTGACGCATGTAATAAGTATGTAGTGCTATCTTATATACAACTAGATAGGGAGTGGTTCTAATTCCAGCAATGGCAACTCAGTGAGTGTGGGTGTAAACGTGTTCCATTGCAGCAGTGTGTATGTCTTGCCTATGTGTATATATTGCCAATACATTTTAAGGCCTTTACCTACCTGTTAACCCCCATTGACTTACTTTACAGGGCCTGCTGATGCCATCCACATTAGAAGCAGTTAGTCACTCCCAAGACGCATAAGCTCTGTGGTGCATTCAATACGTATGTAATACTATAGTATGTGCAACTAGATTGGTAGGGGTTCTAATCCCAGCAACTCAGTGAGTGTGGGTGGGTAAGTATATCCCCTTGCAAGGCTTGTATATCTTGCCTATGTGTATGCAATGCCGATACATTTTAAGGCCTGTGCCTACCTGTTAACCCCCCCACTGGCTTACTTTACAGGGTTTGCTGATGTCAGACATCTTAGAAGGTGAACCAACCAAGATAACAGAATTAGGACTCAGTTCATATACGAAAAAAAGCAAACAGTAGAAATATGAACTCAGCAATGCAAATGCAACAAAAAAGTTGTTTAATAAAATAAAGCTTTCAGGTAAAAACCCTTCCTCAGTGCATACCATACACTAAGAACGGGTTTTTACCTGAACGCTTTGTTTTATTAAACAGCTTTTTGTTGCTTTTGCATTCCTGAGTTAATATTTCTACTGTTATCCACCTTAGAAGCAGTTAGACACTCTCCAGGCATGTAAGTTCTGTGGCACATGCGATAAGTCCAGTGCCCTATTATGTACACAATTAGATGCATAGGAGTTCTAATCCCAAATCCGGCAACTCAATAAGTGTATATGTGTGTGTGTGTGTGTGTGTGTGTGTGTGTGTGTGTGTGTGTGTGTGTGTGTGTGTGTGTGTGTGTAAGTATATCCCTGTCAGCAGTGTGGCTGTCTTGCCTGTGTGTGTGCAATGGTTATACCATTTTAAGGGCCTGTGCAAACCTGTTAATCTGCCCTTTGGCAAATTATTCAGGGCCTACTAATGTCATCCACCTTTAGAAACACAGTTAAACACTCTCAAAGCACAGAAGCTCCATGGCACATGTGATAATTCTTAGTACTATATTGCATATAACTAGATAGACAGAGGTTCTAATCTCAAAACTGGCAAATCTCTGAGTGTATGCATATCCCCTTCAGCAGTGTGGATGTCTTGCCTGTATGTGCATGATGGTTATACTATTTTAAGGACCTGTGAAAACCTCTTAACCTCCACATTGGCAATCTATTCAGGGCATACTGATGTCATCCACCTTAGAAGCACAGT
Source organism: Protopterus annectens (assembly GCF_019279795.1). NCBI lineage: Eukaryota > Metazoa > Chordata > Ceratodontiformes > Protopteridae > Protopterus > Protopterus annectens. Next base: position 1,185,098,262 of record NC_056732.1, on the reverse strand, counting down.
TAGACTCTCCTTAAACATAATAGCTCTGTGGTGCATGCGATAACTACGTAGTACTATAGTATATATAACTAGACAGGTAGAGGTTCTAATCTCAAAACTAGCAACCCTGTGAGTGTATGTGTATGTATATATATATATATATATATATATATATATATATATATATATATATATATATATATATATATACCCTTGCAGTAGTATGACTGTGTTAGGGCCACCATCTCTCCCCTCATGCAGGTTGCAGTCCATGTTTGATCAGGAGTATCCATTGAAAACAACTAAAACAATACATATGTCCCAAGACTATAGAACACAAACATGTTCTACATTTGTGTAATAGTTGCATAAGCAGTGATTTTACATCAGAAACATCTTAATGTTATAAGAAATAACATAATCTAGGCAAATGCTACAAAAATAAGCTGTCATATTGGCAATAAAATAGAAGTCCTGTCCTTTGCACTTGCTGTGGGTATGGTTTGTCCAGGCAACTCTCACGATATTACAAGAAGTGTCCCACATTAGCCATTTGATAAGGTGGCTACCCTAGTCTGTCTTGCCTATGTGTGTGCAATATGTATACATGTTGAGGCCCTGTGAGTAGCTGCAGCCCCTAAATAACCCACATGTATCTAGGCATGAATGCTAACCGCTATCACCCACATTTGTAGATACTAACCAAGGCTGTGATGAGTGTAAGTTGTGTGCTGTCTGGACACTGCTGCAGGGTCTGTACACTGCTGCTGCCACCAGTCTGTACTTGATGTAAGACCCTGCAGCAGTGTACATACCCTGCAGCAGTATGCTGTCTGTACACTGCTGCAGGGTCTTACAAGTATGGACTGGTGGCAAGATCCTGGCCTCAAGCTAAATGCAGAAAACTGTACCATCATATCATTCAGCAAGGACACAGCCCCACTGTTTGCCACAGCAATGGAAACCTCCAAACACACAACCTGTGTTGAGAGACCTGAGTACTCAGGTTGATAACAATGCTGCAGTCAAACATCATGTAGCAGTAGTGGTCAGGAAAGCCTTGCACATGGTTCACCTCATAGGTAAATGGAGTGCATCCAGAAAATAAATGGTCATTACCTCTATATAGTCCTCATTTAGTAGACCAATACTTTACTACAACACCCTGTTTGGTATGTACCTATCCAGGCATCTGAACAAACTTGAAAGGCCATGGTAATACACCATGGTAATACCCACAAAGGTAATCCATGGCCTCCAACACCTACACCTGTCCCATGCAGACAATATATGTGAGTCTAACACCTCATTCATTACCATCACAACAGGCCTGAATCTGATATGCGGCATCAACACAACCTGCTGGAGAGACTGGTTTGTCTCCCAGAGGCTGCCCTGTCTCAGGAATGCTCTTCCCATACATGTCAAACAGAGTACCATGCAGACCCTCTTCAAGTGCAACTGTGATGAGTGGATGGGAAACCACAAATCTGTCCCAGGGGTCTCACCTGTGTCACTCAATGACAGGGGCAACAAGTGTTGAGTGACGATTCTGTTGGGGATAAACTTATGACTAGCCTTGTAAGGGATACAGGGCCATTATGCTAGTAACCTTCTATGATCCTATGAAATGATGACCCTACTGAACTCGCAGGTGACATGTATCAAGAGTAGCATTCTGTGTCAAGGGGTATGCATGCAGGATTATGCTGTCTGCCCAAATTTTGCCTGGCACCCTGTTCTACACATACACATCTCTGTAACTATGTAAATATACAGCCGCTCCTTGGCGAAGTCCCATTTCTGCTTTGCCACCAAGCTATCCTAAGCCACAGTATTGGCAGCAGGTCCCCACCATGTAGACATACAGACACCTGGAACAGAAACAAGGAAAAGGTCTGGGAGACAAGAGTCAGTCAGCAATACTAACAGCAATGCAGCATCACGGAACAAAGTACATACACTTTGATGTGTACTCTTGACACATGCCAGCAGACAGCACCTTACAGGGCATAACAGTACTGCACTACAAACTGTCATTAACTGTACTATAGTCACCCTGTGCATCAGTAACATATTTTCATGTCCCTGCATCAATGGTATGGATGACAGGAATGTGTCAGAGGTATCATCACATACACAGGGAGTGGTGTGGGGTTGCCAAAGGCCTAGGCTGTGCTACACAGTTGACATAGTGTGTGTGTGTGTGTGTGTGTGTGCGTGTGCGTGTGTGCGTGTGTGTGTGTGTGTGTGTGTGTGTGTGTGTGTGTGTGTGTGTGTGTGTGTGTGTGTGTGTGTGTCTGGAGGGTTGTTGGTCAGCTAGGCCATGAAAAGTAGCTTTGTGTGTCTGGTGGTGACCTGCATGTGACAGTGATGTGTGAGTGCATGTGCATACACAGTCAAGCCACGTGCTATCCCTACATAAGGGTATGTTGGACAGCAGTGGACAGTACATGGCAGAATGTACAGTTCATCATCTCTGGCCATGAACACGGGAACTGGCTCTGCCAGAAGTGACACTGGCACCACCACGCCCATGGCTAGATGCAGTACTACTTGCTGATGGTGACTAGTGTTTGCCAGGTCCATGTCACTCATGGGACCACCCAGGACCATGTGCCCATGGCCTGCCAGGTTGTAGTGTGGACAGCACTCTCCCTTCAGTAGTACTGATGGTATTTCCACTATGGGAGTGTGACAGTGCATGGCCACGTGGGCTCTTAGCTGATGTTGTTGCTGACCTACATCCACATGTCCAACTCCCTACTTCTACCACATTTTCAAGCACAGACATTGCATGGTTAAGGAGTGACAATGTCTCACCCCACCATCTGTCCACTACATCAGCAAAATGATGTAAGGCATCACCAATGCCATGGATGGAATCATGGATGCCAGGCAATGATGCACCCATGATCCTGAGCATCCATCTGGTGTTGCATTCAGAATCTGCCTGTGTCTCCATGATGGACAGAAACATTCATTGGGTGATAAGTGATGTGACACCTCTGACAGGCAGTGGATGGGCAGCAGTCCTGCTTCAAGCACCCCTCTCAATTTGCCTGTGTGGATCCTCACCAGCTGTCTGATGTTGGGTCAGATGTGTGTGCCACACAGTCACCTACCTGTGGAATTGATCCCCTGTCCACATCAGGCAGAGAACCTCTTTACATCTTTACAAGTGAAACCTGGATAACTGGATGGTTAATAAGACATAGACCCTTGGCATACCACATGTGTCTCTTTTGGACTGGGGCATCAGGTGCTGAATTGCATACACATGTGCTAAACTGTGGCCTAGGCTTATGAGGGCTTCAGGACCAATAGCCTAGTAACCTCATATGATCCTAAGTATACCAGTTATGGCCCTGTGTGCTGTGATGGACTGTGTTGTTATGTGTCAACACCCATCACTGCCATCTACTGTTGTGTGTCCCCTATGGGTGACATTCCAGTATCATGTCATACAGCCACCATCGACAAATAGGTGAATGGCACTACAGGTGTATGGGGACAGTCCAGCAACATCTGTGTGACACAATTACAGACAGCACTGCAAACGTGTTGTAGGGTAGCCTCCTTGTAGGTGTCTGACATCCGTAGTACACAGATGTTTGCAGAATGTGTACATGTGCCTTATATATGTGGATGCTCTGAGAAACAAATGTGGATGTATGGAAAACAGTTGGACAATACGTAATAGTTGTTTCCAAACTGTGGGAAATATGGTGTCACACATCACACACCTCAGAAAACAGTTGTGGTACATTAATATCTGGTAATGTATTCATTCCCTTACATTGTATGCTCAATATCTACACTCTGTCGCTGAGGCGGATCATGTGTCCACCCAGTACAATTGGCTATAATCTGCTGTCCTACTGTAGGGGGACAACAGGTATGCCAGCCATAGCTCTCAGGTGATGAGATACAGGAGTGGAATACACAGTGACCTATCAGAGTACATCAGGAACAGTTAGGGACACCTGGGCAATGTCTGAACTATGCCTGTGTGGCATTGACAGACTGAGAAGAGCAGGCTGACAGTACATCATGTGATATGCCAGCTGTATCCTCAGTACTTACTATCACTATTGTCTAATACACAATCCAGTAGCATTCACAAATGAGCTGACCATTGCTGGGAGGACTCAGGGGCCAGAGCTGTGATCTATGTTGCAGCAGACAGAGCCAAAAGGGAAGCCTGTAGGTGCTGGACAGCTGACTAACAGCAACATGTCATTCCACAATATGTACTACAGACCTAGTGTTGTAATCCCTATTTCCCATGACTGCATCCCCCCATCTGTGTCCCATTACATAGGGAATTCTATTACATACCTGGTATACTCCTTTATGTGCAGACATCCTGTGGTATAATGCTAGGATAGTGCAGTCTATCTTCATAAACAAAGTCATAGACCTGGTGTACCATAAGCAGCAGCTTACCTTTTGTAGGTAATGCTCATGAACAGGTGATTACCTGTGCACCAATCATGGCTCACACTTGCTAACTGCATCCAGAATAGCTGGGTTGCATTTTCATTAGCCAATGGCATGGCAACACAGTGTTATATTTCAGGCCTTCATGAAGGCCTTGGCTCTTTTCCTGGCCTGATGGAAGAAGGACACTATCATGGTGTGGGGACTACAGCATCACAGAGGGAAGGTAGAAATACTGTCCACTGTTTGGATTTAAGTGATATGTCCACAGTTTTGCATGCTATGTTTGACCATTGTGAACAGACTTTCTCATTATGTGGCAGTTTACTGTTTAGCAATGTGGGTTGAGGTCAGAAAGGAGACAGACATATGTGACTGTCATACGTCATTTGCATCAGAAAATGCATGCTGCTGCAGTAGCCACTGGTCTATCAGCTGTGTATGTTTGTAGGGGAACACTGTGACACATGTCTCTGTCACTTGACCATTCCCCCCACCCCTTTCTGTATGGGTGTTATGTGAATCTCCTGTTCTAGGTGTTTGGGAGGTATGATAGGTCTGTAGCAGGTAGCTGAACATACTGCCACATATGTTGCAGATTGCAGCTGTTGCATTCTGACCAGAAGTCATACTGAGGATTGTGAACAGACTAGAGGACAGCAAGCTGTATATGTGAGTGAGGGAGCAGTGTCAGCTCTGCTGTTACAGCATAATTAGGGTGATGGTACCCATAACAGTCCAGGTGAAGCATATGCCTCAGGTACATATGTTATGTAATAGTGCCGTCCTGAGAGTGGTAGGAGACATTTAGGATGCATATATATATTTGTGAAGTGTTTCACTACCTACAGGTCTTTGCAGTGTTAATATGGGTGGCAGTGACTGCAGTAGCAGCAGCCATTTCTGCTTACAATTGCAGGGCTCAGTCATGTATTTGTTGTTTGAACAAGCATGTACCTGATATGCAACAGACTGGAATGGATGCCAGGATTGTGGGAGGCAAAATGTACATCATGCTAAGAATGACTGCTGTAGCAGTATCTGGTTCTGCTTAAAATTGCATGTGTCAGTCAGTTATTTGTTGTATTGACAAGCATATACTTGACATGCAACAGACTGGAATGGAAGCCAGGACTGTGAGTGGCAAAATGTAAAGCATGCTTGCAATGTAACAGATTGAGCTACTGACTCAATACTATAGCAGGTGTATTTGCAAGACATATGTGCATGCATACAGTCTGTTACACAGGATTGGCATGAACATGTGTGGTCAGATGGGTATTACGTGTGACACTGAACTATCATGATTTTCTAATCACAATCTGTACTGACTTGCCAGTACTTCAGCACACAGAACAGGATTTGTGGCAACTGTGGCAAATGTAGGTGGCACAACTGTGGACATTCTGCAACAGTCTGTGCATTTGACAGCTCTCCCTGATATCCTAGGCCTCACGTACATACATCAGAATTTGTTTGGCTATGTACTGGTTTGGTGTCTGCATCATAGTCCCAAGTATGCTATGATTTTCCCCATTATATGTACAAGCAGTGTGTCACTGGCACTCAGGATATGTGTATGGAAATGCCTGCTATACTTCAGAACTGAGTGGCCTAGTGGGCTAATGTACTATGCTGTAGGTTCATAGGTAGGTACTAGGCTACCTGCCCGAGGACATTTATAAGCCTAGCCAGAGTGTGTTAGCTTTCACTGCCCCATTGATTAATTAACTGAGCCTCTGTCAAGAAGAGCCAATGAAGTGATCCCAGGGGTGTATTTTCTGTTACCCATCCAATCGTCAAGGTTTTTCTTGAAGAGTGTTAGTGAGGGACTCTGCCTAATGTAGTTATGAATTTTGTTCCAAAGCATGGGGAGTCTCTGTGACAGGAATCTATCCCTCCAGCATGTTCTATTTATTGTTGCGGGTTTAGCTCATTAGAGCGAGTGGCTCACAGTGACTTGGATTTCTTTAGGTGGAGCATGTCCATAAATTCTGAGTTGGACATGGCTTTGTAAGTCAGGCAGAAATCACCTCTGAGTAAGCGATATGCGACTGAGTACAGCTGGAGTTTTTCCAGTTGGATTGCATAGGACATATGTTTGAGGCCAGTAATCCTCTTGGTAAGGTACTTTTGTGGTCTTTCCAGCTGTTGGAAGTGCCTTGTGAAGGTACATCCCAAATGGGGCATTGTACTCTATGATGGGTCTGATGAGTGATGAGTAGAGGGGCACTATAACCTCTTTATTTCTAGATGCGAACCCTTTAGTAATTAGATGGGCTACATAGAAGGACTTCCTAACTACTTTGGCAATATGATTGTCAAAGAAGAGATTACTATCTACCTGGGTCCCCAGATCTCTTATTACCTCTTCTGTATTAAGGGGGCTGTCACCTATATGGTAATTCATGGGTGTTTTGTTTTTCCCAAACGGGATGATTATGCACTTTTTGAAATTTAGCTTGAGACCATGACTTTGACACCAGGTGTCCATCTCAGTAAGGCCCTTTTGGAAAATTTCAATGTCAGCTGGAGAGTCAATTATGGCTCCCAATTTGCAGTCATCAGCGAACTTGGTTAGCCATAGTCCTCCTGTGTTTGCCTGTACTTCTGCAAAGTATATGCCGAACAGTAGGGGACCCAGGACCAAGCCTTGTGGGACACCACTTGTGACTGGTTTAGAGTTGGACCTGGAGCCCACTATTCTTACTGTGTGACTTCTGTCTGTAAGTCAGTTGACAACCCATCTCATGACGTAGGGGTTTATGTTCAGGCTGATGAGTTTTTCTATAATTCCTGAGTGGAGAATGGTGTCAAAAGTCTTGGCAAGGTCAAGGTAGGCTGTTTGAACTACCTTCCCCTCATCTATGACCTTGGTGACTGTCTTGAAGAAGTCAACCAGGTTTAGTAGGCATGATCTGCCCTTAACAAAGCTGAACTGGGTTGGGTCAAGTGTTTGGAGGTTCCCAATGTCTTTGTTAATGAGTTCCATGATGATGCACTCCATAGCCTTGCAGACCAGGCTTGTCAGGCTTATGTGGAGATAGTTAACAGGGTCAGTTGTGGCCCTTCCTTTGTGGAGCGGAATAACCGTTGTTCTGTGCCATTCTATGGTGCTTGTACTTGAGTAGTTTTCCCAGTTACTGGTAGGGTAATTGAAATCGCCCAATATCAGGGTGTTCGGTAGGACCTTCATGTTTTCCAGTGTCTCCAGAAAGGTGGAGTGGTTGTCCTGGGTCATGGAGGGTGATCTGTAGCAGGCCACAATTTGCACTGCAGATTTCCCTGATGTTAGTTGCACATGGATGATCTCGGAGGTATCATGCTGTGCCACTAACCTAGAGGTGTAGGTATCCTTGATGAATATGGATACACCCCCTTCTTTTCTGTTTCGGTCCATGTTCTGTGGCTGAAATGTGTGGTATGCGTTGTAGCCTGGTAGTGCTGGGGTGCTCTGTGGAGCCTTGAACCAGGTTTCAGTTACTGCACAGATGTCGATGTTCTCCATACTGAGGAGTGCTTCAAGCACATGCATTGTGAAATTTAAACTCCTGCCATTGAGTAGCATGACCCTCATTTTTTTATTTGTGCTGTTTACGGAGGTGGGTTTGACTTTTGAGCCTTGCCTAAAAAAGGCACTATGGGGGCAGCAAGAGCCTTGGCCAGTATTCAAAAGCCTAGGGGTGACAGGTGCAAGCCGTCTCTTGCGAAGCAATGAGGCTTGTCAAGCATGTCATCCCAGGCTGACAGACACTGGATCCCCTTTGAATGACATCAGAAGCTTAGCCAATTGTTGAAACTGATCATTTTTTCTTTATACTGTGGTATCATTCTTGGTGAGGGCAGGATGCTACTCAGGGTCAGGGTCATACACGCCTGGGCTACATGATCAGAGAGCTCTTCCATGTCTCTTTTCATATAGTCCAGGTTTTGTATGTCTATGTGAGGCTAGAGGTGTGGTGCACGTGTTAACCTTCTCCTCATGACTGCCTGTTCCCGGCTTGGGTGGAGAGAACTTAGCCTCAGATTTATCTATATAATTGCATCTTTCGCATATGTTAATGTTTTGCGGTAGGAGGAGAGGGTTGTATGTGTACATGAGGCAGTTGTAACATTGCCTCAGGATACCTAGGTTCACCAGCTGGACTGGAGAGTATGCCTGAAATTGCCCTTTGGTCATGCCTGAATAGTAGGGTGAGCTGATTAGTTGCTTGGTTGTTGAGGGGTGAATAATGAGCCTTGCCCTGCTGGGCAATCAAGTGTTGGGGTATATTAGTGCTTGCTATTAGGTCTGAGCAAGTGCTGGACTGTTGGATGCTTTTTAAGTGCTTAGGTTGAGAGTTAGACTACTTTCAAGGGAAAAACTAAAGAAGACTGGAAGCATTACTCTAGCTCCAACACCCTAGCCCAAAGGTTCCTAGAATTTATAAACTCAAATGCTATGGAACAACATGTTGCCACTCCCACAAGAGGGGAAAATGTACTGGACCTGATCATCACCAACATGGGGACTCTATGCTCCAGACCAGAATTGTATCCCTCACTGGTAAGATCAGACCTTAAACTAATCTCATTAGATATTCACATCCTGACCCCAGCCCCTGCCCAGAAAACCACAGTGAAAAACTTCTCTAAAGAAAATTTCACACTCCTCAAAACTGAGGTGGAATCCTTCAAAGCCCCCGGGCCTGTGGAAAATACGGCCCATACAGCAGAATCCTTTATAAACACATTCTATGAACACCTTCAGGAATGCATGGATCATGCAATCACAAATAAAAGCAAGACCCAATCCTCCAAAGTTAGGCGTCCTGTCTGGTGGACCCCAGCCATAAACAAACTATACAATAGAAGGAGGAAGCTACTACATGATAGAGCAAAATCCCAAAAAGGGAAGGCATCTCTGATCAGTATTAGCAAAAAACTACGGGCATTCATAAAATCGTCTAAGGCCAGCTTCGAGAGAAAAATTGCACAGGACACTAAGGATAATCACAAGGCTTTCTTTAGTTATGTTAGGAACCTGGGTGGGAATTCCCAGATATGCTCAGAATTAGTCCAAAATGACAAAAATACACGAACCCACAGACATTGCCAACATCCTAGCTGACAGGTTCAGCGCAAACTTCTCCCCCCTTCCCCACCAAAGGGCAAATATCTATCCCAGCAGAGTGCTGCCCCCCTGACATCTCAGATGCTCAGGTAAGAGCTGCCCTCTCCAAAGCAAAAAACACAGCATCAATGGGACCAGACGGTGTCCCGGGCTGCGTCCTACATGAACTCCAAGAAGAACTAAACCCAAACATAAAACTACTGTTCAGTCTCAGCCTTACTACAGGATATGTACCCAAAGAGTGGCGTACAGCAACAGTGGTCCCTCTCCACAAAGGTGGTGCCTCAACAGATCTTGGAAACTATTGCCCCATAAGCCTGGCTAGCTTGGTCTGCAAAGCTATGGAAAGGATCACCATGGACCTCATAAATAAAGATATAGAGGACCTACAGACACTGAATCTTACCCTGCCTCTTAAACCTGGTTGATTTCTTTGAAACAGTCACCAAGGCCATTGATGAGGGGAAGGTGGTCCACGCAGCCTACCTGGACCTTGCAAAAGCCTTTGATACAATACCCCACTCAGGCATTATAGATAAGCTCACCAGCTTAAATATAAACCCCTATGTCACTAGATGGGTTGCAAACTGGCTCAAGGACAGAACCCACATGGTTAGAATTGCTGGAGCCATGTCAGACTCCAAACCAGTTACAAGTGGCGTCCCACAAGGCTCAGTCCTGGGACCTCTCTTGTTCGGTATATATTTCTTGGAGGTACAGGCTAACATGGAAGGACTGTGGCTGACCAAGTTCGCAGATGACTGCAAACTGGGCACCATAATCGACTCTCCAGCCGATACAAGCATCCTACAAAAGGGCCTCATAGAAACAGACAACTGGTGCCAGAGCCATGGCCTCAAGCTAAACAGCAAAAAGTGTATAGTCATCCCCTTTGGCAAAAACAAAGTGCCCACAAATTACCACATAGGTGGTAATCCATTAAGTACGGATGAAGTAATTACGGACCTGGGGACCCAAGTTGATAGCAATCTCTCATTTGATAACCACATGGCCAAAGTGGTTAGAAAAACATTTTATATAGCCCACCTAATCATGAAGGGATTCACATCTAGATCAGGGGAGGTCATCTTGCCTCTTTACTCATCCCTCATCAGGCCCATAATTGAGTACAATGCCCCTTTTGGGATGTACCTTACCAGACACCTGCAGCAACTGGAAAGACCCCAAAAGTACCTCACCAAGAGGATCAAAGGGCTCAAACAGATGCCATATGCTGCCCGGTTAAAGAAACTCCAGCTTAACTCAGTGGCATACCACCTGCTCAGAGGCGATCTGTGCCTGATGTATAAAGCCATGTCCAACCCGGAATTAATGGACATGCTGCACCTCAGAAAATCCAAATCCCATCGAGCTATGTGCTCGAGAGACTTGAACCTCAGCACTGAAATAAATAAGACATGCTGGAGGGACAGATTTATAACCCAGAGGCTCCCTTCACTCTGGAATAAAATCCCAGTCCAGGTTAGGCAGAGTCCCTCATTGACTCTCTTCAAGAGGAATCTTGATGAGTGGATGGGAGATAGTAGGTTTACCCCTGGTATCACTTCTGTGTCACTGTTAGACAGAGGCACAGTATACTAACCTCGAAAAAGGACGTAGCAAAATTCATTTAAAATGGGTGGCAAAAGCCAAACACACTCTGGCTAGGCTCATAAATGCCCTAGGGCAGATAGCCTAGTATGAACCTATGAACCTATCAACCTATGAATAAGAGACTAGGTGGAACTAGGTTAAATTTAGCCCTAGCTAACCTGCACTGCCTGGATGTGCAAATCCATGCAAACATGTTTTTTACAGCAAGGAAATGAAAGAGATAGAAATTAGCCCAAAATGACCTATAAACTACTAACTTCTAGGCTGGAACCACTCCTCCAGGGACAGATGGCTGCTCAAAGCTCCCTCTCTGTCAGGTGAACAGAGAAACCTCCATCTATCCAAGTAAGGTATGGGTAACTCAGAAAATTTTAACACAGCCCTGAATTCAGCACTAGCCTGAAAACTGGACTATACTAGCTTAGAAAGGTGGGAAACAAGGACATTTTTTTTTAAAAGATAAGGCAAAAACAGTAAAAAATACACTTAAAACAGCTTTAAATGATGACAAACAGTAAATAATACACTTAATACAACTTTAGATGACTACAAGCAATCAGAAAAGGCTTTTAAACAAATTACCCAATTAACCAGTAAAAAAATCTCAAAACTGAGCCCTGTTCCTGTAGTCTTCAATCAGACAAGTTCTAACTGCACACTCCTGCCACTGGAGTGCTGGGGAACCTTCTCCAAAAAAGGTGGTCTGGATTAGTGCTCAGGTTATACAAACAAAGCTAGATTCAGCAGGCTTGGATCTAGTCTGTGCTGCAGCAAACAAGGTGCACCAATTTCAGTAAGAAGCAGTTCAAGTATGCAGGCACTATAAGCCTTTAGCCAGATATTCCCAGCTCAGAAGGGCAGAGTCCAGCCTCTCCTCCCACAAGAGTGCAAACCACAAACCTTCTTAATGTAAAATATCTGGCCTGGAGCCCAAGTGCTTAAACCAGAACTAATACACTTTTAGAATAACAGACACTGAGCCTTCAATCAGCAGTTCCCAACTTAGAAGGATGTAAGCTACCTGTCCTGCCACAACAGTGCAGACCACAAACTTTCTTAATGTAAAACAACTGGTCTGAAGCCCAAGTGCTTAGACTAAAAGGCTTAGAATGATAGCTATACTTTAATCAGGTTACTACCAAGCAGTGATAAATACAATTGAATACTTTTAAGAAGGCCTGGATTAGTGCTCACGTTATGCAAATAAAGCTGGATTCAACAGGCCTGGATCTAGTCTATGCTACAGCAAGCAAGGTGCACCAATTTCAGTAAGAAACAGTTCAAATATGCAGGTACTATAAGCCTTTAACCAGATATTCCCAGCTCAGAAGGGCAGAGTCCAGCCTCTCCTCCCACAAGAGTGCAGACCACAGACCTTCTTAATGTAAAATAACAGGCCTGAAGCCCAAGTGCTTAAACCAGAATTAATACACGTTTAGAATAACAGACACTGAGCCTTCAATCCAGCAGTTCCCAACTTAGAAGGATGTAAGCTACCTGTCCTGCCACAACAGTGCAGACCACAAACCTTCTTAATGTAAAACAACTGGTCTGAAGCCAAGGTGCTTAAACCAAAAGGCTTAGAATGATAGCTACACTTTAATCAGGTTACTACCAAGCAGGGATAAATACAATTGAATACTTTTAAGAAGGTGTGGATTAGTGCTCAAGTTATGCAAACAAAGCTAGATTCAGCAGGTCTGGATCTAGTCTATGCTACAGCAAGCAAGGCACACCAATTTCAGTAAGAAGCAGTTCAAATATGCAGCCACTATAAGCCTTTAACCAGAAATTCCCAGCTCAGAAGGGCAGAGTCCAGCATCTCCTCCCACAAGAGTGCAGACCACAAACCATCTTAATGTAAAATAACTGGTCAGAAGCCAAAGTGCTTAAACCAGAACTAACTCACTTTTAGAATAACAGACACTGAGCCTTCAATCCAGCAGTTCCCAACTTAGAAGGATGTAAGCTACCTGTCCTGCCACAACAGTGCAGACCACAAACCTTCTTAATGTAAAACAACTGGTCTGGCTTAGAATTATAGTTACATGAAGCAGTAATAACTACAACTGAGTACTTTTAAGATGACGCAAAAGCAAAATGAAGTAGGAAGAAACACAAATACAGTAAAAGATGAAAAAAGTGCAATTTTTTTTGAGTGAGCAAATGAGATGGGCCCAGGATGAGTATCCAAATGCAAATTTACAAGAGGGGCGGGCAGTTTCAAAGCCACCAAGATTAACACCAAAACAAAAGCAGGGAGAGTGGATGGGGAACTAACTGAAAAAATAGAGCCACAACTTCCAGTTAGAGTATTCAACACAACACAAATAAATCAATTTAAATGCTGTATTATTTGAAAAAGTGCAGATAAAGATTTACTTAAATTCGCTTATATGTCCAGTTGATTGCATGTAGGTCTTAGCTGGCCAAAGCTCAGAGTTTAAGCAGAAAATAATCCAAAATGTACCACTTATATAAGGCAGAAACCAAATAACAATGAAGCGAACTACCCCCACTTATCACTGGCTATTCAGGAATTCTAACAAGCATTAACTGAAAAAACAGAGCCACAACTTCCAGCTAGATAGTATTCAATGCAACACAAATAAATCAATTTAAATGCTGTATTATTTGAAAAAAGTGCAGATAAAGATTTACTTAAATTCACTTATACTTCCAGTTGATTGCACATAGGTCTTAGCTGGCCATAGCTCAGAGTTTAAGCAGAAAATAATCCAAAATGTACCACTTATATAACGCAGAAATGGAATAACAATGTATTGAACTACCCCCACTTATCACTGGCTATTCAGGAATTCTAACAAGCATTAATTGAAAAAACAGAGCCACAACTTCCAGCTAGATAGTATTCAATGCAATACAAATAAATCAATTTAAATGCTGTATTATTTGAAAAAAGTGCAGATAAAGATTTACTTAAATTCACTTATATGTCCAGTTGATTGCACGTGGGTCTTAGCTGGCCAAAGCTTAGAGTTTAAGCAGAAAATAATTCAAACTGTACCACTTATATAAGGCAGAAACCGAATAAAAATGAAGTGAACTACCCCCACTTATCACCGGCTATTCAGGAATTCTAACAATTATTAACTGAAAAAATAGAGCCACAAATTCCAGCTAGATAGTATTCAATGCAACACAAATAAATCAATTTAAATGCTGTATTATTTGAAAAAAGTGTAGATAAAGATTTACTTAAATTCACTTATACGTCCAGTTGATTGCATGTAGGTCTTAGCTGGCCAAAGCTCAGAGTTTAAGTTGTTGATATACCTGTAGTTGACAGGGCCCTGGGTCCAAGACTTAGCAGGGTGTGAAGCTTTTGCTGATGTGCATCACGGATACTCAGGATATATTTCTGGAAACACCTGTTGTCTTTCTGAGCTGAGTGGCTTAGTATGCTGATGCAGCATGCTGTAATTGACAGGATCCCGGATTTGAGACTTGGAGGGTCTGAAATTGTTTCTGATGTGCATCACTGATACTTATGGTAAGTTTATCGAAACACCTGCTACTTTTCAAAGTTGAGTGGCCTAGTGGGCTCATGCACTATGTGCTAGTTGACAGGGTCCTGGGTTTAAGACTTGGCAGGGGTAGTCATTTTGCTGATGTGCAGAACAGTGTCAGAAAGATAGAAGGCGATTAAAGCAGCTTTAATCGGGTTTGCATGAGTTTGCCCACCACTCCATCTCTGCTTAAACCTGTGCTATTTCCTAGAAAAGAAAAGAAAAAGAGATGATAGGAATGTGGTGAAAGGGTGGCAAGCAGGAGGAAAAACAATGTGAAAGGCAGGTAGGGAGGTGTATGATGGGTGTACGAAAGGACCATAGCTCTCCATTTCCTCTAGAGCAACAGCTGTGCAGATTGTAGATAAAATTTGGAATTTGGAGCCTCACATCTCAGAGGGAGGGATGTTGGTGACATAACTTTGTTGATTAATTGCTGTAATGATTGATTGTGGGCATTGTAGGTGTGGGCTACATGGAGAGCTTTGTATGGGGTGATATTTTTTGTGGAACAGATGTCCATTTTTTTTTATTTTGAAGAGAGAGTGAAATGTTGGGGAAGAGTTGTATGTACTTGTAGGGAGGTAAGTTGGGTAGGAGAGGTAGTATTTGCAAGCAGACAAGACAGACAAGTCAGCAGACAGAGGCGGTGTATGACACATGGGAGGTAAACACCTTGGATGGGAGGGTGTTGCGGAATCAGAGAACTAAGTGCCCCCAGATGGTAGCTGTGAAACTGAGCTCCCCATCCATGGGTAGTCACCGCTGCTCCTTCATGGCCCCGAATGTGGCTGTGCTGGGGGCTGGGCACTTGGGCTAGTCTGCCTCTGTAGGTTGGCCAGTCTGCCCTCAATTTGGTGCAGACCATCGTCCAAGCCACACTGGATGATCCTGAGGATCATCCCTGGGAGGTAACAATGTTGGATCCATCCCTCTCCGTGTCCAGCTTCTGGGGGGGGCAAGCTCAGTCCCCTGAGACAGTTCTGCCCATAAGCAGTGCAGAACTAGTGGAGGGGTCAGCACCAGGTTGGGTCCCAGAAGTGCTGGGATCTGGTGCCATGGCCAGCTGAGGAAGGGTAGTCAGATTGCCAGGAACTGGCCTACCTAGTCGAGCTATGGTGTTGAAATTTTTCAAAGTGTATAGGTTAGTAATGAAGAGAGCATGTGGTCAGTTGTAGCAGCATGCCAGAGCAAATCACATAACCCAGTAATGTGACATTGTATAGCTTACAGAACACAGCACTAATTGGGAGAACAGTCAGAATTGTAACAACATGCCAGTTACAGCTATGGCGTAAGGCCAAAGCCATAGGTAATTCAACAAGGTATGTTAGTATGCAACCTTTGTAATACATAATTATAAAACACAAGGCCCAACATAACATTTTGAGAACAACATATGTTAAAAGTAAACCATACATGATGTGTAAGAATAATAAATTATGATGAAGATAAGGAGTGGAGGAGAGAGAAATACATGCCATTGCTACTAGTATAGGCTATATTGTTTGCACAGAACTCTTTAATATATTACAGGTCTGCCCTTAATTTATGTATACAAGTGTACTATAGCTACTGTAGCACCGACATATCTTTGACGCTATCCACATGGTACACTATGGTCCAAGATGTAACACCTATAGTTACACAACTACAGAGGACTATTACATGTCAGGGGAACATATGTGGCTACCAATGTGTACTGTGGACTGATGTAGTGTGACTGTGCTATTGAGATGAATCAAGTGGTTATTAAATCTGTGTCCCAGGGATTTGGAAACAGTGCTCACACTCCATGACAGTGTGACACTTGAGAGATATGTATCATGCACAGTGCAGAGTTTATGCTTATGAAGTCATCCTTGGCAGCCATGGGGTTTAGACTATCAGCAGGCATTTAAAGACACACCAGGCATACAGCCATGCCAAGATTACATAGTTTTATGTGTTTTAATAACTTGTATTAGTATTGTACTTGTTGACCTTTTATTTGCTGCAGTCTTATCACCTTGCTGAGCAATGCTGTTCACATGCTGGTACATCTGGACACACAAATTAGTAACCTATTTGAACAGCTAGTACAGCCATTTATTTACTTGTAATTCCTGTGGGGAGAACATCTGTAAACAATACATAACAGTTTCTATTAATATTTAGTAGCACTTGTCCCTGGATTTGAACCTGTTCTGTGTGTGACAAAATGTATATTATACCTAGCATTTATCACACTGAGCTACTGAACCACTGCTGAACATTGCTTGACTAGTATATGCCTAGAACTCACCTGGTAACAAACTGTGATCTGGTAACAGAGTTAAAATGTTATACAAGACTGCATTGACACTTGAATACACATGCATGAGATCCATGCATGACAGAGATAGTAGGTGAACTGTGTATTAATACTTGGAATTCAAGTGTACACATTTAACCTCTAGTGGATGGGAACATGTGTGATGTGTACAGATCATATTGGACTGCTGGGTTGCCTACTTCACCCATATACAGTTGCAGATGGAATATTTGCAGTCTGCAGCTATTACAGTTTCATACTTGCCTGCAGAAGTGTAACTAAGTTCAGGAATGCATATAGCTGAAATGCAATGATTAACACAAGATAATCCTGAGATAAACACACTATTATACCTTCTTACCCATTACTATATTAGGTTTAGATCTTAGTGCAGAAAAAATATCATAATGCTATATCCTGTAGTACAGATCCATATCTACATTTTAGCACAAGAGTTTTTTATAAGCTAGCCTTCAGTCACATCATGGCATTATTCCTGTGTTTACTTCACAGCACTTGTAATACTTTATTTCTTGACTAACAGCCCAAAATACACACATTTTTGCACAGCACACCTTTATTAGGGGTGGCATAAAACAATGATTGGTATACATCTAACAGTCTTTATTGATGAACAGTTTAGATAATGCAGGTGTTGCACGACAACTGTTATTCCACAACTTATGCAGTAGTAACTTTATTTTCTTAACAATAGCAGTTTCATGCTTTCATCTATATTGAACTGTACCTGAGATTACTCACTGATATCAGTCCATATCTAAGACAACATTCATTGCACTACATTCAAAACAGAATCTATGTACTGGCAGTTACGACTGCACTCCTTTTTATTTATATTACTATATATTGCAAGATATATCTGTACTCACCATACCCACAGCACAACCTGCCCAGGTGCCCTGCATGGGCCTCCAGGTTGCGAGCTTTCTCCTCTGCAGCTGTGAAGAAAGAAAAAACACCATTATACTTACCTGTCTATCACATATTCATACTAGAATTTGATAAAACAATGCTTACAATACTTACAAACTTGTGGGACATTCTCAGCCTGAGCTTCCTGGACCCAGGTGTCCAGAAGATCCCCCTTCCTATGCTTCAAGTCATCATAATGGTGATGCACCTGCTCACCTCTGAGGGGGATACCAGTTGCACTGGTGAGGTCATGTACCAGCTGGCCCCAGGCCTCCACCTTGTACTCTGATCCCTGGAACTAGTCCTTCAGCAGCCAGATGTCATGGTCTTTATCAAGGAGTCCAATCATGACCTTGGACTCCAAAATGCCCCACTGCTGCACCTGGAAGCATGCACCCTCTTCAACTCTTGCCATAGTTCCTGAATGGGTCAAACTCCAATAGGGTCCGGCTGTATTCCTACCTGTTGCACTTAAATAAGGATGTTTTTCCACTCTTTGCTGCCATTGGGCCATTTTTAAAAATGTGGCACTTTGTTTAGCACTTATCTTAAACTGGCAAAAGTTTAGCAATGCTTAGCAGTGCACAAATCAGCTGAGCTGAGGACTGCTTAAACAGGGTTTGCTTAGCAGTGCCCAATCCAGCTAAGTGGAGCTGCAAATTGCTAAGCAGTACTACAGCAGGTCCTGTTTAAGCACTGCTTGGCTTGGCTTAGCAGTGCTAAGCTCTGCTAAGCACTGCTAAGCCAAGCCAAGTACTACAGCAGTTCCTGTTTAAGCACTGCTTGGCTTGGCTTAGCAGTGCTTAGCAGAGCTTAGGTAAGAGCAAGCCACATTAAAAAAAAAAAAATAATATATATATATATATATATATATATATATATATATATATATATATAAAATATAAAAACCTTAAATTAAATTATTTATTCATTACTACAACTTTATTATTATGTGTATGTATTGCACTTCTATATTTCCTGATATTATGTATTTTAATTTCTTTATCTTGGAGTGTGTATTTTAGGTATTGAAGACGTGTATGCAACTGGATCTTTTCTCCTCAGGTCTCCACTAATAATGGGCTTCTGACCCAGCTGGACTAACCCGGTTGACATATGTCAATACATACATCAATAAAATAAAAAGTTAATTTATAAAACTTTGCTATCAGATGTAAAAGCTGAAGGGCCTGTCTGTGTATTTGAACCAGGCGCCTACTACATAAAGAACTGTGATTCTAACAATTCAGTTACCTGGATATGATGATCCCTGCAATACATTTCTATATAGCTGTCAGCTATGCTTAAGCACTGCTGAGCACTGCACTGTGCCATGCAAACACACAATAAAAAAGGAAATAAAATATTTAATTTTTATATTTCAGTGCCATCCAGCACTTTGACAGTGCAGGGGGTATATTACTCATCTCCAGACACTGTAACACACCCCCTACACTGATTCAGTAACCGTGTTCCATGGCTCTCCCTCAGTAGCGAGCCTTCATTAATATGAAAGGCGTGTTGTTGAGGGGTACCTGCAGATACAGCCATGGTACCCTCTGTGTAGGACTTACACTATTACTACACAGGGTGTATGAAATCCCCACCTGTGTTTTAATTAGATTCTGTTTTTACTGAATATTTCAACTAGGAAAAAGAAACAGAATTTTTCTGTTGTAAGTCACAAAGAAATTTGAATAGGTCACTTAAGGTTAATTACCTGTGAACTAAGGGATGGGCAAGGAACTAAACCTTGTCTTTAAGGCATAAAACAAAACTTTTAAAGAGCTTTCTTAAAAATCTCACTTTACCACTGCGAAATATTCTTGTGAAGGAAAGTGTAGATTTTCTTTATACTGATTTCTTGTAATTTGCCTTACTTTATTGTTTTCTCCTGTTTTGTATATTGTGATATATTTCATTATAGTGTATTTTAATTATATTTTGCTTTCTATTACATATCAACCTAGTAAAGAAACCAGAGCTTTGTCTCTTGTGACTCACACAGAAAGGAGAACTGATCAATTAAGGTTGATTTCCTATGAACTGCTAGAGGAGCTAGGAACTGAACCTTATACATAAGGGGTAAAATAAAATATTTCAAGGCTTTACTGCAAAAGCTGACTCAGACTCTGTCACAGACTGCAGTGATAGAAAGTTTAGTTTTTTCCTTCTTTTTTCGACCTTCTAATTTGTGCAGCATTTTGCTTTTTTTCCATTTTGCAAATTGTGGTGTATTTTCATTACACTTGCCTTAATTATATTCTGTTTTCTGTTGTGTATTTAAACTTGTTATGAGTCATAGAGAAATTAGTGCAGGTCACTTAAAGTTAAGTACCTGTGAACTAAGGGAGGAACTAGGAACTATACCTTGTATTTAAGTGGTAAAATAAAACATTTCAAGGCTTTAAAAAGAAAAAAAAAATCAGTCAGACTCTGTTGTATACTGCTGCGAAAAAAGAGTTAGTTTGTTTTCTTTATATTATTTTTTAGTAATTCTTATGGCTTTATTGATTTCTTCTCTTTGTGTAATGTGGTATATTTTAATTTCACCATGTTTTAATTGTATTATGTTTATTTATTACATATTTAAAATAGGAAAGAATCCAGAACTTTGTCTCTTTTGAGTCACATGGAAATTAGAATAGATCACTTAAGGTTAATCTCCTATGAAATGATGAAACGACTAGAAAATGAACCTTGTATTTAAGGGGTAAAATAAAACAATTCAAGGCTTTACTGGAAAAGCTCCCTCATACTCTTTGATAGGTTGTTTGAGGGAAAAGCTTAATGTGTATTTCCTTATATTGTTTTTGTGTAATTTGAAATGTTTGTTTTTATTTAGTTAGTTAGTTAATTGATTAGTTTTGTATTTATTTATTTATTGCTTATTTCTGTTTTGTATATTGTGATGTATTTTTTAATACACTAGGCTTTAAATGTATTCTATTTTCTCCTGCATATTTAAGCTCAGAAAGGAACTAGAGATGTTCCTGTTGTGAATCACACAGACATTAGAATGGTTCACTTAAGGTTAATTACCTGTGAAATGAGGGAGGAGGAATGAACTAAATGTTATATTTAAGGGCGAAAACAAAACATTCCAAGACTTTACTGGAAAATCTCAGTTGGACTCTGCTGTGAGGGAAAGGATATCTTGCCCCAGTATTGTTTTCTTGTAATTTGTATTTCTTTTTGTTTTCTTCTCTCTTGAATATTGTGTTGTACTTTCATTATACGGTGTTTTAATTGTATTCTGTTTTCTATTGTATATTAAAGTGGCAAAGAAATCAGAGCTGTGTCTCTTTTCAGACTCACAGAAATTAGAACAGGTCATGAGATGTTAATTTCCTATAAACTTAAGAAAAGGAAGAAACTGGACCTTGTGTCTAAGAGGTAAACTAACTAATTTTAAGGCTTTATGGGAAAAAGACACTAAGACTCTGTTCTAGACTGCTGTTAGGGAAAGGTTAGTTTGTTTTTCCTTATATTGCTTTCTTGTGATTTGCATTTTTTCATACTGTGTTGTATTTTTATTACATTGAGTTCAATTATATTCTGTTTGATTGCATATTTAAACTAGGAAGTTAACCAGAACTGCTTCTTGTGTCAGTCATGTAGAAATTAGAACAGTTCCCTTAAGATTAATTACCTGTGAACTGAGGGAGGAGCAAAGTGTTTAAGTTGCAAAACAAAAACAGTTCAAGGCTTCACTTTCAAATCTTACTTGTACTCTCCCAAAGAGTGCAGTGAGGGAAAGGATAGCTTTTTTTTGGTAATTTGCATTGCTTTATTATTTTCTTCTATTTTGTATATATCCTGAGAGACTTGCTTGGCTGCAAACATCTGCATTAGTAGCTGAAGCTAAGTGAAACTTGCAGTAGTGCGTTTAATATTTTGTTAAGTACAAACTTGCAGTTTTACAAGTACTGTATTTTCTTTTTTCTGTTTCCTAATTGTGTGTTTCTGAACAGTGTGCTCTGTGTCTCTCTTTGCTGGCTCTGGAACTGCCCACCCCTCCTGTAAGTCTGTATTAGAACACTCCTCCTAGGCCCATCTCATTTGCTCACTTAGCCAAGTACAGTGAGATCATATTCTGAGTCTAGTGTTCACTCTACTTAATACAGAGAGTTGATTTGAGAAGGCCCCAAAAAATTTCATTTGCTTTTACTGTATTTGTCTTTCCTCCTACTTTATTTTGCTTTTCTTAAAAGTACTCAATTTTATTTATTATGCTGCATTTATTACTGCTTAGTAGTAGTCTGATTAAATTGTAACTGTTATTCTAAGTCTTTTGGTTTAAGCACTTGGGCTTCATACAGGCTGTTTTACATTAAGAAGGTTTGTGGTCTGCACTGTTGTGGCAGGACTGGTAGCTTACATCCTTCTAAGCTGGGAATTGCTGACTGAAGGCCCAGTGTCTGCAATTCTAAAGTGCATTAGTTCTGGCTTAAGCACTTGGGCTTCAGGCCAGTTATTCTACATTAAGAAGGTTTGTGGTCTGCACACTTGTGGGAGGAGAGGCTGGATTCTACCCTTCTGAGCTGGGAGAATCTGGTCACAGGCTTATTGTGCATGCTTATTTGAACTGTTTCTTTCTGAAATTGGTGTGGCTTGTTGCTGTAGCATAGACCAGATTCAGGCTTTGTTTGTATAACTTGAGCACTGATCCAGGCCAGGTAACTTGTTTAAATCAGTTTGTTTGTTTTCTATTGTTTTTATATATATATATATATATATATATATATATATATATATATATATATATATATATATATATATATATATATATATATATATATATATGTGTGTGTGTGTATAGTGTGAATGACCTGAGCCGTACCTCTCTGGACTACATGAAAAGAGACATGGAAGAGCTCTCTGATCATGCAGCACAGGCTGGTATGACCCTGATCCTGAGTAGCATCCTGCCCTCACCAAGAATGATACCACGGTATAAAGAAAAAATTCTCAATTTCAACAACTGGCTAAGTTTCTGGTGTCATTCAAAGGGGATCCAGTGTCTGTCTGCCTGGGATAACATGCACGACAAGCCACACTGCTTTGCTAGAGACAGCTTGCACCTGTCACCCTTAGTCTTTTGAAAACTGGCCAAGGATCTTGCCACCCCCATAGTGCCTTTTTTAGGCAAGGCTCAAAAGACAAACCTACTCCCGTAAATAGCACAAGTAACAAAAAACTGTGGGTAGTGCTACTCAATGCCAGAAGTCTGAACCTCAAAATGCATGCACTCAAGGCACTCCTTAGTATGGAGAAAATCGATATATGTGCAGTAACAGAAACCTGGTTTAAGGCTCCAGAGAGTACCCCAGCACTACCAGGCTACAACTCATACCATACATTTTGGCCACAGAACCCAAACCAAAATACAAAAGGCGGGGGTGTATCCATATTCATCAAGGATACCCACACCTCCAGGTTAGTGGCACAGCACGATGCTTCAGAGATCATCCACGTGCAACTAACAATGGGCAAAACTACAATTCAAATAGTAGCTTGCTACAGATCACCCATCATGTCCCAGGACCCCCATTCCACATTCCTGGAAACACTGGGAAACATAAAGGTCCTACCAAACACCCTAATATTGGGTGATATCAATTATCCAAACATTAAATGGGAGAACTACACAAGTACTAACTCCCTTGCCCAACATTTTCTAGAATTTATAAACTCAAACACCCTGGTTCAACTGGTCAACACTCCCACCAGAGGTGACAACATATTGGACGTGGTCATCACCAACATGGGTGACCGGTGTTCCACACCAGAGGTCAACCCCTCGCTGGTTAGATCTGACCTTAAACAAATCACTTTGGATATCCACATTCTGCCCCCACTCCTGGACAAGAAAACCACCATGAAAAACTTTTCAAAAGCAAACTTCATGTTACTTAAGACCAAGGTGGAAAGTTTCAAAGCCCCCATGCTGAAGGATAATGCTGTACAAGCTGCAAAAATCTTTACTAATGCATTCTATGGGCACCTACAAGAATGCATGGATCATGCCATCCCAAGTAAAACCAAGACTCACTCCTCCAAGAAAAGGAAACCAGTCTGGTGGACTCCTGCCATAAACAAGCTATACAATAGAAGGAGGAAACTAGTACAGAAAAGAGTAAAATCCCAAGAAGGGAAGACATCCCTGATCAGTATCAGCACAAAACTACGATCCCTCATAAAATCATCCAAGGCGAGCTTTGAAAGAAAAATTGCCAAGGACTCCAAAGATAACTACAATGCATTATTTAGCTATGTCAAGAATCTAAGTGGCAATGCTCAGATCTGCTCAGAGTTAGTGTAGAATGGCACAAAATACACTGAACCGATCGATATCGCCAACATCCTGGCAGACAGGTTCAGAGCAAACTTCACCCCCCTTTCATCCCCAAGAGGGCTCATAAACATGCCAGAAGAATGTAGAGTCCCTGGAATCACAGACGCTCAGGTTAAAACAGCCCTCTCCAAAGCCAAAAACACAGCATCAATGGGAACAGACGGTGTCCTACGCTGCATCCTACACAAGCTCAAAGACGAACTAACCCCTCACCTAAACACACTGTTCAAACTCAGCCTCTACACAGGCTACATACCCATAGAGTGGCACACAGCAGTGGTTATTCCGGTCCACAAAGGTGGAGTCACAATAGACCGCTGGAACTATCACCCTATAAGTCTGACTAGCTTGGTCTGCAAGGCTATGGAGCGCATCATCATGGAACTCATTAACAGAGACATTGGGAACCCCCAAACACTGGACCCTACCCAGTTCAGCTTTGTTAAGGGCAGATCATGCCTCCTGAAGTTGCGGGAGCTAGGTCCGACTCTAAATCAGTTACAAGTGCAGATCCCCAGGGCTCAGTCCTAGGACCCCTCTTGTTTGGCATATACTTCTCAGAGGTACAGGTAAGCACAGGAGGACTATGGCTGACCAAGTTCACAGACAACTGCAAACTAGGGACAATAATTGACTCTCCAGCTGACACAGACATCCTCCAAAAGGGTCTCACTGAGATGGATACCTGGTGTCAAAATCATGGCCTCAAGCTAAATGCCAAAAAGTGCATAGTCATCCCTTTTGGAAAAAAAACTAAGTACCCACAAATTATCACATAGGTGATAGTTCCCTAAATACGGAAGCCGTAACAAGGGATCTGGGGACCCAAGTAGATAGTAATCTCAACTTTGATAATCACATTGCCAAAGTGGTTAGAAAATCCTTCTACGTTACCAACCTAATCACAAAAAGTTTCGCATCCAGATCAGAAGAGGTCATTGTACCCCTCTACTCATCACTCATCAGACCCATCATAGAATACAATGCTCCATTTGGGATGTACCTTACAAGACACCTACAACAGCTGGAAAGACCAAAGAAGTACCTCACCAAGAGGATCACTGGCCTCAAACAGATGCTCTATGCAGCTTGACTGAAGAAATTACAGCTGTACTCGGTTGCAAACTGCCTACTCAGAGGTGATCTCTGCCTGACATACAAGGCCATGTCCAACCCAGAATTGATGGACATGCTCCACCTAAAGAAAACCTTATCCCCGCGAGCCACATGGTCTAGGGATCTAAACCTCACCACAACAATAAATAGGACATACTGGAGGGACAGATTCCTGTCCCAGAGACTTCCCATGCTTTGGAACAAGATCCCAGTCTACATCAGGCAGAGCTCCTCGCTAACACTCTTCAAAAGAAATCTTGACGAGTGGTTGGGAAACAGAAAGTTTACCTCGGGGATCACTTCAGTGGCCCTGCTGGACAGAGGCACAGAGAACTAATCTAAGGGGGCGGCAAATGCCAACACATTCTGGCTAGGCTTCAAAATGCCTTCGGGCAGATAGCCTAGTACCTACCTATGAACCTATGAACCTATATTCATTATACTTTTTAATTGTATTCTGTTTTCTGTTGCATATTAAACTAGTAAAGAAACCAGAGCTGTATCTCTTGTGAGAAGAGATAGAAATTAGAAATGGTCACTTAAAATTAATTAGCTATGAACTAATGGAGGATCTAGGAAACAAACCATGTATTAAATGGTAAAATAATCATTTCAAGGCTTTACTGGAAAAGTTCACAGTTATGGTTTCATTCCTAGTGTATATTTGCAGTAGAGAACAGAATATAATTAAATCATGATGAATTGTAAAAGCAAACAAAAGGAATTACAGCAAAGCATTATAAGGAAAATCCAAACAGTCTATTGCAGGCTCTGAATGAGATTTTCCAGGAAAACTCAAAAATGTTTATTTTAGCCCCTTAAACAAAAGGTTTATTTCTAGCTACTCCATCTGATCATAGATTATTAACCTTATGATAACTTTTTTTTTAACTTGTGTGTGTCTCACAAAACTTTAGCTCTTTTTTCTTTCCTAATTTAAATATGCAATAATAAAAATAATACAACTAATACACAGTGTTATAAAAGCACAATGGCATGAAAATTATAGAACCAACTGATATTGCCAACGTCCTGGCAGATAGGTTCGGTGCTAACTTTACCCCACCTCTCATACCCTAAAAGGCCCATATCTATACAGGAAGAATGCAGAGTTCCTGTAATCACAACTACAGAGGTCAAAGCTGCACTCTCTAAAGCCAAAAACACAGCATCCATGGGACCGGACAACATCCCAGGCTGCGTTTTACATGAACTTCAGAACGAACTGGCTCCCCACTTAAGCACCATGTTCAATAATAACTTTGCATCAGGCTTTGTGCCCATTGAATAGTGCACTGCAACAGTTATCCCACTCTACAAAGTGGGAGCCACCACTGATCCCCAGAACCATTGACCTATTAGCCTGACGAGCATGGTCTGCAACACCATGGAACGTATCATCATGGAACTCATAAACAAAAACATTGGTAACCTCCAAACTCTGGATACCACCCAGTTTGGGTTTGTGAAAGGCAGATCATGCCTCCTGAACCTGATTGACTTCTTTGAGGCAGTCACCAAAGCCGTAGATGAGGATAAGGTGGTTCTCACAGCCTATCTTGACCTCACCAAGGCTTTCAACACCATCCCCCATTCTGGAATTATAGCTAAACTAACTAAACTAGGTATAAATCCCTATGTCACAAGATGGGTTGCCAACTGGCTAACTGACAGAACCCACACTGAAAAAGTTGCAGACTCCATATCTGACCTCAAAGCAGTGACAAGTGGAGTATCACAGGGTTCCATCCTGGGACCTCTCCTGTTTGGTATCTACTTCTCTGAAGTACAGGCTAACACAGAAGGCCTCTGGCTAATGGAGTTCACAGATGACTGCAAACTAGGAGCCATAGTCAAGTCCCTAAATGATACATCCTACAGAAGGGCCTCACTGAAACAAATGTCTGGTGTCAGAACCATGGCCTCAAGCTCAATGTCAAAAAGTGCAATGTCATCCCCTTTGGTAAAAACTCTGTACCCATGAACTACCACATAAGCAGCAATCTACTTAACACCGAATGTGTGATAAGAGACCTTGGGACCCAGGTGGACAGTAGTCTCTCCTTTGATAGTCACATTGCCACAGTAGTCAGGAAGTCCTTCTACATGGCACACCTCATCATAAAAGGGTTCTCATCCAGGAAAAAAGAGGTCATTGTTCCCCTCTACTCGACACTCATTAGACCCATTATAGAGTACAATGCCCCTTTTGGAATGTACCTCACAAGACATCTGCAGCAGCTGGGAAGGCCACAGAAGTTCCTCACAAAGAGGATTACTGGCCTCAAACAAATGCCCTACACTGACCGTCTCAAAAAACTCCAGCTTTACTCCTTAGCATATCGCCTACTTTAAGGTGATCTCTGCCTAACATATAAAGCTATGTCAGACCCAGAGCTGTTGGACATGCTACACCTAAAGAAATCCCAATCCCTCCAAGCTACACGCTCTAGGGACCTAAACCTTGTCACCACAATAAACAGGACATGCCGGAGGGAAAGATTCCTGTCCCAGAGACTTCCAATACTCTGGAACAGGCTACCCATCTATGTCAAGCAAAGTTCTTCATTAGCACTCTTCAAGAAAAATCTTGATGAGTGAATGAGAAATAGAAAATACACCCCAGGGATCACTTCTGTGTCTCTGCTCGACAGTGGCACAGGAAAATAACTTTCTTGGGTGGTGTAAACCAGGGAACCTTGTTGGCTAGGCTTATGTAAGCCCTTGAGCCAATAGCCTAGTACCTACCTATGAACCTATGGTAGCTTGATTTTACTTGGTGCTCTATCTGATTCTGTCTGGTACAGCTTAGTTTATACACTCATGCAAGTGATTGGTGTACAGGGCTTTAGTGTATGCTTCAGTGTAGTTGCCACTTTCAGCTTAGGGTAAGGCTTGGAATGCATTTATACCTTCACCTAGGAGGGCATAGTTAGCTGTGGTGAAGTTATTTTAGTCTGATTTCACCCTTTGTGAGTTCTGGTTTTAGTCCCAGTCTGAAGGTGACTGGTTGTTGTCAGTTTTAACTAATGAGGGTCCAACAGTTGCAGCAGTGCACCTGTTTGATATGTTGGTGAGGACTAGATCTAGAATGTTTGCTCCTATTGTCAGAGTATGGACAATTTACTCCAAGTCATTTGAATTCACAAAGTCAAGGAACATTTGTGCTATCCAGTTTGGGCTAGAGAAGGCTTCCCAGTTGATGGTTGGATAATTGAAATCCCCCATAACCAGTGTGTTTGGTAAAATTTGGATTGTCTTCAATTTGGTTAAGTAGGCTTTGTGGGTGTCATGACTCATGGATGGGGATCTATAACTGGGCTAGGATGTGAATGGAGGTCTTATCACTGTAACTTGGACCTGGAGTAACTCCATGGAGTTGTCCAGTCTAACTAGACGTGAGGCAAATTTATCTCTAATATAAATTGAAAGACAGCCTCCTTTGGTTTTCACATGTTCATTTTGCAGGCAAAAGGTGTGAAAGACATTGTAGCCTTGCAGGGCTGGGGTACACTCTGAGGTCTTAAACCATGTTTCTGTGACTACACAGACATCTACATCTTCTAGTGATAGAAGTGCTTCCATGGAGTGCAGTGTTTGGTTTAAGTTATTAGCATTTAGCAACATGGCCCTTATTTTGTTCTGATTGGTTAATTTCACGTCAGTAATGTTTCAAGACTTGCATAAAAATGGCACTATGGGAAAGGCAAGAGTCTTTGCCAGCAGCAAAAAGCCTATGGTTGCCAGATGCAAACTGTCTCTGGCAATGCAATGAGGTTTGTCGATCATAGCTTCTCAGGCAGACAGGAACTGGATCCCCTTGGAATTACACCAAAAACTAAGCCAGTTATTGAAATCAATCATTTTGTGTTTTCATGTGAGGGTAGTATGCTGCTCAAGGCTAGGGACATACCTGCCTGGGACCCATACTCAGAGAGGTTGACCATGACTCTCTTCATATAGTCCGGTGAGGTACATCTCAGGCCATTCACAACAACATGAACTATGACACAGTCATAACCGTACTTGTTGCTGAGAGACCTGACTGCATGTGTGATTTGGCAAATCCTGGCACTGGACAGGCAACTGACCATGACTTTCTCCTTGTCCAACCTGGTGAGTGGGACAGCCATGTGTCTTACTATTGAATCTCTAGTGACACGAAAACTTGTTTTGGAGTGTTACTCCTTATAGACCTAGTGGATGAGGCACAGGTGTTGCTATATGTCATAGGTGTGTATTAGATGTATCAGACTTGTGTTTTCAATGTTTCTGGTGTTTCAGTAAGTTTTTCAAGAGAACCTCCATGTATGTGGATTTACATATTTGATGTGTACTATGTGTATGAGTAGTGGTATGTGTATGAGTAGTGGTACTATGTGAATATGTAGTGGTGGGTGAGTTGACAACCTTATCCATGTTATTGTTTTGAGTGAGAGCATGAATTCTAGATTCTTGGTGTAAATACACCTCTCACACTCTGTACTAAACTGTGTTACTATTAGAGGGTTGTCTGTGTACATGAGGAAATTGCTACACTGCCTCATGTGACCCAAGTCAGCAAGATTGGCAGAAGAAACAAGAGTAATCTAACTGTCCATAATGTTAGTTTGAAGACTGTTGTCACTAGGTGTGGCTTTTCAGAAAGCTCACTGAGGAGCTCAGTGAATAGATATTTCTGCCTGAGTTTTAAGGGAAAATTTATTGAATTTAACTGTCCAGCTTTGGCACACAATTGCATGGTAGTGTACAGTGCTGAGTGACATGCAAACTGGCAGAAACCTGCTCAGATGCAGGGCCTAGATACCAGAAGCTAAAACTTGTAAAAAACTGTAACAACATTCAAAAGGACCAATGAACTCATCCTCCAGTTAATTGGTAATTAACCTTACATGGCATGCCTGGGGATTTAATAATGTCTGTGTAGGCATAGTGTAAAGCTTACACAGAAGGTACCATGGATGTGTATGTGGTACCCCCTTGGTAGTGCCCCATGCATAGTAATGAAGGCATGTTACTGAGGGAGAGCTGTGTGACACAGTTATTGAATCAGTGTAGGGAGTGTGTTACTGTGTCCAGAGATGAGTAACACACCCCCTGTACTGCCAAAGTGCTGGATATCAATGTATGCATATGTAATAAAGTTTTAATTTGTTTTTGCTTTTTATTTATGCATGCATGGCATGGCATGATGCGCAACAATGGACATATCCCAGACATCTAAAAAATAGAAACTGGATACATGTAATTATGAATGCAAAGGTCAAGTTTAAGCACAGTTGAGTGGGTTTGCATGATGCAGCATTGTGCTCAGTGGTGATTAAACATAGTGGAGAGGTATATACAAAAGTATAGCAGCACTCCACACATGCATGTGCCAAGTGGTTAGATTCACAAACTTATGTGTAGTAGGTGTGGTATTTGAATACAGGGGAGGGCAGTTAAGCAATTATTTTCTAAATATAAATTATGCCAATTATTTTAAAATTATGATGTGCTGCACTCAGCTAAGCTCTGGTAAGCCGATCTAAGCCTTGTCAAGCATTGTTCAAACAAGAAATGTTTTAGCAGAGCTTAGCTGGTTTGCAAGTTGCTAATTGGTGTGAAGCACTGCTAAGCAATGCCAGATTAAGCAATGCTCAGCTACTCTAAGCTGGTTTGCACATCATTAAGCATTGCTGAGCATTGCCAGTATAAGCACTGCTCAGCTGAGCTCAGTGAGTTTATGCGGTGCTGAGTGATGAATCACATATTTAAAAATTGCCTAATGGTGGTAAAGGGTGGGAAAACAGGCTTATTTAAGTACAACAGGTGGGACTACAGCAGAACCAGTTGGAGTTTGAAATTGGCAGGAACTATGGCAGGTGTTGGAGAGGGTGCACTTCCAGCATAGTGATGGGGCATTCTGGAGTTCAGGGTCATGGATGGATTCCTAGTGAAAGACCATGAACACCGGCTGCTGCATGGCCAGTTCCAGGGATCAGAATACAAGGTGGGGTCCTGGGACTGGCTGACACATGATCTCACCAGAGCAGTTCTGTCACTACTATGATGATCTGAATCATTGGAAGGGAGATATTCTGGACACCTGGGTCTGGGAAACTCAGGCTGGGAATGCTCCACAAGTTTTTAAGTACTGTTAGCATTGTTTTACCAATACCTAATATGAATGTGTGATAAACAGGTATGAATAATGGTGTACTTCTCTCCCTACAGCTGCAGAGGAAAGAGCTCGCAACCTAGAGGCACATGCAGGGTGCCTGGCCAGGTTGCACTGTGAGTACAGATTTATCTTGCAACCTATAGTCATGTAAGCAAGAAAGAGCAAATTATTAACAGCTATTAGGTACATACCGTTTTGATTGGACTGCAGTGAATGCAGTCATGCACTTGGACTGAAATAAGTGAGTAATACCACATATAGTTCAATAAAGATGAAAGCATGACATCTGATAATGTTAAAGAAATAAAAATTCTACTGCATTAATTGTGGAATTACAGCTGTATTGCAACACCTGCATTATATGAACTGTTCTGCAACAATGACTTGAAAATATACAATAATTGCATAAACTCACCCCTAATAAAGCTGTGATGTGCAGTATGTGTATTTTGGGCTGTTGTTCATGATATCGAGTATTACATCTGCTTTGAACAAAAAAAAAAAACACAAAGCATACCACTAAGTGACTTAAGGTTATATAAGAAAGACTGTTCTGCTAAACTGTAGATTTAGACCTCTACTTCAAGATATATGCATTATATTTGTTCTGCACTAAGATTGGAAGCATTAACAGGGACACCAAAAGTATATTGTATATATCAGCATTGTCTTGTATTAACCATTGCATTTCAGATACATGCATTCCTGCTCTGAGGTACGGTGCTGCAGGCAAGTATGAAACTGTAATAGCTGTAGACTGCAAATATACCATCTGCGATTGTATATGGGTCATGTAGCCAACCTAATACTCTGACAGGGTTTGTACATGTCACAGATATTTCCACTCACTAAGAAGTTATTGTGTACATCTGTATTCTGTGTATTAATGTACAGTTTACCTAGTAAATCTGTCATGTATGAATCTCATGCATGCGTGTTCAACTGTTACTGTAGTCTTGTATAAAACTGAGCTACTATTACTAGGTCATATCCTGTTTCCAGATGAGCTCTAGACAAATATCAGGCAGTCAATAGTCAGCAGTGGCTCAATATACTACGTCTGAGGTACATTTTGTCACACACAGGCAAGGGTTCAAATCCAGTGACAATTACTAATAAATATTTCTGAATCAGTTATGTATTCTTAACATATTTTTTCCCCACAAGAATTATAAGTAAATCGGCACAGTAGCCCTTATTATGGGTTAATAATTTGTGTGTTCTGATGCAACAGTCTATTTACAGCATTGATCAGGACTGTGATAAAATGTCAGAAAACAAAGGCAACAAGTACAATACTAATAAAAGTTATTATAATAAAAAATGTGTAATCTTGGTATGGCTGTGTGCCTGGTGTGTCTGTGTATATTTGCTGACAGTCTAACCCCTTGCCTGTCAATGACAACATGGTAGTTGTTTACTCTCTGTACTGTACATGATACATGTCTCTCAAGTATCATGCTGTCATGGACTGTAATCACTGCCACCTAATCCTTCTGTCACTGATCTATCATTGATATGATTATGTCAATAGTGCAGTCACACTGCATCAGTCCACAGTACAACTTGGTAGTCATATAAGTCCGCCTGACATGTAATAGCCCTCTGTAGTTATGTAGCTGTAGGAGTTATAGCTTGGCCCATACTGTCCCCTGAGGATAGCTTGAGAGGTACATATGTGCTACATCAGCTTTAGGGCACTGTTATACATAAAGGAAGAGAAGACCTGTAGAGTAATTATCAGCACTGTTGCAAAATATATAGCCTATACTGGTACTAATGGACTGTATTTCTCTCTCTCCCCACCCTTATCTTCATCATATTTATTATTGTTATACAGCTATTATGGCTTACTATTAACAAATATTGGCCTCTAAATATTATGTTGCGCTTTGTGTTTTATTATTGTCATGTAATGTAATGGTTGAATCCTAATATATCATGCTGAATTACCTATGTCATTGGCCTTATGCCATAACTGTTACTGACATGATGTTACTATACTGACTGTTACCTCACTTATTGTTGTGTTCCATGTAATATGCAATGTTATGTTAATGGGTTATTTGCAGTGTTCTGGCATGCTGTTATAACTAACTAAATGTTATATTCACTACTAACCTATACACATATTGAAATACCTCAACACCACAGCTCAAATGGGAAGGAAGGCTCCTGGCGATCTGCCTACCCTCCCTCAGCTGACCATGGCACTGGGTCCCAAGCCAGTGGTTCCCCCTCTGCTGGCCCTACACCACCTGCAGGAGAACCTCTTTAGGGGATGGGAATGGTCCCCCGGGAGTGGGAGTAGGGTCAGAGGGGGGTTGTCACCCAAGACCAGCTACTGGAGATGGTGAGCAGGACAGTTCATCATGGGTATGAGTGATGCCTGCACTGGATTGAGGGCAGACTCACCAACCTGGAGGGGCCTGGTAGCCTTGGTGCCCAGCATCCAGCACTTCCACCTTTGGAGCAGTGAAGGAGCAGTGTTGACTGCCCATGGGTGGGGAGCTCAGTCACACTGCAGGCATCTGGGGGCACATGGATCTCTGATTCCACAACACCCTCCCCATCCAAGGTGTTTACCCCCTCATGTGCCACACACCTCCCCTGTATGCTATCTTGTCTGTCTGCAAATGCAACCACTCCTACCTGACTTACCTCCCCACATGTACCTATATCCCTTTCCCAACATTCCACTCTCTCCTTAGAAAAAGGCACCTGTCACACAAAAAAAATATCACCCCATGTGTAGCTCTCCATTTCACACCAGTGTCCACTGGATACAATTAATTATTACATGAATTATGTAACACAGTTATGTTGCCCTCACACCTCTCTCTGGGTTGTGCAACTTCAAATTCCAAATTCTGTATAACCTGCACAGCTGTCAAAATGCACAGCTATTGCTCTACAAGAAATGGAGAGCTATGGTCCTTTCCTACATCCATCCTACACATCCCTACCTGCCTTTCAGTATGTTTGTCTCCCTGCTTGCTCCCATTTCACCACTTTCCTATCACCTCTTTTTTCTTTTCTATTTTTATTTTATGTCAGGTTTAATTGGAGCTAAGTGATGTGCTGCAGGAATAAACAATGCTCAGCAGTCTGGATACACCCCCCCACATGTGCATGCTTAGCATAGCTCAAACCAGCTAAAACACATGCCCTGCAGCTAAACAAAGCTTAGCAACACTGGAAACATCCCCTGCTTAGCTGAGTGGCATGCCACTCAAATGAGCACTGCTGAACTCTAACCAGCTTAAACATATAGTGACACACACCATTTTAATGTCATTAAGCTCTTGCATGGACACCAACATGGTTCTGGTGCTACACAGATTTTATCTGTGGACACAGGTGCCCATTTTTGCTATTCACTAACCCCAGCTCATTTGCATACATAACCGTGCGCACAATCTGTTTCCTTCACTATTCAAATAAGTAGTGTAAAGCACCAAAACTAATAAAGTATAAAAATAAAAAATCCAACCACGTAAATAAGACGTTGATAAAACAAAAAGTCTTTTGGTTGTGTATAACATAATAAATTCACGTTTTATCAACGTCTTATTTACATGGTTGGATTTTTTATGTTTCCTTCACTATTCCAGGGCCTGTCTCCTTAGCAACCACTAATATCTACCATTGTACATAGTGCATGCAGGGCCCTATAATGTATTATCTTCATATATTTCTTCTTTTTAGTTTTTATACTTTTTAATATTTTTTTTTTGCATAATGGCATGTTTGCATGCTGCTGCTCACTGTGCAAATATAATATGTTTTTTTAAAAAAATGATTTATTACATTATTTTGCATAACTTTTGGACACACAGGGCATAGTTCTGCACATAACTATACCTATTATGCAATTCCTGACCTTCTAAATGGGCTTTTACAGCCCCTGTTCCATTTTTATTTTTTGTACATGGATATTTTCCATGTACACTTTGGACACCAATACGGGGTCTGCAGAACTGCCTCTCTGCTTGTTGAATCACCCCAGCATCCTCATTTTCATGCAGTTTATCTGCTATTGAGGTGATTTGCATGCCACGGACACTTCCATGTCCGCAGGCTCATGCATGCCCCTCTGCTCTGTTTAGTGGATCGCATGGAGCCTTACATCCATGTTAGTTCCATGCCACTAAACCTACACAGAAAATCCATCCATGTAGGCTTTATTGAATACCCTCTGTGGTCTAATTCTGTGTGATTCACAACAGGCACAACTCTGTTTCTTTCCTATTTTAAATAAGCACCAGAAAGCAAAATACAGTCAAAACATGGTTTAATGAAAATGCACCAACATAGAAAACAGATGAAAGAATTAAAGCAAAATAAATAGCAAGAAAATAGCATAAGGAAAATAAACTAGCCTTTCCTTCAAAGCAGTCTATGACAGTGTCTGCATGATATTTAACAGAAAACTTTTTAATTTTTTTATTTAACCCTTAAATTAAAAGGATTATCTCCTGCTTCCTCATTCATTTCACATGTCATTAACCTTATTTGACCTATAATAATTTGTGTGTGACTTAAAAGAGACACAGCTCTGGTTTCTTTCATATTTTAAATATGCAATAGAAAACAGAATACAACTAAAATATAGTGCAATGAAAATACAGTACAATATACAAAATAAAAGAAATCTATAAATCAATACAAATCACAAGCAAGAAATATAAGACAAACAAGAATGTAACCTTTCATTCACAGCAGTCTAGGTCAGTGTCGGAGTACATTTTTCCAGTAAAGACTTGAATTTTTTTTTTTTACCCCGTAAATGCAAGATTTAGCTCCTAGCTCCTCAATGGGTACCCACCAGTTTTTAGGTAATTAACCTAAAGTGATCAATTCTAATGTCTGTGTGGCTAACAAGAGATGCAGCTCTGGTTTATTTCCTAATTTAATATGTAATACAAACAGAATACAATTAAAACACAGTGTAATAAAAATACACCACAATATACAGAATGCAAGAAAACAATAAAGCCACGCAAATAAGAAACCAATATAAGGAAAACAAACAAAGCTTATGATCACTGCAATCTATTTCAGAGTCTGAGACAGATTTTCCAGTAAAGCATTGAAATTATTTGTTTTACCTCTTAAATGCAAGATGTGTTCATAGCTCCTCCCTCGTTTGACTGGTAATTAACTTTACGTGACCTGTTCTGGATTCTGTGTGACTTACAAGAGACATAGCTATGGGTTCTTCATAGTTAAAATATACAATAGAAAACAGAATATAACCAGATTACGGTGTAATGAAAATATACCACAATATGCAAAAATACAGGAAAGCAATGAAGCTATACAAATTGCAAAAAAAGCAATTTAAGGAAAAGAAGCTAAGTTTTCCTTCACAACACTCTATGTCAGAGTCCAAATGAGATTTTCCAGTGAAGCCTTAAAATGTTTTATTTTACATTTTAAAAACAAGGTTAATTTCCAAGGTCCACCACTAATTCATAGGTAATTAATTGTAAGTGACCTGTTATCATTTATGTGTGTTTCACAAGAGACAGCGCTGCGGTTTCTTTACTAGTTTAATATGCAATTGAAAACATAATACAATTAAAACACACTGAAATGAAAATACACTGCAATATACCAAACAGAATAAAACAAGGTGATAGAAAATACAAAAATGCAATATAAGGGAAACAAACTATCCTTTTCCTCACAGCAATTTAATGCAGAGTCAGAGCGAATTTTTCCAATAAAGTCTTGAAATGTTTTACCTTTTAAATAAAAGGTTCAGTTCCTTGTTCCTCCTTCACTTTACAGGTAATTATCACTATCGTCAAAACACACTGTAATGAAAAAACACCATAATATACAAAATAGAAGAAAATAAAGCAATAAAAAATATAAAAATGCAATATAAGGGAAACAAACTAACCTTTCCCTCACAGCAATCTATTGTAGATTCTGAGTTTTTCCAGTCTAGTCTAAAAATGTTTTATTATACCTCTTAAATACAGGGTTCAGTTCCTAGTTCCACCTTCAGTTCACAAGTAATTATAAATAAGTCACATGTTCTAATTTCTGTGACTCACAAGCATAGTTTTAAATTCCTTCCTAGTTTAATACGCAAGAGAAAACAACATACAATTGAAGCCCAGTGTAATGAAAATACACCAATATACAAAATGGAAGAAAGCAATAAAGCAATGCAAATTACAAGAAAACAATATAAAGGAAAAAAATGAACTAATATTTCCCCCAGCTGTCTATAGCAGAGTCTGAGTGAGCTTTTCCAGTGCTCTTCCTAATGCATTATTAATAACATTGGTAAATGTGTTTCTAAGCAGTAAAGATAATCATATCCTTTTGTAGGGTACAATGCAACTTTCGTTTCTAAAAACAGTTGTCTCTGTATTGCATTAAGGCTGTTTCTTATGTTGTTTAGCTTATCACATTATCTGCCAGCCTGATGTTCAGAATCCAGTTGGTTCCTCGGCTTTCAATTAGGGGGCGATAGTTTACATACATTCCCTGAACTAGCCATATACAGTACATACTGTATCGCTGAAGCCTCTGTTAAATCATAGTTCAATGATAGGAGAAACAGTGCATTAAATTTGTCCCAAACTGTGAGATAATCAAGAGGTTATTTACACAGAGTCTTTCTGCTATTTTTTGCACATATGCCTTTTCTCTGTGACCTTTTCACTTGTTTTGACTTGTTGTGATATTTTGCAGTCACCCTAATGTTACTGACATCATGTTTTTTTTTTTTTTTGTGAGCTGAGTGCTTTCAGAGAATGGCGAAATTATCCACTTATGCTGTACTGATGAGCACATACATAAAAGTGGAGAAACATGTCAAGTCTACAGCTAGTGTGGTTTGGATTTATTGACTTGAAAGCATCAATAAAGATATAAAAAAAGTAAAATGTAAGTAAACATTCAGAAGCCGTGAAGCTCATTCACTTGTGTGTCCTTAAGAGGCCATGTACTTATATCCCAAAAAACCTCTTCAAAAGAGGTTTAAGGCATTGCACAGTGGAGACTATTTACCTGGTGTTTGCTTTACCTCATAAGGATAAAAGCAATTGAGGTTTTATTGTATCAGCTGATCTCTGTCCTTTCTTTTGCAATGTTAAGTGCCCAGCTTAAAACACATTTTTGTCTCTACCACTAAAATAAAAAAAAATATCGATTGACACAAAATCATGCAGTAAAAACATTATTTTTTATGACTTACAGTGTGAGAATGATAACATATTCTGGTTCTTCTACCTTTGTCTTCTCACATTGTGAGAATCTACAGGTATCATTGTCATTATTTAATTAATATGCTGAACATAAATTATGACTTAATAACTAGTTTCTTTTTTCTAATTAGTCTAATTAAGTCTTTAAATTATACCATATCTCATATAGAGTACTATATTGATTTATAAGTATGTAGGAAGTAGTGTATGATAAAACGGGTACTTCTCTTGCTCCTGAATTATATTACTTCTGGAGCAGGCCAACACTAATTCTCATCTGACAGGATGAAAACTTCTGAGCTGGAAAGGATAGAGAGAGTTTTAGTCTTTCTGAGAACTTAAGTAAATATTTTAGTCTGGAATATTTAAGGCAGGGCATACTGCATAAATGTAAAACAAGATGACGGAAATATTACCTTAGTTTTCTAACTCATCCATAAATGACGGGTAGGTGAATGCATGCTCGCCTTTCATTCACCTTTGCCTTTCAAAGTTTAGATATGATTTTGTCAAAGAATAATTATCTAAGTTCTTAATCTTAAATGCAATAATACTTAGTAGAGAAAGTTAGCAACAAAATTTGTCTTTGTTTGTCAGTA
Source organism: Protopterus annectens (assembly GCF_019279795.1). Classification (NCBI taxonomy): domain Eukaryota; kingdom Metazoa; phylum Chordata; order Ceratodontiformes; family Protopteridae; genus Protopterus; species Protopterus annectens. Next base: position 1,185,058,892 of record NC_056732.1, on the reverse strand, counting down.
TACGCTATCTGAGATCAATGGATATGCAAAAATAACAAGTAAGTTAGTTACAAATTCAGAACAAATATGGCAGAGGTATAGTTGTATTTTCTTGTAGGTAGGCTGATTCTTGCTTTTGGGGAGTACAAATATGCTTGCTTAAATTTTGATGGGTTTGTGAAAACAGAAAGTTGTAACCTAAAAAGCAGCTTGTATGCCGTTGATTTCCCAGTATTTTGCTTACTGTGTTATGTTATTTTACTTTATATTTCCTTCACTTTTTAATCTTATAGTATCCTGTATTTCCTCTACACTACCTGTTATCAGCTGGCAACAATGCATTTACAGTGGTTCTTGCTGTAACTGTTGAGTATTATAGCAATAACCCATGCCTGGGTGTGGGTAATGCTAAATTTACCCGGTTGGGTTGGGGTCCCGGTCCCGAGGAAGCGACCAAACCAAATGATACCGTGGGTAACCCCAAGCATTAACCCAGAAGTGAATTATTTTATTTATATTTTAAGACATTATTAACTTTTCTTAAATAATGGCATTCGCTATGTTAAATGACCTTTTCCCATTAATATATAACTCAATTTACAACGGCACTGGCGCCATGTTTCGGCACGCGATACATCTTAGATACTTTGGTGCTCAAGACTGTAACTGTAAATGTAGACGAATGCATATACTAATTCTAAGTCTTCAATATAAAATAATATGACCTCATCACTAAAGTTGAGTGACCTTAGAGTTAGTATTATAACATTCATGTTGGATGAGGTATGGGCCTCCCCCAAAATTATTTAATTCTGTAACAGCAAGTTTTATAATTTGCTGCTTTACTGGTGCTGCTAGATTTTGTTTGACTCATGAGTTATTGCTTAGTTTTTCCACCTTCTGATATGGAGGTGCATTAAATGTTATATAATTTTATCTTCTATATTTTGCATTTTCAGCCTCTGTATCTTGTTTAAAGTGTTTTTACAGTAATGAATTTGTATGTCTGTGGTATGACTGTTCATTTCACTCACCAAATTATGTGCATCAATAAAGTAATATTTATTTGTAAATCTCTGGCAGTAAACTATTAATTCTTTTTAACTATCTAGCTCTTTTCCACTAACTTTTTCTCTGCATTCTCTTTTGGTACACTAAACCACACTGAAGCTATCAGTAGTCTTAACTATGCATTAACACATTAGCCTTTTACTATTCCCTTATTTAAACTAATATGTGTGCAATGACTGGGACACTGTACAAACACACACACACACACACACACACACACACACACACACACACACACACACACACACACACACACACACACACACACACACACACACACACACACACATATATATATTTATGAACAGTTATATATGGTCAGATGTGGGGTATGATAAAAACATGTATGTTAGATAGAGATCTCCCCTCAGTAGTTTGTATCATACCAAGAAGGTGGAAAAGGCTTTGAGATGGCCATTTTAGTTTTTAGGACTTAGGCTCTTGATTTTTATGTGTGAAAGTTTTGTAGTTATTCAAATTGTGTTAAGTGTTTGAACAGGCCCATACTGATGAGGGCATTATACTCAATGATTGTTATAGTACGTGCCAGATACAGTGGAATAATTGCATTCCTGGTCAAGATGCCATACTAAGCTCTGTAATGAAAACTGACTTTCTTATAATAGCGGATACATGGTGATCGAATGACAGTTTGTTTACATGCTTCTTAGTTCCCTAACTATCAGATCAATTTTCAAGGATCTGTTGTTGATGTGATCAGGGGGTGCCATACTTCTTGATGGAGACTGTTATACATTTTTGTCATTTAGGTTTAGTCCATGGTTATGACACCAGCTATTTCTTTGGGAAAGGTCCTCTTAATGGATTTTGGTGTCCTCTGGAGAGTTTATGATGTCACCAAGTTTTCTGTTATCTGCAGACTTATTCAGCTATAAACACTTAATATTAGCTTTAACCACCAAGAACTAAATACCAAAGAAGATTGGCCAGACTCTGAAACCTCAGTACACCACTAGTGACAAGTGTTTTGGAGGAGGTAGAGTCTTCAACCCTAATTTTCAGGGTTCTGTTTGTAAGCCAGTTTGTTATCCAATGAGTTACAAATGGATAGACATTTAGCAAGGAAATATTTATCAATAATATGTGAGTTTGATATGTTATGACTGTGGTGGTGGTGCTGCGGTAGCATTGTCGCCTCACAGTAAGACGTTGTCCTGTTCGATTCTCAGCTAGAGCGTCTTCTGTGTGGAGACATGCGTGAATGGGCGTACCTTCATTGAAGGTTGTGAGTCAGGGCTGGCAACTCAGCACTTAAAAATCTACTGCCAATCATTAGCGGACCGGAGTTCCACTGTGGTGACCCCTAACCGGGAAAAGCCGAAAGACACAACATGTGAGTTTGATATGTTGTTATATGCTTTTGCAAGGTCTAAATATGCAGTGCATACTGATTTTTCCTCATCCCATACTTCAGTAACCTTTCCAAAGACATCAACCAGGTTAAGTAGGAAGGACTTGCCCTTGAAATAAACTGAACTGGCTTGTGGCAAAAGTTTTTTGGATTACTTGTGTCTCCTGTATTATTTCTATAATGATTATCTCCTTAGCCTTTCAGAAGAGGCTGATCCAACTTATTCATCTAAAATTACTGTTTCATTCATGCCCTACCTTTGTGCAATGAGGTATTTGCTGCTGTTTTCCATTCATCAGGCAGGAGTCCTTTTTAGAGACTAATACTGAATAGGGTCTATAGGATATTTGACAGGTCCTGTTTCAGTTTGGCCACTAGACAGTATGATATGTTATCTGACCCCATAGAGGCAGTGTTTCTGGCTATGGAAAGTGCTTTCAGGACTTGTTTAGAAATTTGAGGGGGATGGACATGTGAGTATGTGATCTAGGAGTGTACATAGTGGGGTCATCAGATTGGATGGGAATGTTGAACCAGAATTACCTGTTCTAAAGACTTATACCTTGCCTGTGATATAAATTGGACCTGCTGGAGAGATAGGTATGTATCCCAGAGACTACCTTGTCTATGGAACAGGCTCCCCATCCATATGAGACAGAGTTCCTCCATAACACAATTCAAGTGCAACTTGGACAATTGGATGGGAAACCAGAAATTAATTCCTGGTTTGGCACCTATGTCTCTAATGGTCACATGTAACCTGTAAATGGTTCATCTCTCAGGCCTATGCTTACACTTATCAGGGGTAGCAGAACTTGTCAGAGATTTGCGATGTATGGCTAGGCTTAAAAAGGCCCTTGTGGTTGTTAGCCTAGTAAACACCTATGAACCTATGAATCATCAGCTGTTTATCCATATACTGAAGATGTAATTGGGGGTACTAAAATTAACTTAAGGCTACCACATTTGTACTATCCTCTGCAAACTAAAGTAAATGTCTACACAATGCACACAGAAACAGAGATACTGATACAGAAAATATATGCTAGACCACCTAACATATTAAACACAAATCTACACTTATTTTAACATAAGAAATCTGCATAAATTATAAAAATAATAATACAAAATTAGAAAATGGGCCACATTTCACTGGTCTATATTACATTATCAAAAACTGAAGTCAGTGAATGCCTGTTCATCAGACAATCAACAGAGAACTGTCATTTCCATGAATGGCCACTTCAGCGAATTTTTTCCTAGGGGAAAAAAATCACTTGGCCATCATAGGATCATAGGAGGTTAATAGGTTAATGGAGCCCTTACAAGCCTAGCCAAGAATTTATCCCCAAAAAGAAACCTCAGTCACCACCTGTCAACCCTGTCAGTGAGGTACATAGATGGAACCCCTGGGACAAATTTGTGGTTTCCCATTCACTCATCAAGGTTGCGATTGAAGAGGGTCAGCGAGGTGCTCTCTTTGATGTGTATGGGAAGTCTATTTAAGAGATATGGCAGCCTCTGGGAGACAAACCTGTCTCTCCAGCAGGTTTGGTTGATGTTGCATATTAGATTCATGCCTTTTGAGCAGGTAGTGCATGAGGAGTTAGACTTGCGGATATGGAGCATCTCTAGTAGGGCAGGGTCTGAGATTGCCTTGTAGGCGAGACACAGATCACACATGAGCAGTCTATATGAAACCGAGTAGAGTGATAGTGATTTGCGCCTGTCTGCATGGGACAGGTGTTGGAGGCCATGGATTCTCTTTGTGAAATATTTCACTGGCATTTCCATTTGGTGCAGATGTTTAGAGAGGTACAGCCCAAATGGGCGTTATACTCTATTATTGGTCTAATGAGCGAGGAGTATAGAATTATAATAACCTCCTTTTTTCTGGATGCAATCTCTTTACTTATGAGATGAACCAAGTAAAAGGCTTTTCTGACCACTGCCACTACATGATGATCAAATGTGAGGTTGTTATCAACCTGAATGCCCAGGTCTCTCACTACAGGTTATGTGCTTAGGGGGTTGATGTTGTAATCAGTAGGGGACATGTTTTTGCCAAATGGTATGATGATACATTTTTTTGCATTTAGCTTGAGGCCATGACTTTGGCACCAGTCATGAGTTGCTGTGAGACCCTCTTGCAGTATGTTAACATCATTTGGGGAGTGACTGACAGCACCCAACTTACAAGTCATCCACAAACTTGGTCAGCCACAGGCATTTTCTCTTTGCTGGACCTCTGAGAAATAGATGCCAAACAGTAAGGGTCCCAGGACAGATCTCTGGGATACTCCACTAGTGTCAGGTCTGCTTTCAGATTTGGAGGTGCCTGTTTTGACTTTGAGGGTCTTGCTGGTGAGCCTGTTTTCCACCCACCTGATGAGATAGGGATTTATGCCAAGTTGTGTTAGTTTTTTGATGATGCCTAAGTGGGGGATTGTGTCAATGGCCTTGGTCTAGTCAAAGTAAGCTGTATATATTGACTTTCCCCCATCCAGGGCCTTGGTGACAGTCTCAAAGATGTCATCTAGGTTCAACAGGCAAGATCTGCCCTTGACAAATCTGAACTTGGTGGGATGAAATGCTTGGAGATTGCCTATGTCTTTGTTTATGAGATCCATAATAATATGCTCCATGGCTTTACAGATCAGACTTATCAAGCTAATGGGTGATAGTTTCCAGGTTCAGTAGTGGCACCACCTTTATGCAAGGGAATGACAATAGCAGTTCTCCAAACTGCTGGAATGAAGCCTGTACTTAGGCTGTGGTTGAATAGGGTGCTCAGTGGCGAAGCCAGTGAACACTCTATTCAACCACAGCCTAAGTACAGGGTGCTCAATGGTGAAGCCAGTTCTTGCTGGAGATGGTACAGAATACATCCTGGGATACCATTGGGTCCCATGGAAGCTGTGTTCTTTGCCTTGGATAGGGCTTGTAACAATTGTTCTATGGAGATGTGAGGTACGAGATAAATATTGTGGATGTTGAAAGGGCCTTTGGGGGTGTGAAGTTTGTGCTGAACCTGTCTGCTAGCAGGTTGGCTAAGTCAACAGGATCAGTTTAAGTGATACTGTTAAGTACTAACTCGGAACACACCTAGGCTTGCCATGGAGGTTTTTAATGTAACCGAAGAAGACTTTATGGTTTCCCTTTGTTATGGAGGCTAGTTTTGATTCATAATTGGCCTTGGAGGTTTTCACTAGTGATCTAATTTGCTTGTGAAGGCTAAGGAGGGAGTTTATCAATTTGGAATCTGTTCCCTTTTACCCTTGGACAACAGTTTCTTCCTTTTGTTGTAAAGCCTGTTGATAGATGATGTCCACCAAACAGGTTTGTGTTTCCTTGAGGAGCAGTTTTTAGTTCTATTGGGTATTGCTGAGTCCATGCAGTTGTACAGGTGCTTGTATACTGCATTGGAGTACTGTTCAGCATAGTTGTCTGCATCCTCTGAGGGGGGCGGTGGTGTGAAGCTACAGATACCCTCTCTTAGGAGGTTGTAGTCAGCTTTTGAGAAGTTTTTTAGCTTAATTACAGATGGGGGGATTAGGTGGGATAGAAACTTCAAATGAGACATTCCGATGATCTGATATCACCAGGGAAAAACATACTATGGGAGTGGTGCAGCTGTCACCCATGTTGGTGAGAAACAAGTCCAGAATGTTATATCCCCTTGTGGGGGATGAGACAAACTGGTCTATTGTGTTAGAAATGGTGAAGTTGAGGAATCGTTGAGAGTTTTCCTTAGTGCAAGAATAGTTCACCCAGTCTATGGTGGGGTAGTTGAAGTCACCAAGGATCTGGGTGTTAGGGGGTACCTTGATGAAGTCAAGTAGATCCAGGTAAGAGGAGTGGGTGTCCTGAGTCCTGGAGGGGAGTCTATAGCTAGCTATAACTTGGATGAGTGTCTTACCAACTGTCAGTTGTAGCTGGAGTAGTTCCAGTGCATCATGCTAGCAAATTAGTCTGGAGGTGTGCCTGTCCTTAATGAAGATAAATACTCTACCACCCTTAGTCTTCCTCACCTCATTTTAAGGTCAGAATGTGTGGAATGAGGTATAGCCTGGTAAGGCAGGGGTGCTTTCCACAGCCCTGAACCAAGTTTCCATGGCTGCACAGACATCAGCATCTTCCAGTGCAAGGAGAGCATCCATTGAGTCCATTTTCAGGTTAAGGCTACTAGCATTAAGCAGCAAGACCTTCAATTTTTGACAGATCTTTTATATTGTAAGGTTTGTCTTTTGGACATTGCCTAAAAACGGCACAATGGGGGATGCAAGAGCCTTGGCCAGGATCCAGAAATCCAGTGGTGACAGGTGAAGGCCATCTCTGGCAAGGCATTGAGGCCTGTCGACCATGGGATCCCAGGCAGACATATACTGGATCCCTTGGAATGACACCAGAAACTAAGCCAATTATTGAAGTAAATTATTTTTTGCTGGTATTGTGGCACCATTCTTGGTGAGGGTAGGATGCTGCTTAGGGCTAGCAACACATCTGCCTGGAACACATACTCTGAGAGTTCAGTCATGTCTCGCTCTTTTCACATAGTCCAGAGAGATATGTCTCAAGTCATTCACACTGACATGTACAATGACAGAGCCATACTTGCACTTGTTGTGGAGAGACTGACAGCTGACAGTGACCTTCTCCTTGTTGAGCCTGGTGAGGGAAACATTGGTGTGTCTCAAAACTGAGTCACCAATGACTAGTGTGTTTGGTTTATTGTTATGTCTTGTGGGCTGTAATGGTTTATTGTTTTGCCTTATGGGCTGTGTTTGTGAAACACTGGTGTGTTGGCTGCTGTGAGTGATGTGTTTGGTGTTGTGTGTGGAATGTTTGTGAGCATGTTTTGGAGGTCTCTGCTGTTTAGGTAAGTTTTTATTGAGGATCTTTGCATAGGTGTGTCTGTGTTATGCTTGGCTATGTGGTGTGGTGTTTGTGCTGGAAATCTCCTCTTTGTCAGGAGTACTGACTATGGCATGAGAGAACATGGACTCTAGGTTACTGATGTACATGCATTTCTCACAGGTGGAAGAATTATGTGCTAGGAGATGAAAGTTGTCAATAAATATGAGGCAGTTGCTACACTGTCTTAGTATTCCCATGTCAACCAGGCTGGCAGGAGAAACTGATGGAAATTGTCCAGACATAGTGTTCCAAATGCTTGGGCAGACTTATGGAGGGAGGATTTTGACAGGAAAAAAAAAAGGAGTGCATACCAGAGACCAGTTTACAAATGCACTAGAAAAAGGGGGAAAGTGTCTAAGGTGATACTAAAAAGTTAAAAGGTTAAATAACTCTTTCCACATTTTCAGAAAATAGAATTGTTTTTTACTATTAACTATCACCATTTTATAAGCCAGCAAGTGTTTAGTAATCATTTGATTAAAACCCTCCCATGAAATTGCCATTCTGTCCAACCATTCAGAAGTTATGAACAGTTTCATTAACAGAAAAAGAGTAATTAAAAAGCTTGTTTGGTGTGACAAAATATCCGGGGGAGGGATATGGAATAGAGTGAATTCCCATGCTAAGGTGTTTTTTTTCACAGCCCTTCTTTTGGAGTTGGATCTTTAGGGAGTTCCATAGTTTGTAGACACATTTACAGCTCAAAATAAACGGAGTAAGTCCGCTTTTTGGAACTCACAATGAGGGCAAATTGGTAGGATGGAAGAGTTAAATTTAATGTAGAACCATGGGAGTAAAGTAAGCTTTATAAGTTGTGTATACATTAGTTTTTTTTTTTTTTTTCCAGAGGGAGAGTTTTGGAGGTTACTTTGATTGTTTTATCTGTTGTTCTGAAATCAAGGGATTCATTTTAATCCAGTATTTTGAGAAAAGTGTGTTATTTTGGTATTTGATATTGGTTATTAACTTGTTTGTGTTTGATATAATTTTTTTCTTTTGTTGACATAAGTTTCCAAAGGGATTCACATGTCTCTATATCTTCATTTGTTATTCCATTGTTATAGAGAGATCGATGGAATATTTCTTTAATTTGTTTTAGAATAATTGTATAGCTTCTAGGTAACTTGAGCTGAGTTCTTACTTCTGTGATGGTGCTTTCACATAGGGATAATAAGTCTAAGATTTGTTTATCTTTTAACATTGGAAATTTCTTTAGATTAAGCCTTGGGTTATTTAGTTTTAGATTTGGATTAAGGTGTATGGGTTGTAAGGTTTCCAAAGCTGCAAACAGGTTTAACTTTGTAAATAGCTTTTGTTGGTTGGAGATGACATATTTTACTGAGTCAATGATTTTGTAAGCTAGCAGTTCTTTTTTTATTAAAATGGGAGTGCTTTGGGGTTAAAATTAAGTGATTTTATATATTTATAATATATTGTTATCCATATGGGTGCCCAAGCATTACTTGTTGGGTAAAGTTCAGTAATTCTTATCATTCTACTACTATTAGTGATATAAAAATACAACTTGATGTCTGGAAGATTAAGACCCTTATTTAGTTTTGGTCAGATTAGTTTATTTTATGAAATCCTTATGGATTTAGGGGACCATATAAGTTTAGCTAAGAATGTGTGTAATTGTTTTAAAAAATCTACAAGAACCTTCTTAAATGTAAAGTAACTGGCCTGAGGCACCAGTGTTAAAACCAAAGCTAAAATGCTTACATTGTTGTGAATTTGCCATTTCCCCACTGCAGTGCAATCTCAGAGTTTGTATATTTAGTTAGGGGGGTGTGGGGGCATAGTCCCCCAGATTGGGGGGTGTGGGGGACAAAGCCCCCCACTTTGACAGGTTTTGAAAACTGTCTCGTTTCTGATTGGCCAAGCAATTTTTTTCCCCTAGGAAAAAATTTGCTGTAGTGGCCATTCACAGAAATGACAGTTCACTGTTTAGTGGTCGGTGAACAGGTGTTCACTGACTTGGGATTTATCTGTCATAATATATACCCCATTTCACATGTACTATGATGCAAAAAAAGTACCGGGATTTAGAAACATCTGTTAGAATGTCATATAATGGTTAATGCAAGTAGTCCATATTGCACAACACAGATCAAAGTTAATTATCAAGTCATTTACCTCCACAGTAATTAACTAATTAAGGAATCTGCTAGCATAAATGGCACTGCCAGTGAGTACAGGCACATACTGTGACTGTAGTCACATTGTTTGTGTATAAGCAGTAGCATGTACTTAGCATGCATGTGATTATGTATTTACACACACACACACACACACACACACACACACACACACACACACACACACACACACACACACACGTAAACACACACAGCATTTTAAAAGACCAGCAAGGGAGGTGCTGGCACAAATGAAGGGGAACACACTGGAGACTCACAAACAGACATAGGACATTTGGTGATGTGGAGAAATAAACTACAAACTGAGATGGGAAGTGAAACACAAGGAAATGGAACACCATACTGATGAGTATGTTGGGGTAATGGCTCTCTTTCATGCTGTTCAGTGTAGCAACTAGCCACACATAAGTCTCCTCCATGACTTTCTCCTCCACTGAGTCCTGCCTCTTTTGGACACTAGGGTGTTGGGGATTAGTAATATGTTTAAGGTGTTTACATTACAAACACAAGGTACATGGTTTGATTCTCACCTTTGGTTACTGGCTAAGCATATAATAGTTTGCAGATTGATTGCCTAGTATTTACATATGAAGCTGTAAGGCAGTGCCTGGCAGAAGGTGTGGTTCTGCTAGTTGTGTAAGCATCTTTTCCAGGCAGCCAGTATAGATATCAAGCTGCCATTCCAACAACTCTCTCATCATCTCCCCCAGCTCTTACCATGTAACATACTGGGACCTGCTCATGGTGTCCCCAGCGGGCGCAAGACTCATTATTGATCAGACACCACTGGAGTACAGGTAAACCCCCTTGATGACCAATATCACACAATGACAAGGCAGCCCTGGAAGCAGATGTAGAACCAGCAAAAAAAGGTTGGGTTGTACAATGCTGTGGTGACTGCTGCCATAACACAGGCACTGCTGTGGCTGACACTTCATAAAAATGTAATGTAAACTGGGAGAAATAAAACAATGAATGTGAAATAAATGCATAAAGGAGAGATAGTGAGAAAGGGCAGGAGAAAAAGAAAGCAAAAGACACTCAGACAAAAATTACTACTAGATCTGTAAGTGACTGATAGGCACACAAATAAATACACATTTTACAGAACTACAAAATGCCTGCTAGTTATGCAGTCCTAGCACAGAGGTTATGCCCGATCATGCACTCTACAAGATATGGTGTAATTACAAGAAGTGAGTCCAAAGATACAATAAGATCATGAATTTTACACCTGCCCTTTGAGGATGTCTGTGATATAGCACAACTGGCATGATGGGTGGTTGTTGAGACCCATGGAAGGTATAGGAGAATGCCCTTACTGCTATGATTTTTGATAGAGGTAAAGAAGGGCTCAGCATTTGTAACTATCTATACCAAAGGTGAATCACAACATGGTGACTGTACCAATGCGAAGTTGCAAGAAAAAAAATCCAGTGGCATTAACATGGGAGCCTGTCAACATATGGCAGACAAGTATTATGATATATGGCAGCCAGTAGTACAAGACAGATGGTCAGAAAGGCAGCATACTGCGGTTATGCCATTTGTAAGTGGCAGTACCATGGATCTTGCTTGGGATAGTGCACACAGAATATGGGAAGATGTGACTGTTGCTTTGCTTAGAAAAGTGAGGGCTGTAATTGTGCATAAAGTATGGTAGGATTTCAAATCTGCTAAAGTGTGATTGAGTGTGCTTGTTGACATGTTGCATGGCCCAGCTGTGCCAGGCATGTGATCATCAGACCCATGATTGAGTACAATGCCCCATTTGGTATGTACCTCACCTGGCATTTGCAACAGCTGGAGAGACCACAAAAGTACCTCACAAAGAGGATCAAGGTTCTCCAACATATGTCTCTTTCTGCCAGACTAAAGAAACTCCAGCTCTATTCAGTAGCATACCGCCTGCTCAGAGGTGATCTGTGCCTGACATACAAGGCCATGTCCAATCAGGAACTGATGGACATGCTCCACCTCAAAAAATCCAAATCCATCAGAACCACGAGAGCTAAAGACTTAAACCTCTGCACAAGTATGAATAGGACATGCTGGAGGGATCGATTCATAACCCAGAGGCTTCCCATGCTCTGGAACAGAATCCCAGTTCATGTTAGGCAGAGCCCCTCACTAACTCTCTTCAAGAGAAATCTTGATGAGTGGATGGGAGATCGTAAGTTTACCCCAGGGGTCACATCTGTGTCACTACTAGACAGGGGCACAGTAAACTAATTCTATTATATAAGGGGACCTTCACTGTGTCACTACTAGACAGAGGCACAGTATTCTAAATCTATTCTGTGCATTTTTGTACCATTTCATGGGGTGGCAAAAGCCACATCACTATGGCTAGGCTTACAAATGCCCCAGGGCAGATAGCCTAGTACTAAACTATGAAACTATGAAACTATGAAACTCTGATGGTGTGGTCACCACTCACTGGTTGTTGAGTGGGGCATTTTCTTTGCCTGCATGAACAGTATAGATATGCCCTGATGTGTGTGTTTGTTGCAGTCATTGGATCTTACTAGTAACCACAACTTACTATAAATACAGGAAAAGCTCTAGTTATGATATCTATATATGACTATACTATTATAGTTATGCATTTACCTCTTTATGTAGAGATATGCTCCATATAACTCTGTTAAATTATCCATTTCTCCTCAAACTGCTCAGAAACTGAAAACCAGTAAATAAAATGAAAATGTATTTGAATTGCATGTCTTGCAAATGCCACTGTAGTTATGTATTATGTTACATTAAAATGTACCTGATTTGTATACTTACTGTAAAATTTAGGTACTCTCTCTCTCTCTCTCACCTCTTCTTCCCATGCTGAAGGTCAAAGTAGTGTCTGTTGTCATAATTGTAGTGGTATCTGCACTGCTAACCAGAATGAGGGATGCCAGTTGCAGCAGTCACCACTCTGACAAGGCTGTGTCAGGCATCTGCCTTACACTGGGGACCCTCATAAGAGGACCGTGGCAGGTGTTCGCAGTGGTCTCTGTACATTATGTACAGAAACATTCTGGATTCTGTTGAACATCATCTCCCATCCTCAGTGTCTCTAGAAATCATGATCACTTCACAATCACAGTCCAGAAAATCAATGTAACTCATTCACATCCATGTATGTTTCTGCTTCTGCTGAGATGTGATGAACAGCAGTGAGCACTAAAACAGCACTACATTCTGTGATCAACACTTTACTGTCCATGGGACAGTGAGCATTTCAATATCAATGTTTCTTTGATAAGCAAGCTATTTCCATCATGTAGAAGACACTGTCCCAGATTTGAACCACAGTCTATCTGTGTAGGTATGCAGTACAAGCCAGCACTCAATTCCCATGCCATTGGAGCACCTACTGCATGCCATGCCACAAGTAACCATTTCACTACCATGCAGTTACAATCTGTGATATGTCATTGTCCAACACAGAAATGGATAACAATAAGTAGACACAATAGGGTTCATGTAAAGTCAGCACATTCATTATAACAGCAAGCTATATGACTCTACTGACTAATGGCATGTGGATCAATCACAAGCACCACAGTGGAAGTGTTAACACTATTGTGATACTCCAGCTATGCTAACATTTTACATCAGACGTATGTGTGGTAAACAATCTCTGAGACAACAGGAATGGTGGGGCTTCTCCCACTGTAAGTGGACACATTATAACAATGATGGATTCCATTCATGCATTACAGTATAAGGCCACACAATGCTAAGAGGACTGAATGTGGATATGAAACACTTCATCATTTGACAACAGAAAATACATGATATTGCAAAGATGGATACACCATGGTAGAAATGTCACCACAATTGTGAGATATGTTGGTATGTAGAGGCATTACATTGTGTTACTGCTGCAAGAGAAATGTGTGCCCATAATTGCTGTACTAAGGCAACATCATACACCATGTCAACTTATTCCAGAGGATAACACTTTGTACATATGTTATGCAACCAAAGCAAATTTCGCTGCTCTTCAAAAGAAGGAACTGCATAGGATAAAGAATTATCTTAAAGAGGGTTAATGCCAAAGGATTAAGGCTATGAGTGCCCTCTGTTATAGCTCAGTTCCTGCTGCAGCTTGTACCTGTGGGGGATATATATATATATATCAGCACTTATTCCATTCACTCCAGAGGGGCCATTCTCACTTCCAGACATATGTTATGTGAAAAAAATTTAATTACATGTCATCATTACTCTGAATGAAAGCATTATGTGAAAAATGGTCATAGCTTTTTGTAAGAGAAATCAACAGTTGTGTTTGACACCGGTATTATTGACATGGATAGTCACAATAAAACTGTCATAACATATGCGGAGTAGTAATGGCTACATCTGAACTAACTAGCTAAGATCACCAGTTGATTATTGCCTGAATCACGTGTCACAAGACACGGTGAGGTATAAGTGGGACAATGCACAGTTAAATGGATGACGTCAGCACTGTTTATTAGCTGGAGGTCTATTACAAAAAAGTGGTAATCTTGCAAAATAATACTGCACAGCTACACATCATATATGTATTTGAACCATGGTGTACACAGTCTGAGGGTGAAGGACACACTTACAGATGGCCCCAAATATCCAAAATATGTAGCTAGGCAATGTGCAAAGCACAGTATCAAAGTCAAGCAACATAGACAATTTGCACTCCAAATATTAGATACTGCAGGTATGTAGCATTATGTAATCATTGTGTGGCCCAACATTTATTTTCCCTGTGGATGCTAAGATTTGCTAGTGACACAGAGTGCCACTGTAACTCCATCTCATAATTAGACATGTACATAAAAGTAGTTGTGAGGTGACCAGAGGTATATGGCAGTAATCAGGGTCACACTATTTAAGCAGTGTTGGACTCAAACTACATACATGTCCACTTACAGTATCTATATAGCATGTTGTCTCCACCTAGCACCACAGGAGAACAGTGAATACAAGTGAGGCATACAGCATCTATGAAGGGGTGACATTAGCACTGTATTGCCATGGAGATGTGTCAGATAAAATGAGTTTTACAGCTATATTGGGTTGTAAAACTTTGCACTGCAAATGTGCATAATACAATCCTGAATTCAGTTGCAGTCACACTTGTTAAAGTTAATTAATCTTGTATTCAACCTCCTGCCTACCTATTTATACATTCCAGAGAATAGTGTAAGACATTCAAGTATCACAGGTCTGAAATGCAAACATCTCACTTGTGAAAGAATGATCTCAGCAATGTGTTGCACCAGGGAGATAGGCAGACAATATAATTTTGTGATTGTGTGCTCTTATTAATGCTCCACACAACACCTGGCATTTGAAAATGGAAAATTTCTTTCCCCACACCACTTTACAAATGTTTGCATCACTTTCCCTCTGAAAACTTTAAATTAATATTTTTTTCAATCTATGGGGCTCTTCTTGGAAGCATTATTTAGACAGTTGTGGACAGAGTATAGCCTAAAAAACATGTACTCTTTAAGTAAAAAAAAAATGTACTCAGTAGAGTGCAAACAGTATGTGCAGCGAAATCCTTGTGTTGCAATGAAGTGATGGATGTAAGAGGTGGGATGATGGGATGGTGGAGTCACATAGTGGTTTAAAACATTTATCCAGAGTAAAAGTTAAATGTCCACATGCTCACCAGCTATAAACATCAGCATTCTCATACAAAGCTTCCCCATATTGTGTAACAAACCTCCTACCTATTTAGTTACACAGTGTAGAAAGCACTCTATTAATTGCAAGTGCCACGGGAAAAGACTGACTCATAATGATAGACAGTGCACTTTTGACATGATGACTGACTTAGTGTGTTTCATAGAGGATGTTTCAGTAAAAAATGGGATAAGGAAGCTGTGTGCACATTTAATTGCATACCCTTATACAGCAGCAAGCATTACACGCACAAATTTCCATGTTGAGCATTGAACCTCCAGTGCATCTAGTTACACTATGCAGAAATCACTACATTAGTTATAAGCATCACAAAAGAAGTCTGACTTGGAATGCCACACAGTGCATGTTTGTCAGGATGACCTCATTAGGGTGCTTCACAGAGGATGTTTTAGTAAAAATTGGGATAAGGGAGCTGTGTGAAGAGTTAATATATTCTTCCCAGGAAAAGTGGATACAGCATCATGTGTTACACACAGTCTAATACACACACACAAATAAGTCTTTCAATCTAGACAGCACTGTATTACTTGCAAGTGCGACAGGAGGAGTTTAAATCTTTAGAGTAGAGAATGTACTGTTGTTAGAATGGCCTTAGTATGTTTCATAGAGAATGTTTCAGGACGAAAATTGGGATAAGGAAGCTCTCTACATATTTAAATGCATTTTTTTCAGAAGAGGTGGATACAGCAACAAGTAATACACACACAAATTTCCCATGTTGGGCATCAAAACCCCTACTTATCTGTTACTCAGCATAGAAAGCACTGTATTAGTCACAAGTGCCAAAGGAGAAGTCTGACCCTTAAGGATAGAGAGTGCACTTTTGTCAGCATGACCTCATCAATATGTTTCATAGAGGATGCTTCAGTAAACAGTGGGATAAGGGAGCTGGTTAAACAGTTACATGCATTTTTTCAGGTAAAGTAGATAGAGCATCAAGTGTTGCACATAGTCTCTCACACACACACACACACACACACACACACACACACACACACACACACACACACACACACACACACACACACATCTTCCATTTTCAATATCAAACCTCCTGCTTACCTAGTTATACCATCTAGAAATCACTGTATTATTCACAAGTGCCACAGGAGAAGTTTGATTCTTAAGGTTAGAGAGTGCACTTTCATCAGGATGACTTCATCAGTGTGTTTCATAGAGGGTGTTTTGTAAAAAGTGGAATACCTGAGAAATGTGAACAATGAAGTCCTCAGGGAAAGTGGATACAGCACCAATTAGATTAGATTTTAGATTAGTACTAGGCTAACTGCCCTTGTGGGCCATTTTAAGCCTTGCCAATTATCCCATGTGAGAATCAAACCCTGCACCTTGTGTTTGTAAGGCAAACACCTTAACCATTATACCAACCTTCCTCCCTCCCCCCAATTGTTACACAAGGCCTTTCACACGCACACACAAGTCTTCTATGTTGGGTATCTAACATCCTATCTATCTGGTTACACAGTATAAAAAGCACTGCATTAGTTGCAAGCAGTACAGGAGAAGAATGATGTTAATGTGAAATACAGCATTTGACTTTTTTTAAATCCACCATTTGGAACAGTTAGTCATGTGTAACATGGTTTGCACAACAAATGCATATGTGGGCACAGGACAATGTAACATCACTATGATTGTCACATGTAATTACATAGACTTCTACTAACATTTAGATAATGTTCTTCATGTATATTGCATTACTGTGAGGGCATTGACATGTTCACATTATGGGTTGACATAGACAGGGGTTGGGAGGGTGGCCTAATGCTTAGGGTGTTGCCTTACAAACACAAGGTGCAGGGTTTGAGTCTCACAAGGGATAATTGGCTAAGTTTAAAATGGCTCGCAAGGGCAGTTAGCTTAGCACTAATCTATGAACCTATGAACCTATTTGCTGTTGTACACCACCAGATTATCAATCAAACTTTCCTGCAACTTCATGCTGGGATGATTGCAGCTGTGTATTGTCTCATGCTTGCACTATGTGCATTGCCAAGACAAACATGCAGGTCATACATAGGATAGTGCACGGAAGAATAACAGTAATGGATTGTGTAAGAATAGGTTAACCTAATATGTAACACAGTTGCAATTGTAAACACTGTACAACAGACATACATTAAGCAACTGAATTAATTGAGTCATCATTCTGAAATCAAAATCACCTATTAATGGCAGTAATAGAGACATACAAACATTTTGCAGCCTAAAACAAAAATGAATTCATTTTTCTTTTTGATTTTTTTTCACTCTTGAGTGCAGCACTGCCAAGCTGAATTGCACTGCTGATGGCAAAATGTTAGCCCATGTGTAATAATATTATGAAGTTTTGAACTTAGAATGGGAATTATCAGCAGCATATGTTGCTCTGTTACAACCTTCGCACAAATATCTTACAAGATAGACTTCACAATAGGTAAAAGGCACATTGATACAGCATCAGGATCACAGCAGGTAACATGCACATTGATATAGCTGCAGAATCATAATAGGTAACAGGCATGTTAATACAGCAGCAGGATCACAATAGGTAACAGGCACACTGATACAGCAGCAGGATCATACTAGGTAACAGGCACATTAAGACAGCAGCAGGATCACAATATATAACAGGCACACTGATACAGCAGGAGGATCACAATAGGTAACAGGCAGACTAATACAGCAGCAGGATCACAATAGGTAACAAGTACACTGATACAGCAGCAGGTTCACAATAGGTTCATAGGTTCATAGGTTGGTACTAGGCTATCAGCCCTAGGGCCTATACAAACCTAGCCATAACAATTCCCTGGCTATTTCTCCCCACATTATTTACTTTCCTGGACCCCTGTCTAGCAGGGTGACTGACGTGATCCCTGGGGTGAATTTCCTTTCTCCCATCCAATCGTCAAGGTTCCTCTTGAAGAGGTCCAAAGAGGCATTCTGCTTGACATGTATGGGCAATCAATTCCAGAGTCTGGGGAGTCTCTGGGTCAGGAACCTATCCCTCCAGCATGTTTTGTTTATTGTGATGACAAGGTTTAGATCCCTGGAGCGTGTAGCTCTGAGTGATTGGGATTTCTTTAAGTGTAGCATGTCCAACAGCTCTGGGTTTGACATGGCCTTGTATGTTAAGCAGAGATTGCCTCTGAGTAGACGATATGCGACAGAGTATAGCTGAAGTTTTTTAAGGCATTCAGCGTAGGGCATCTGCTTTAGGCCTGTGATTCTTTTAGTGAGGTATTTCTGAGGCCTTTCCAGTTGTTGCAGATGTCTTGAGGGGTACATACCAAATAGGGCATTGTATTCTATAATGGATCTAATGAGGGATGAGTACAGTGGGACAATTACCTCTTTTTTTCTGGATGAAAAGCCCTTCGTGATGAGGTGTGCCACATAGAAGGATTTCCTGACTGTTGTGGCAAGGTAACAGGCAGACTGATACAGCAGCAGGATCATAATAGGCAACAAGCACACTGATACAGCAGCAGGATCACAATAGGCAACAAGCACACTGATACAGCAGCAGGATCATAATAGGTAACAGGCAGACTGATACAGCAGCAGGATCACAATAGGCAACAAGCACACTGATACAGCAGCAGGATCATAATAGGTAACAGGCACATTAAGACAGCAGCAAGATCACAATAGATAGCAGGCACACTGATACAGCAGCACGATCACAATAGGTAACAGGCACACTGATACAGCAGCAGGATCACAATAGGTAACAAGTACACTGATACAGCAGCAGGATCACAATAGGTAACAGGCAGACTGATGCAGCAGCAGGATCACAATAGGTAACAAGCACACTGATACAGCAGCAGGATCACAACAGGTAACAGGCACATTGATATAGCAGCAGGATCATAATAGGTAACAGGCACACTGATATAGCAGCAGGATCACAATAGGTAACAGGCACACTGATATAGCAGCAGGATCACAATAGGTAACAGGTGCATTAATACAGCAGAAGGGTCACACTAGGTAACAGGCACACTGATACAGCAGCAGGATCACAATAGGTAACAGGTACATTGATAAAGCAGCAGGATCACAACAAGTAACAGGCACACTGACATAGCAGCAGGATCACAGCAGGTAACAGGCACATTGATATAGCAACAGGATCATAATAGGTAACAGGCACACTGATATAGCAGCAGGATCACAATAGGTAACAGGCACACTGATATAGCAGCAGGATCACAATATGTAACAGGTGCATTAATACAGCAGAAGGGTCACACTAGGTAACAGGCACACTGATACAGCAGCAGGATCACAATAGGTAACAGGTACATTGATAAAGCAGCAGGATCACAACAAGTAACAGGCACACTGACATAGCAGCAGGATCACAGCAGGTAACAGGCACATTGATATAGCAACAGGATCACAGCAGGTAACAGGCACATTGATATAGCAGCAGGATAATGATGTGTTAAGTAAAGGTGTAACCAACATTTACATCCCCAGAAGACAGACAACACATCCTGAAACATTTCCCATCCCTCTGTATTTAAGCATTTATGGTATGCCAAGAAAAAAAATATGTACCTGAGCATTATCTTAGCAGACCATGTAGGAAGCCCTAATTCTAAAAGTTACTATTTGAGCAGATTTCAAAAAATGTGCTTGCATACATTCATGTTAATTACCATACTGAGCATTGCTATATGCACATACAGCTCTTAAGCTTGTTGAAAAGTACATTAAGCTGAATAAATATAGCTTAGCACAGTGACATGAAATGAAGCAGAGTAATGCAGATAAATGCAATAAAATCACAAGATATTGCCATACGCTCGGTACGTTCATTTATGCTTAGTTGCAGTTGTTGCCTGGCACCAGACATTGAACAAATGCACAGTTGGAACATTAATGATACAGAAGAGAGAAGCTACATGGATAGGGTGATACGGAGGAAGGGACAAAGTAGATTTCAACAGAAGAAAGGTAATGGTGCTTCATAACAATATGTAGCCAACAAGTACACATAAAGTATTGTACCAAAACAGTTAGCAACACTTAGCTAATGGCTGGATTACAACACTTGAAAGTAGTGAAATACATTTCTATATATGTAAGCTCATCACACCACAAATTAATTATTACTTCACAACATAAAATTAACACAACTAAAACACAATGACAACTTTACTGAAGCAGATGGAGTGAACAGAAAGTTGCAGACAGACATAGCAGCAATAAGTTTTGTGGGACATATTGGAATATCTGTTTGGTGTTATAGTCTTACTTATTAAATCATCATAACACTGTCATGCTCTGTACAGTAAAGTGCTTGCTATAGATACAAAAAAAAAGTTAGGAGAGAGCAATGTTTTTGAGAACATCTTGCTGCATTATTCTAATGTTATGTTAAAGTAATGTTTTATATAGAGAAAAATAAAGACATTTGTAGTTAAATACATAATAGGAATATGAAATGTCATGGATTAATAAACTGACCTACATCTTTACTTGAACCTATGACATTATGCAAAAACATCAAACTATAAAGATTATCTCTACACACCACATAGGAACTCCTACATTAATGCATCCAGCAGCCAAGAAATGTAACATTAAATGTTCCACAGTACTGCCTTTATTCTGTATATTCTGTATTCCCACAGCACAGCAAATGTAAGCACAGCTGTGTGAATATAACCGGATCACAGCAGATTAAATTGGAATCTTCATCTTTTGCAAAAAAAAAAGTTAAAGAGCATTTAAATTGAAATCTTCATCTTTTGCAAAAAAAAGTTAAAAAGCATTCACTGTCACTCAGCATTAAAGTGCTGTGCCAAACTCTGTGCAAATTCTGGGAACATAAAGTGAAGACATTTCCATGGGCCATTTCTGGTCATGTATGTTATGTGTGAATCTATTTTTTGACCAGATTAAATGTCTAAAAATGGGTTTGGCAAGCAGAGGGTTGGACACAGGGGGAAGAATACAGGAATTTGCAGGAAAGTCATGGAAGAGCACAATATTTATCCAATTCTTCACAATGTAAATGTACAAATATACACACAATTTCATTATTGTGCAGAGTCACCCCACCAGTGATGGGTGACAACAACAGAATAATGTTGTATGGCCAACTGGAGCAAATCAGTTATGTCAAGATGAGACATAGGTAAAGTGAAGAGCTATGTATTTTTTTTTTTTTTTGGACAGGCACCTATTTTTATTTATTTATTTATATTTTTTTTGTAGGGGAGAGAGAGAGAGAGGGGAATATTGGGAAAGATGCATAAGAATGATAGCGTTAGGTAGGTAGGGAAGGTTAGGAAGCACATGCAGACATACAGGGCATATAAGACAAACAGGGATGGCTACTGAGCCAAAAGTTTGGGAGACACTAATACTGGAGATAGGTAGAGGACATCGTAGGTGCACCCATGTCCAGCTTGAGAACAGTGAGAATCTATTCCTCACTCAGAACTGTCATCACTTTCTGCTGCATCTGTTCCCTGGGTCAGTGCCAGATATGGCATCATCTAGGAAATGCAGTGCAGGACCTTTCAACCCTGCTGAAACATGCACAGAGACCCCTCTCCATTATATCATCCACCAGCCCTGTCAGCTCTTGCCAGGTGATGAAATCATCACCTCCACTACTACTGCTCCTGGAAGAAACCACTGCACCAGTAGCAGGGTTGAACTAAGTTGGAGCAGGTAGGGCAGGGTTTTTGGAGACAACACTAACAGGCTGTGACCACAAGTCTGTATGTCTATGTTGTCATCTGTGAAGATATGCTGGGCTGAACCACAGTGGTTAGTGTACCTCTGTGCTGTTGATCACTAAATTTTAAGCAGCACGTTATGCAGACATTAGATGGTTAATAAATTATAGCACCTCCAAAAATAGATAAATAGAAAATGGAGGGAAAGGGTGGTGGGAGACAAACAAAAGAGATCATTAAGATAATTAGATACAAGGCATGTCATAGTACTTTATTTTTTAATAATCTTGGTCTGGCAATGCATAAACAATTATAATAATTTACTATTGTACACCTTTGCCACATGATATATGTGGAAAAGTATTTATTTGTCATAAAATAAACAAACCTCACTGCTATGATATAAAAAATAGCAGCCTTTATTTACCTGTGATGGATAGGAAATATGCATTCAAATTTAATAATAATTGAAATTACAATAATTTCTTTCTTTCTGACATATTATTATTGTTAATATTGCATAAATACTTATCCAGTAATAGCAATTAATTGCTGCTTCAGGGTACTGAATCCACACACAGTTAAGCTGGTGTTCTTATTGCATAATGCAAGCAGTAAGAGTTATTGTGGAAAATATGTATGCTTGAAATGAAGGATGAGGTATGCCTATTCATGATGCTTGTGCTTGAGGGAAAGAAAATAAAGTTGTGGCTTGAATTTGTACCTGAGTCATATTTACCATGTGCCTGTCTGAGGTGAGTTAATCTCTCTTTTAGTGTGCCTCTTGGTTTGCAGCTGTCTGCTCTGCCATTGTACAGTACAAAAAGAAAATAAATATATATATACAAGTATAATGACAGCTTGCTTTGAGTGGCTAGTAAATTAATGTTATATTGTAGTCAGGTTATGTGTCAGTATACTTGCATAACTTGGGGGCATTTGCAGTCATAAATTCAGCCTCCCATTGGCTTAGAAGGTTCTGCTTGCACTTCTTAAGGTCATTATAGTGGTGATGACATTATTCTCCATTGCATGGAATGACTGCTGCATTGGAGACAGCCTTGGTTAGGCTACTCCAAGCCTCAGCCTTATATTGAGTCCCGGTTAATATCCCTTCAGTAGCTTATGCCTGTAGCACTTTACAGGTAGTGCCACAAATATTTTGGACTCCTCAATACCACACCTTTGGGCTCTAAATTCAGTATCATTCTCTTCCTCGCAAACCATGTCTGAAAAGTCAGGATAACAAAATATATCTGAACTGGTGACCAATGCATATCTCACATGCTATTGGAATTGTGCCTTGCCAACTGTATTTGCTCATCTAAAAACAGATGGAGTCCTTGGCAGAATCATTGGCATTACTTATATTGCATAGCAGTAGATGTTTGAAACATGTCATTGAGCTGTGCCATGTGTAATGCGCAACCTATTGACAAGGGTTGCAATGTTCAACAGTGGAATGCTTAATGGCATGGCTTTTAATCCCTGTAGTATGGCAGGTTAAACTATTATTGTACCAACTAGGAATACAGCCCATGGGATAAGGCATGCAAAAACTGAAACTGATCTTAGTTACTGACATTGCCACAAGATAACTACCTTGCCAATATGGAAATAAGATATATACTGAGTTCATAATGAATAAAGATACACTTCAGAGAGGCCTGTATGTGTGTGGTTGTAATTAGTTCTGGGAATACATTTCTATGTAGAAGTCAATATTTCTCCTTGAAAGTATATTTCAGATGAATGCAGTTGAATGTGCTGATTAGTATAGGTTGTTTATGTTACATACAAACTTCAGAAGATATAACTCCCTAAACACATTGTTGGGATATTTAATGAGCCATGATGATTATAACAAAGAGGATTATGATCGGGTCACCAATTATAACCAGCTTATTATGTGTTTGAGATATGGATGTCAAGAAATTCACCTGAACAGCAAAGCTTGAGAGGTAAATTTCTTGGCATCCATGTTGAGAACAAATAATTTATGGTTATAATCAGTGACACAATCATAATTCTTTGTAGTACATGGAGCTTTATCTGCTCTGTGTACTACTAGCTACAGGAGAAAAAAATCGCTAAGTGATTTCTCAACTTTCAAAGATGTAAAACACTTAGAGACCACTGTCAAGAGAGGTAGAGTAAGGCAGTCCATTACATTTACATTTACCTTTCATACCTATCAATTGTCTAGATTTTTATGGATGTCCAGATTATTTCTTCATACTTGTGTTCTATTCCTCATAAATTCTGTGGTCATCAAACCACTGAGGATTGAAGTGACCAAATAATGGGATACATTTGAATTTCAGAGTTCATATCCTTCAGAAAATAAACTGCTAACACATCCTGTTATTCTAGCAACTAAGTTTGTTTGAGGAAGTTGGGGACATGTCATCAGTCTGGACAGCAGGCATTGACAGATCTTTTATTTTGCTACTGTCATTTGCTGAACATAATTGGCAGATTTTAACTGCCTGGCACTAGACCCAACCTTAACAACTTTAGCAGTGGGATGTTTAACAATTGTTAAGTTTGGGTCACATGCCACTCTGGTGCTTAAATAATTTGTCTTTTCTAATATCAGAGCATAATCATTACACTTCAAGCATTACAAAATTATTGTACCCACCATACATATGCAAATGATTTTTAAATTAAATATAATCATTGCCATATATAGAAAATTGGACACATATTAGCTTAAGGTTATATGTGAAACATTAATGATATATGCTAAATACAAACATTTAATTACCCAAGGATTACTGATACATTGCTTGCAAGGAACAAGTTTAGCATTTTAATTTTTACTTTAGTGTTACAGTCCTATTCAAAATGTGAGTAATTGGCTTTTTACACCCTTTGTAAAAATATAGTGCAGTTGTATTTGAAACTTTAATCATCTGTCCTGCTTTTATCAAAAGTCACTGCGTTTACACTTAGTGCCACAGAGATATATATGTAATGGGTAGAATTTCTTCTTTCAGTAGTGTACAGAGTGCTGAGAAAAGTGGACAGTTGTCAGGCATGATTGCACTACCTAAGTCAGCCTAAACTAATTTTTTCAATTTTTACCTTAGGTATGACAAAAAAATAAAACATTACATACTGTGATTAACTGCAATTGGATTACTAAAGAGGATTCAAACAATGCTTCATGTGCCTTATTTCTCTCAGTTCATATGAAGTACAGTTAGTGCCATAAAGATATGTATATGAGAGATGGAATTTCTCCTCTTAGTACTGCCCAGAGTGCTGAAGAAAGCACATCATTGCCAGGTGTGTTTGCACTTCCTAAGTTGGCCTAAATTTAATTTTTAACTTTTTTCCTTAGGTAGGGAAATACGTTTACATGCTGCCAAGTGGAGAGCAAATACAAATTAAAATGACAAAACTTATATATTGTGTATAATTGCAACGGGTTCTTTAAAGAGGATTTGAACAATTTCCCATTTGCCTTATTTCTCTCACTTCACTTTAGTTACATCTTGTACCACAAAATTTGACATCTGTCATGTGCAATCTGTGAAGTAAGTAAATCTGTGTTGTGGAGGTCACCGTAACAATACCAGATATATTTGCTCTACATAAGGCAACCTAAATTAAACTTTTCACTTTTTTCCTTAGGCAGTAAACCATGTTTGCATGCTGCTGATCAGAGAGCAAATGGAAAAGACATTAGAAAATAAATATATGACAGAGAAAAAAGCAGAAAGTAAATGAAATACAATGAATAGGTATATGTAGCAATGACCATAGCAAGAAGTACATTAAGTTGAATCTCACATTTCCTTGCAACATCAAACATGTACTTTGTAGAGTTGGGATTATTGACAAATAATGAGAAAGGGGACAGACAAAAAAATCACATGTTGTTCATAATAGTGACAACAGATGTTTTTTAAACTACACAGTGGTATCATAACATGCACTTAAATATGTATTTAGACAACCCTCTTTAAAACTGTCATTTAACTGGATTTGAACCCTACATCACATGTCCTCTTTCTCTAAGCTTACTGCACTTATACTTTGTGCCACAGAGAAAGTTACCTGTCTTCCCTGAGTGTTATCCATAGTGCTGACAGATATATATATAAGGTGGCCTAAGGTAGCCTAAACTAAATTTTTCACTTTTTTCCTTAAGCCTTGAAAGTGAATTTCACACTGCCAAGTGGTGCACAAATGCAGAAGGCAATATTTATCAGAAGCAAACAGCTTTTTGGAATACGAACTTGAAAATGTATGAAATGAACCACACTGCATATGTAGCAATAAGAACACTAGTACTGCATTACACTGATACATTCAGCAATCACTGATCTCATTGTCATTTAGTGAATGCTATGGGAATGGAGAAGGGCACAGGGAACAGCAGAAATGCATTTATTCTTCACACATCACATACAATTAATATTTACACAATTTCTAAAGACTTATTTTTCGTCACTTTTAGTCAGTACTGACCTTACTTGAGTTTCCCACATTAACACATTCATACAACAAACTGAGTATCAGAATTTAGTATGAACTACATCAGTAAAATGATCTGGGACCAGGTATTGATCGCTGCATTATCTTTGCTGTTTCCCTAAACTCAATACCTTTATGAATTATATTACAGAGATAAGCATGCGACAACATGAATTTCTTCACTCAATACTATTTAGACTGAGGAGTAAAGCACAACAATGCCAATCTTCATTGCACTGTTGATGGCATTCCAAATAAAATGTGTCAGTATTCACTTTGGGTAGTGAAATGCAGTTCAATGCTACTGGCTGCTGCTAGTCAACAGAGTGCAGTACTAAAGATAGATCAAACACTTAAATGTACACTTCACATTTATTTATTTGGCATTTGTTTACCGGGATCGAGGTCTGGGGAAAAAAGCTCTAGTTATAGTCTGAAATGTACAAACTTTGAAGACAGAAAAAAAAAAGGAAAAAAAAAACAATATTAAAGAACTACAAGTAAGTAATAGCTATGTTGTGGTAAGGAGATGTTTAAGCAAATTTGTTATCTTGCGACAGAGACCTCTTTGAATCTAAACTGTCAAACAAGGGTATTGAGAGCAATCATTTAAGAGTTTTTCTTATAGTTGCCACAGACAATGACATATATTAGCAAGGAGAAAAAGAGTTTAGGTGTAGTAATAATGTGATACGGTATTTAAGTCTCATTGAAAGTGCAACAGAAACAAGTTAGGAAAGTTGTCCTTTAAAATTTAACAGTAAATGCCTCGGTGAATGGGATATTGCAAATAGTTAAGATATGCTTATACTGAGACAATAGTAAATAAACACTGCAAACACTTTGTATCACTTTCTTTCTATATGATGCCTCATTCCATATCTCTGTTTTATTGCAATATATTATCTTTACCAATGGTTAAAGTACTCCGTTGAATATGAACCACACAGGTTTATAGGTTCATAGGTGTGTACTAGGCTAATGGCCCTGGAGTGTTTTCAAACCTAGCCCATAGAAGTGCCCTGACATCGTGCCACATGACATTAGTTCCCTGTGCCTCTATCAAGTACAGCCACTGGAGTAATCCCTGGGGTGAACTTTCTATTACCCATCCACTCATCAGGATTTCTCTTGAAGAGGGTCAGTGAGGTGCTCTGCTTAACATGTATGGGAAGTGTATTCCAGAGCATGGGCAGTCTCTGGGTGAGGAACCTGTCCCTCCAGCATGTTCTGCTGATTGTGGTAATGAGGTTGAGGTCTCTGGAGTATGTGGTTCAGAGGGATTGGGTTTCTTTAGATGTAGCATTTCTAACAGAGCTGAGTTAGACATGGCTTTGTAAGTCAAGCAGAGATCACCTCTAAGTAGGTGATATGAGACAGAGAATAGCTGGAGTCTTTTGAGTCTGTCCATGTAGGACATGTGTTTAATGCCTATGATCCTCTTCGTGAGGTACTGCTGTGGCCTCTCCAGCTGTTGCAGGTGAATAGTGATGTACATGCCAAATGAGGCATTATACTCGATGATTGGTCTAATGAGGGAGGAGTAGAGAGAGATGATGACCTCTTTCTTTCTGGATGCAAATTTCACATTTCTTACTAAGGGGTAGTAACTGTGGTCATTAAAGCAAGCATTTAAATGTTAGGACTGTTGCTATCATAAATCACTCAATGTACTTTCAGATGTTTTGGTAAGTCTCTTCTCCCTGACACACCCTCAATAAGTGTACATCAAAGAGAGGAGACTGAAAGCTGACTTTTCCTAAAGTCAAAGTAATCATAGACATCCACAAGCCATTAAAAAGGAAAGACTTCTCAACGCTTGCCCTTGCATTGCCAGGGTGTGTGCATGCAATCACATAGGTCCTTACAGCATGTTTACATTCCTTACACTTAGTGCAGATTATGATATTCAGGAATGCTAATGATTTAACTCCTCATTGGAATACTCATAGTACTCAGAAGCCTAGCTCTGCACTATAAAAAGGTATCATCTTGCTAATGATCTTGTATTGTACTGTGGAGACTGTTTTGATCCAGAGACCTCAATACTGATAAAACAATATTTTTGAAGAACTACCTATCTTCTATACTTCTGTATCTTGCTATTTTACATAATGCCTTTAGATTAACATTAAAATGTGAATTGCACTGACCAGTGGAAAGCAGATTTTTTTTTAAGTTAAATGTTTTTTCATGTATCCCTTTTTTGGCATATCAATGTCTGCATTACAAAAAGTATGGTACAGAACGCTACATGACCTATTTTTTAGTTTGTGTTTAATTCAGTGTTTACACATTTATTGCAGATGAGTGTATTCTAACTTCATGGAAAGTCTGGAATTTTCATCTATGCTATCAAAATAAGAAAAATGCATCCTGTTTGAGGATGACTCCACAGCAGGGGAGATGACAGTTAAAATAGTTATGTCTTGCATTTATACTTTGACATTTTAACTGTTATTGTTAATGCTGGAATACATTATACTGTTACACCTGTGTTATCTCCATTACAGAAGTGTTATAGATCAGTGTTGATACTTAATTTCAAAAAAAATTATTGTGGGGTTGTCCTAACTTTTGTGTAGTCAATGGGAGAAATTCACTTTTAAATTGTCTGTGTGTGTTGGATGCCAGGTGTTGCACATAATTTAGCTCACAGTCATTCTGTCTGTGTATTATATATGCAATGATGCACGTCTCTTTTCTTTTTCATCTCATACAGGGATATGGCACCAAAGAAGAAATCTGTACCTTGCAAGCCACCATATAGTAATATGGAAAATGAGGTCATTATCTAGGCCTTATGGAGCTATTCTGTTAGAGAGAGAAAGAAATGGCAGTAGGTGGTTGATGACATTAATGCTGTTGGAGGGCATGGTGGAACCAACTCCCTGATATGACACTGGATAAGTGACCTGATAATTTCTGCTCATGGTAGAGCAGCTGCAATTGCCCAGGAGTAGCTATGGGGGTGGTCCTGCTACCAAACCACCATTAACTAAAACAAAAAAGCTCCTGTCCACTCTCAGAAATCCAGACAGACCAGCAGAGGTTTCCACCAGAATTCATGATGTTGGTGCAGATGTGGATGACAGGTCCAAAATTTAATAAGCAGACCTTCAAGATATGCAAAATACAAATGTCACTGTTATATTTTTCATTCATATATCATAGATGTCTGAGATATATGCGTGTGTGTGTATGCGTGTGTGTGTGTGTGTGTGTGTGTGTGTGTGTGTGTGTGTGTGTGTGTGTGTGTGTGTGTGTGTGTGTGTGTGTGTAGACAGAGAGAGAGATACAAATAACTGTGAGTCAGACCACAGTTATAGAGAAATAGTGGAGGTGGTTTTGGGGGTGGCGGATCCGACTGTTCTCGACATTTTTATATGAAAACATTTTTAATCAGCACTTATGAAGATGATTGTTTGCTTTTTCTTGCTTTATTTGCATAGTGATACTTAGCAGTCTTGTTTTCTTTCCTTTCCTGTCATGCAGGCACTTCTGGACTGCAGGTTGCCAGCCCACCTGCACATGATAAGCACACATTTGGTGATTATTACTACTTTATATAAGGTAGATTCAGGTCTATATGAAAGTAAAGTTTGTGTTGCTTTAGCATCTTTTAACATTTAACATATCCTTTGTATAAAGAAAATGTGTGATGTAGAACATGTAGAAGGTAGCACAGTTAATCAGGCTAGTGTGGTTACTCCAGTTGCAGAGCCAGTTGCTTCTCCCGGTAGCCATCTTGAAGGTATGGTGCCACATAGGAGGGTTAATAGGGGTGTGAGGAGGAGGCCTGCTGTCCACTCTCCTCCTGATGCTGTTATGTCACTAGATGCCACTATACCTAAGTGCAAGGCCATTGTGGAGGCACAAGCACATTCCAACAGGGACTCAGAAGAGTCAGTGAGACTACTAAACATTGTGCAGTCTGACAAGTGTGAGTCTCTGAACCATGAGGGAAACTCCTTAGACAGGATGAATTACACATTGGATAGGGTGGTGTCTGCGATGGAACATTTATTTATTTATTTAATGACACTTGATTACTGAGAAAGTCCCACTGGGTAGAAGCTCATTTTCAGCAGACGCCCAGGCAGAAAATCTCCAAATTGATACAAAACATTTAAGAATAATAATTTTACAATCTTCAAAAATAAAACAAAAATATCTGCAGTTTAAATAATTATAACAAATTAGACATAATATAAAACATTGATTAAAAATTGATAGAAGGTATATAACAATCATTTAATATTTAGAGAAATTTTAGACAATTTATAGAGAAATTGAAGGTAAGTTGATCTAATGCAAATAGGAATTGCAATATGAAGTGAGGGAAAAAACAGGTTTATGGTATATTTAGAGAAAAAGTTAGGGAAGAGACTTAGTAGCATGGATGTAAGTGAAGAAGGGGGAGTAAAGACGTATAAGGAATGAAAAGAGACCTGTTCACATTTAGGGATATACAGAGCCATATTTTAGCTAGAAAGCCTTTCAGATGTTGGTGGAGGGTAGTTATTGACATGGCGGTAGAGAAGCTACATCCTCTGGTATTAGCAGACATGGCCATGCAAGATCAAGCTCCCATAGTGACTCTACATCCACTGCTCCATTAGTGATTGCTGCATCCACACCCAGACATGGTAGGCCATGTGACTATGATCCTGGATGTATTCGAGAGGAATGCAAACATTGCTCACATTCAGGTAGCTCCCTGACTTCTTGCCATGGCTGTGGAGGTAACAGTGCAACTCCTGACAGAAGTGGTTCTTATGGTCAAAGGTGATGATGTTGAGCAGAGTACTCAACTATGCTTGGCTAGGATATGTCTGAGATACTAAAATGCAGTGCTAGAACAGTGCTTGACACACACACACACACACACACACACACACACACACACACACACACACACACACACACACACACACACACACACACACACACACACACAGTAAAAAACAGTAATGAGTGCTATACACCTGTTGTTACTGGCCCTGAACACTGTATACCCTGAAGGATACATGTGTTTCTTATTTGCACACACTCACTTCTTTGGTGTCAGACTTGCCTTCCTACTACCCCCTACCCTGTGCAAATGATGATGACTGTGCCCTGCCCTTTGCATATCTTTGTAATTTAGGGTTGCACATATACCCTGGACAGCATTATTGCATTTAGAGAATGGTCTCTCTGTAAAATTGCTGTGTTTTACTTACTTAATTTTTTAAATGTGTAATTATTTATTTTTATTTATTTATTTTACATTTGTTGACTGGGATAGTCTGACTGGATATGTGTCCATTTTCAGCAGAGGCCCAGGGAGAAAAGCTCCAGATAACACAGACAGATCATGACAGATATGTGTCAAACATATTTACAAAGCCATCTATTAGGTACTCATAATATACACAGTGTGTAATAGTAAACAAAAATAACAGGTTGCATCAAGCTATTATGAGCAAGAGATGTGTACAATATTAATTTAAAAAAGGCATTGGATAAGTAGTGGTTAATCAGGGTTAGAACATGGACAAAGCCAGTGCTCTTTAAAAATCTGTTTGAGGCCTTTTTTGAAGAGACTTAATTCGATGGTAAGGTTAGATGGAAGTGAATTTCAAGTTTACCAACAACGTTGGCAAACAGGGAGTTGCTGGCTGATTTAATGGCTTCGTGGGTTTGGAACAACAGTTTATTGGATGATCGTAGTTTCCTTGAATTACTTTATGGCTTTATGATATTTTTGAGTGCTGGAGTATTTTCAGGGTGGTACAGAATTTTGTGTGCCACTATAAGCTGATTGAACAGAAGTAGGCTAGGCAGTTCTAGCCACCCAAGAAGACTGTGGTTTTGATAGTGATGTGTCCTATATGTTGAACATATGGAAAATCTGGCAATATGGTTGTAACAGTGAGAGAGCTTGCTAAGTTCAGTTTTGCTCAAATTGGAGAGTATGGGGGAGGCATATAGAAGGGTGGAGAGTAGGTGTGAGTGGGTGATTGCAGTCCTAGCTAATGGAGTTAGAAAATGTTTGCTTCTAGATAATGAACCAAGCTTCTTAGTAAATGTTTTTATAGTTTTATTGATATGCAGATCAAATTTGAGATTATTGTCCACTATTACTCCTAAAATCTTAGTATGGTCATCTTGAGAGATAGTGGTACCATTGTTGGATGTTATGGAGAAGGATAAACTGGTGGGGGTAAAGAGAAGCAGTTTAGTTTTGTTGGGATTTAACAACAGACTGTGATTATTTGGAAGGAATACTATACTATCCCACTACATAAGGGTGGAAACTCCACAGAACCATCTAACTTCTGTCCCATTGCTATTCTTTCTCCCCTCTCCAAAATTCTAGAAAAGAGTATTCATTCTCAACTGCTTTCTCACCTTACTCAAAACAATCTTTTAAGCAACACCCAACATGGTTTTAGGCCCAAACACAGTACTAACACAGCACTTTATCCTTCTCTCATACAGTAGCTGAGGCCAGAGCCAATAATAAACTTGTGTCTTGCCTTTTCTTAGATCTGTCAAAGGCTTTTGACACTGTTTCTCACAAGCTTCTACTTCAAAAACTTTTGCAGCTGAACATTTCTATCCCCACTCTAAATTGGCTCTCTAGTTACCTGTCCAGTCGCTTACAAGCAGTTAAATGGCAAAATTCCTTCTCGAGCTTTCTGCCAGTTCAGACCGATGTTCCTCAAGGTTCAATTCTTGGCCCCCTCCTTTTCAACCTCTTCACCAATGGCCTACACACTGCCAGCAATCTCATCCCTATCATACAGTATGCAGATGATTCAACTCTGATTTCCATTTCTGACTCTATCAATAATCTCCACCATATCACGCAGTCTTCATTTCACTCTGTTGAGAGGTGGCTCTCCAGCAATCAACTTATCCTGAACCCCTCTAAAACTAAGCTCTTACTATTCCTACCTAAAGCTCTAGCCCATCACAAATCCATCTTTCTCGTATCCTCACTAAATGGCACCATCATATCACCAGATTTAAACACTAAACTCCTAGGTGTTATCATTGATGACCAGCTCAAACTAGACCTCCACATACTTCATTCTATAAAGAAAACACAACAAAAACTGGGCATGTTATATAGAAACAGCAAATTCCTGACCTACAACTCTAAACTACTGCTAGCGCAATCCTATCTCCTCCCCGCCCTCCTCTGTGGCTTCCCTCTATTTTCCAATTTGCAATATAACCTGCTGGAAAAACTTGACCAAACATAACAAAATTGCTAGATTTGTCACCAGCAGCCCCTATAAATCCCATCACTGTTCTGCTCTCAAAAAAAACTACATTGGCTCGAATTCCCAAACCTTCTGACCAAATATCAGTTGACAGCAACCAAATGTTCCCAAAGGCTGTGGATCCAGAAAAAACCTCCGCTTGGACAATGAGGATGAACCACAAGAAACTTTATTCATTTGTAATAAAAACGATACCAGAAGATATTAACCATCCGAGTCAGGTTAAGCGCTTTCATCCGCAATGAAGGCAGATTTCATCAGAACCAATGACTGTAACATAATACTCTCCTTTTAAGGCAATTTAGGTGCCAAAAGTTAATGCAAAAACATAGAACTGGATACAAAGCGATAAATGTAATTAAATACAAATGACTGATGTATTTAAAGAAATCTAACATATTTTAAGAAAAAAAGTGTGTTATGGGATGCAAATGCTAAAAGTAAAACAATGAGTTTATAAGAGCGTATAAAATCGTGCCTAGGTACACTGACTACCTTTTGTATAACTATTACATGAATAAGTGACAGTAATGACTATCTAACAATAAAAGATAAGTAAAATAAAATGGAGAAAAAAACGTATAAATTACAATACATAAACAAATTTGAATACAATAGTAAATTGCAATACATAAAAAATGCATAAAATGGCATAAAAATTGCCTACAAAATGTGTAGAATGTATAAATGGTATAAATGGTATATATAAGAATGTTGAATAAATAGTTAGTATATAATATAAATATGTAGTATAAATATATAATGTATAAGTATGTGAAAATATAAATATATATTAAAAGAATATATATAAATATGAATATAAAAATTCAAAATTGATATAGGTAAAAATATATAGAACTTATTAACCATGTGTGGCATAGATGAATACTTAAAATGCTTAGAGTAGGAGATAATGATTTTAAGCTAAGTATCTAACAAAAGAAAAGTTTTGATACTAATAAAATCATTCAGCCCAGGACTGGTTGTGGCATCACATAGTATTTGCCACTTGCTTTCCAACAAGGCAAGATAGGTTTTCCAATTACCACCATGAACAGTATAACTTATATGGTCAATAATACTAAAAAGAAAAGAATGTTCAGGACCTCTATCTAAAATATGTTTACTCAAAGCATTGTTAGGGTCCTGTTTTTTGATTTTGTATAAATGTTCATAAATTCTTGTTTTGAATTTTCTCTCGGTCTTACCGATGTAAAATGCACCACATGTAATACATGTAGCTACATAAACTACTCTAGGGGTGTTGCAATTTCCTGCCCTGCTATGCAAGTGGGTCTTAACTAAATTGTTTAACCTTATGACGTGAGTATTGTTTATATTTCTGCATTGATTGCATGCACCACACTTAGTTGTTGATGTGAATCTTTTTCCACTCTTCTTCTTGTCTTTAGTACTTTCCAACATATTCTTTATATTGTTGGAAGTCTTGAAAACAAATTTAGGTAGGGGGCCAGCTATTTCTCTAACCTCTTCAGAGGTAATTATAAGATTCCAATGTTTAGTAAGTATATCTTTAATAAAATCAATGTAGGGGCTGAACATAAGTACACAAACATTTCTATTGTTGTATTCATCTTTTTTTGTTTGTGTAAATGGTTTTCCCAACAAGGGTGGGTATTTATGACCCCATTCCTTCTTGACATATGTGATTATAGGGGTGAGCATATCATCCGGATAACCTCTGTTAATGAACATATTATGTATAACATTCAATTCATTTTCCATTATGTCTTTGTTTGATGACATACGTGCCGCTCGTATGCATTGACCCTTAAACACATTTTTAAACATGTGTGGCGGGTGACAACTACCATAAAATAAATAATCATTCGAAAAGGTGTCCTTTCTATAGATCCTGGACTCAAATCCCTTATCGTTAATATTGACAAAAGTGTCTAAATAAGAGATACCTTTAGTCTCATACTTATAAGTGAATTTCAAAAAACTTGTCGTGTTATTTAAGTAATCAATGAAACTGTTGATCAAATTAACTGGTCCTTTCCAAAGGATGAATAAATCATCAAGGTATTTGGTGTAGTATACGATGTACTTATAATACTCACTAGGGAAGACATGTAGGGATTCCCATTCTAACATGACGAGATTGGTGAACACTGGGGCACAAGAGGCCCCCATCGCAACCCCACTGCTCTGTCTAAACACTTCACCCTGGAACTGGAGGTAGTTATGGTCCAAGACCAATCCCATCATGTCCACTATGAGGTTGATTTTGTCCCAACTCAAAACTGAAAACTTCCTTAAACTGTTGATGAAATATTCAAGCCCAATCTCTCTGGGAATGCTAGAAAAAAGATTGACCACATCTACTGTTAGGAATATCAAATTTTTTTGCCATATTAAAGGGGTCAGATTCCCTAAAAAATTCCAAGAATCCTCAGTCAGGTGGCTCACATTATCATAAATATGTTTTGTCCAAGCATCTATGGTGACCCCTATGTTAAATGTTTTGGACTTAGAGCCTGAAATTATCGGCCTAAAAGGGGGCTTCTCGAGGTTCTTA
This sequence comes from Protopterus annectens, assembly GCF_019279795.1. Classification (NCBI taxonomy): domain Eukaryota; kingdom Metazoa; phylum Chordata; order Ceratodontiformes; family Protopteridae; genus Protopterus; species Protopterus annectens. Next base: position 1,185,022,686 of record NC_056732.1, on the reverse strand, counting down.
TGTATCTTGGGGATCCCGATAATAGTGGCCATCCTAGGAAATTCTTCCCTAATAAATTCGTAGATCTCATTTGTTAACAGATTGTCCAATAAATATTCCTCAATAGCTAAGTCTATACGTTTGTAACCTATGTTTACCTGGTTAAGGGACACTTCTTCATAGTTGCCAGAGAGGTGGAGAATATTGTGAATTTCTTGATTGTAATCAATAGTGTTAAACAGTACTATCCCACCACCTTTATCTGGCTTCATGATCCTAATATCTCGATTGTCAATGATCTTGTTAAGGCATTCCCTCTCTTTGAAAGTAAGATTATCCTTATACAAATGCGCATAATCTTTTTTAGCTTTAATGTGATAGTTTAGCCAGTACATATCTTTAGTTACAATTTTTTCATATTGAGCAACAGTGGGATGGTAATTGGGAATAAATGCACTTTTTTTCTTCAATTTATGAGTGTTGTTATGTCTATCATGTTCACTATTCTTGTCGTTAAACTGTATAGCCAAATTGAGTCTACGACAAAAAAATTTGATTTCCTTAATAGTATCTATAATATTAAAACGGGCCGTTGGAATAAATTTCATTCCTTTGCTGAATAAGGAGCAAAAATCTTCATTAATATCAACTTCAGTATAGTTGTAAACATTTAAGCCCTTAAAAGTGTGTATAATTGGAAATGTGGGCTCACTTGTGACTGCATTGTGTAATACTTGTGTCACAATGTTAGTGGTATCAGTACCCACTAAACATATAGTAGGACTCGTAATAAGAGGTGTAAACTGTCCCAAATTAAATTGAAAATCATGTGACACAACTTTATCAGGGCTCAAAATCTCCTTTTGTAAGGTTTGGGAGCAGGGTGAAACCGTCCTCCTTGAAAATTTTCATCTTCTTCTATAGCCCATGAATCTATATGCCCTTTATACGTTCTATCAGTATCCGTATGTGTGTGGGAATATGTCTTTTTGTTATGTGGCCATACATAAGCTCTGTGTTGTTTGTAAGAAACCAAATCCCTGTCAATTTTCCTATTCTTTCTGCTAAATATAGTCGATGCCTTGTATTCGGCTGTTTGAAATTGTTTGTGGTATAAATCATACCACTTGTCAAAATTAGCGTCCTGAACTATATCCTCATTTAATGTCTCAATATCATTGGTAATAAGAGCCATTTTTTCATCATTATATTTCATTAATCTTTTCATAAAAGAAAAACCAAATTCATCAAACATACTGTTAAAATCCTTAATAATACTGTCACTATATTCTAAACCCAAGGGTAACTTAAAAAAACGTAACCCTTTGGGTACAATTTGTAAATTAATACATTGTTGTAAGTAGGCATTGTCTATCTTAATACTTTTAGCATGCGATATTTTCTTTCCCAATGCATATATTTTTTGCTTGATAGAACCCTCTACTGGGTTATAATTAAACTTGTTGTGCGCATAATTCATTTCACTTTGTTTAAAGACAACATCACAATTAATAAAATTATCAATATCATCAGGTTTAAAACGCTTATTAGAAACAAGCCCTGCATGGCTTTTTTTGCTCTGCAAGTTCTGTTTATCAAATGGACTAGAGTTGGCTTTCTTATTAACAGTACCTTTTTGAGAGTCCTGGCATTTAGCCATGGTGGAGTAAGATTTTATCACCTCCCGATGTTTAGGTCTAGCACCAAGTCATTGAGTTTCATCATCCAGATGAAATAAACTGAAATCGAACATGCAGTCCGCGTCCAAAGAAATGTTTAGATTGTTATCTTGTAATACTGTTTCTTTAATAGTGTTCCACAAGTCTTGGCGCTGAGAGACCCCTTCAAAAACTGATGCATGAGCGTTCAGGGGTTGCGCGTTTGGAATCTCATCCAAACTGTTGTTGTCAGAACTAGCATTGCCGAGAAAAGCATCATTAGTATTGGTAGTTGTTGAATTAACGGGTCTGTTGGAGTCTAAAGGAAAAGACTCTGTCCGATGTGTAATAGAAGTCGAAAATTTGCTGACTAAATCCAAGAGCTTGCTAACGTCAGCTTGTAGAGAAGTAACCTCAGCCCTTAAAGAGACAAGTTCCTCTTTGTCCGATAAAGCAGTCGGTGATCCGGAAATGTCAGCCATCAGGGGAAAAAAAAAAAAAAAAAACAAGAACACAAAAAACGCCAACAAGGTAACAGCAACCAAATGTTCCCAAAGGCTGTGGATCCAGGAAAAAACCTCCCCTTGGACAATGAGGATGAACCACAAGAAACTTTATTCACTTGTAATAAAAATGATACCAGAAACCAAATATCAGTTGATCCAAGCTTTCTGAATTCTTAATTCTAACTCTGACTGTCAATCTCTGTCCACCCTGATATCCTGGTACACCCCTCCCTGATCCCTGCGCAGCTCTGATAAACTCTTTCTACAAGTCTATAAACCCAATATTAACATAGGTAAAATACTTTATAAACACTCCATCTCCCTTATTTGGAATAATCTTCCACTCCATATTAGAAGTCATACCTCTCTTCCTAACTTCAAACATGACCTTATTTTGTACCTCCATAACAACCCTATATGTACCTGTAACCATCCTACTTAACTCCTCCCTTTCCATATTCCCATTTCTTCACTAGACTTATCATTAAGACCTTTTTCCTCTTTCTTATATTACTTTATCCAATCTGCTCTTCTTTCTATACCCTCCCTCTTTATATAATTTACTTTATCCTACTGTTCTTTTTTTTTTTCCTCCCTCTAGATCACTTCATTCCTCTTCTATTCCTATCTTCTTTTGCACTTTCCTTCTTCTGACCTTGTATATAGCTATGTACTATTCCTTGGTTTACATTTATTTTTCTTATCCATTGTATCCATAAGTTTGTTTTGCTCTTTATATTGTTAACTTGTCTCTATTTGTATGTATTTGTATGTTTTGTTCAGGGCTTTTCCCCTAGGGTCTCCACTGAAAATGGGTAATTTCATACCCAGTTGGACTAACCCGGTTAACAAATTTGAAATAAATAAATAAATTAGACAGCCAATTTTCAACTGTGTTAAATGTGTTTTGCGTTAACGTTTGCAGGTCTAAAGTGGAGGAGGCCATATAGATCAGGGTAGAATTATCTGCATATTGAATGCAGGTTGCATCAGGGATGGCAATATGAAGATTGCTGATGAAGACAGAAAAGAGTAGAGGACCTAGAATAGAGCCCTGAGGGACACCAAGGGTGAGAGGTAGCAGGGTGGACAGTTTGCCCTGCCATAATACACCCTGTTGTCTGCCATTCAACTAGGATAGGAACCACTGAATAGCATGGTTATCTAGGCAGATGGATTTTAGGGAATAGATGAGTAATTTGTGGTTGACCGTATCAAAGGCCTTCAACAGGTCTAGAAATAGGGCTGTGGATAGCCTGTTTTTGTTCCTATTTTGGAAAATGGTATTTGTAAAAGAAAGGAGGGCAGACGTGGTGCTGGGATGTGGCCTAAAGCCATGCTGAGAGTTGGCAAGCAGATCATTCTAAATGAGATATTCCATACGCTGCTTATGAACGCACTTCTCCATTAATTTGGCTAGTGGTAAGAGAATGGCAATGGTCTGTAGTTGGACAGTTCTGTTGAACTTCCACTTTTGTGGAGTGGGATAACATGGGCTATTTTCCAGATTGAAGGGATTAATTCCATCCGTTAGTGTTCTATTGATTAGGATTGAGATGGGGAATGCTATGGCGTCAGCAGCATTTTGCAGGTACTCTACAGGAAGGAGGTCAGCCGAAAGGGTGGTTGGTTTTAGTTTTTTTATAAGGGATCGAATAAAGGTGGTAGAGACAGGTTGGAAGTTAAAGCGGGTGAGAAGTGGGTGTGTTAGTGGTAGAGTTAAAGTGGGTGGGAGTAAGTTGGTTAGCTAAAGACTGAATAGTTTCAGTGAAAAAGTTATTAAAGGTAGGGGCAACAGTTTCTTGGAATTTAAGGCTGTAGTTTGATGAGGTTGCGGTAGTAGATTGTCCTGGATGAAGAAGTCAGTTAATACCTGCCAAAAACTTTTAGGGATTGTCTTGGTGTTTAAATTGGAGGTTCTGGTAGTAGGGTTTTTTTTTTTGTCTAGCAAAATTAGTTGACGATATCTCACTTGGTCACGGGGGACTTTAGTTGTTCACCATTTGGTCCAGGCTACAGTTCTAAGTTTAGTTTTTATCTTAGTTTCCTTTGTGAGACATGGAGCAGTATTAGATTTAGTCTTTATAGTATGTGCAGGAGCATGGGAGTCAAGAATGCTCAGGAATTTATTGTTAAAGAAAGTTACGGCTTCATCTAGTGGTAGATGTTTTTAGGATTGACCAGTTGACTGATGTAAGTTTGTTTAGGACGTTAGTAATATTGAAGTTTTTATTATTTCTCATTGTTTTGTATGTAGTCTTTTGTGGGTTTCTGCCTTATGCTTAATAATATAAGTTAGCGAATGATAACTTAGGTCATCAGGGAGAGTCTCAGCTGTATACAAGCTTGGGTGGCTATTGATAAGTACCCAATCTAAGATACTTTTCCTGGTGTTGGGTTTACTAATCCTAGTGTGAGAGGTTATTATTTGTGTGAACCCAAACAGATTTATATGGGTGACAGGGGATTCAGCTGAGCAGGTGCACCAGTCGGTGTTAAAGTCACCAAGAACAATGGTTTCTTGGAGGAAGGTAATGGATAACCATTGGAGGATATCTTCCAGAGTGCTTATTTTATTGCCTGGGGGAATGTAGACACAGACAATATTTATACTCTTACTATTGTTAATTTGCAGTTTGGTAATGAGGATGTCTGTGTTATTAAATGGGGGCAGTTGAACTGGCTCTCTATTAACACAGTGTATTTTTGTAAAGAACAGCTATCCCACCTCCCTTCTTAGCTGTTTGGTCTAATCAGTGTATGTTGTAGCCCGGGGGTAATACCTCATTATTGGCAGTAGTAGGTTTAAGCCAGATTTCTGTAAGACACATTATGTCTGGGGAATGAACTGCTAAGAGGGCATGCAGGTTGGGGATTTTATTATTTATACTTCAAATGTCCAAGTGAAATGTCAGGAGAGTGTTTGTGAGACTGTTAAGGGGTAGTTTATTTATGAGGTTGGTGGTGTAGGTGCTATTGTCACCAGGTGGAGACAGGCCAGACAGGCCAGGGTTGGGATGGATGTCCCCATTTGTAACAAGGTTATATTGAAATCTGATTATGAGCTTTAGAAACTTATGAAGAAGTTTTAGTGCTTGTCCCTTGGATTAGATTTTAAGGCTTTAATTTGGTGATGAGGTAAAGGGGATGAGGGTTTGGATGTGTGGAGGATAGTTACGTGAGCTAACTTGTAAGAGAAGTCTGGGGTGGTAGTTTGACATTTTGGGTAGGGAAATTCGTTGCGGTACTGGTTTTCATAGGTGGTGAGGAGATAAAAGATGTGCATCATGTGGAGTAGAGAAATACTAGTCATTTTGTTGACGCTAGCATAGCAAGGGGCCTGACCATTTTAGGGAACGTACAATAATACAATTATAATTGTAATTTAAGCAATTATTTTTTTAATTTATTTTTATATTATTATATATATATATATATATATATATATATATATATATATATATATATATATATATATATATTGATGTAAAAACATTTCCTCTACCTAATATTTCAAACTTTCTGTTGTATTTGTTAATGGTGTTGGAGCAAGCATTTTACATCAAAAATATATAAAAAATAATATAGCACTTAAAAAATAAGTAAGTAAAACACAGCAATTTTACAGACACGGTCCCTTTCTGCTTTCACATACACATACATATACACATGCAGTCACCTCTGATTTTGTACTTGCATTCACTCACACAAGCATGACTCTCAACCTCTTAGCAAATAAATATGGCCGCAGGCAAAAATAATGGGGGACAGAGCCCCAAAAATAGTGACAAATTTTAAATATTGCTCTTATTAACTTAGAAAGTTGCTGGAATAAAAGGTCTTGAATTGCAGTGCAAATTTTGAAAGATATAAAGCATAAAAGTCAAATGCCTGTCATTATTTAGTGAATTCACTCCTCACTGATTTGCCAAAAGACTTCAGAAAACCACAAATTTTATGAGGAACAATAAAAAAACATAAGACAAAACTCTGGACATTCTGAGAAAATTTGGCAGTTGAGAGTTATACAGACAAGATGGCTCTCACTTCTCTGGATTTCACACACACACACACACACACACACACACACACACACACACACACACACACACACACACACACACACACACACACACACAGTCTCCTCTGCTTTCATACATGCATTCACTCACACATGCAGACAGAAATATAAACATACTCATACACATAAATACACACACACACACACACACACACACACACACACACACACACACACACACACACACACACACACACACACACACTTTTTTCTGTTTATTTTTTTTACATTCACTAAACAGCAAAACCGCTACTTAAAAGTAATGGCGACTGTTAGTTTTTTTTCTGTCTGAGCCCCAGAGAAGCTATGTGCTGCTGTGAAGTGGAGGACTCATTTTGCAGTGGACATTCCTTGTATATTAATACCCTGTTGGAGAATGTTAATTCTCCAGTGAGGGTCCTGATATACTATTTGCCCATTCTCTAAGGTTAAGCGAGTGTTGTGCTTTTTGAAAGTCATCAATTTTCCTATTTGTATGTGGGTGAGATCTTAGGTTTTGAGCATGTTAGTGAGTGTGTCGGCTGTCCATTGCATCCTAGCCAGATACAGGATATACTGTGCAAGCTTTCATCTACCAGCGCCATCTGCAACTGGTGGTTCTCCCCCAGACTTCTTATCTGTACCAGTCACTGCTGGTCCTGCTTGTGGTCCTTGAAACTGTGATCCAATCCCTTGCTGTCCTTGTCATAGCTGTTTCCAGAGTATTATAGTATGTACGGCTGTACTGCAGTGCACCTGTTAGTGTGTCAAGCCAATGGAATGTTGATTTCAGCAATCAAAACATATGTTCCATGATATTCTTAGTTTATGTGTGGGCCTCTGTGTATCTTTGCTCAGTGGGGTTTTACAGGTTTCTCATAGATGTCATGAGCCAGGGCTCATTTGTGTAACCTGTATCTCACACTAGATGCTGTTGAGGAATGTCACCCCCAGCAAACCTAGTGTAGCTCAGAAGTGTTCCATTTGTGTGAGTTGTGGAAACTGCCTGGGTTAGCTGAACAGACATTGCAGATGATCCCTTGGGCATTACAGACAACCTAACAGTTTATAAAGTGGAAAATGTTTCTGTTGATTTGTCTCTTTCCCTGTCCCCCAAGTGGGACTTTTATTTCTATGCATGTGCAATCTTTGGCCCACAACACTTTAAGGAAGTGTGCTGCTGCTGTATAGAATTTCTGCATAATTCCTGACATCTTCTGTGGCTTTCCTGGGCAACAGAGATGCAGCCTTGCATGTAGTAGCAATACATTTAAAAACTGATGTAACATTTTAGAAGCTGATGCCTGTTACACCAGTAATATATCTCTTGCGGGTCTTTGGAAAGTACCAGTAGCTAGTATACGTAATGTTACACACACCTTTAGCAGATGGTGTTGCTGACCTTCATTCAAGTGTCCAATGCCCAACTTCAACCAGATGTTTCAGCACAGACAATGTGTGGTCACAGACAGACATTGTCTCAGCATACCATCTATCCACTACATCAGTGAACCAATCCAGGGTGTCTCCAATGCGGTGCAGGCAGTCATGGATGTCAGACTGTGCTGCATCTATAACCCTAAGCATCCATCTAGAGTTGCATTCAGAATGTGCCTGTGCCTCCATGATGGCCCAAAACATGTGGCCAGTGACCCGTAATGTGACACCTGCAACAGGTGGTGGATGGACTGCAATCCTCTGAGGAGCACCCCTGTCAATCTGCCTGAGTGGGACCTCACTACATCTCTGGCTATGGCCAGTGTCTACAATCACTGATGCCATAGTTGACACATTGACCTGTTCAATGTCACTACCCTCTGACTGCCCAATATCTGTGGCCTCTGAGGACTGGGTATGTATTGGCATACTGACTGTGTGCAGTGACAATGGGGGCAGAAGAGGGATGTCAACCTCTGAAACAAATTCAGCCACTGACAACCCCACCTGTGCCTCACTATGGCCATCATCATCATCAGCGTCCAATGAGACACTGACATCAGGTTGTGAGGGGGACAGACCCAACCCTTCGGTCATCTTTGAGAAGCAAAGCAACAGCAGAACATTATGACCTGCACTATTATGTATGGTAATCAACACAGACTCATACAGATGATGATCCACAACTGCATTACAAGTCCCACATTTTCACATCTCTGCTCCCATGCACAACATACAAACTCACAACAACATACACAGACATATCCGGTTCATTATAACATGCACTTCAGCTACATTCAGTTAATGTTGCTAGTACAATACACCTGTAAGGTAGGCAATATAACAGTGTATGTGATAGAACTAAACATAAAATCCAGTACACCTATATTGAGAATGATATGCCAGTAGTAGTATCACTGCCTCAGGTATGTACCATATCCCTGTTCTGTTTGAACAGGCATCTTGCAGTACTTGCCTCATGTATAGCAGGCGGTATAGTCACTCATAACTATAAGTGCAAACGGGTTAATATTTGTACAATTACACTCCTGTGCTTACCCACTATATACTGTGTAGTTAACTGTTCCAGAATGGAACATACAAATATCTTAATCTGGCTAAGCACAACCATTGTACATAAGGCAAAATGACAGCCCCTGTCTTATGTATATATGATCCTTAACACAACAGTATCACACTTACAAAGTACAGGACCATGGACTTGGACCACACATGATGGAGCTATGACAAGGTGAGTGAGAGGTGTTGTCAGCACCACCAATTGTTGCAGCACTACAAAGTAATTAGTGCATATAGCGACATGTACAAGCTATTTGCATGTGACAGTATGGGCCAAGCAATAACAACTGTGGGTACATAACATATATATATATATATATATATATATATATATATATATATATATATATATATATATATATATAAAAATGTAAATGTTCATTTGTTCAAAATCTTAAATCTCCGAAGGTTCTTCACCGATTGCTTTCAAATTTTCACACAATGTTGCATTCGAATATGCGCATGTTTTTATATACCTACTATCATATAGATGTCACATGTTGCATTCGAATATGCATGTGGTGTTTTTATATACCTACTATGGATTCTATATATTTGTATACAAATATGCAATTTTATATGTTTTTATTTTAACTTTCTTACTTCTTTTTCAGTGCAAATGATCTGCTTTAGTCCATCCAAATAATGCCTCGCAGAAGATCAAACTTAGGTCATCATACTCGCGTAGGGGAAGCAGTGCAACGTGTAATTGCAAATCAAACTGAGGAAGAACATCAGCGAACAAGTGAAACAGAAAAAGAATGGCTCAAATACGTGCCGAGGAAGCAGCAGAGCGATGTGCAGCTGGACTTGAGGATGCACGGTTGTGAGCACGGCGATCTCGTTCTGCAGCTTCAGATCTGCTTCATTCTCCTCCATCGACACCAGTGGACAAAATAAATGCTTGCCTGAAATACTCTACAACTATTGTACATAAGGCAAAATGACAGCCCCTGTCTTATGTATATATGATCCTTAACACAACAGTATCACACTTACAAAGTACAGGACCATGGACTTGGACCACACATGATGGAGCTATGACAAGGTGAGGGAGAGGTGTTGTCAGCACCACCAATTGTTGCAGCACTACAAAGTAATTAGTGCATATAGCTACATGTACAGTAGCTACTGTGATAATGGCTATATTGTTGACATTCTGAGTACGTGTGCACAAATGAGCATATATCCCAACCCCTCCCCACCAATGCAGATAGACCTGACACCCATGTACTGGTATATACAGCCTGCCACAATGACTGATACAGTATTACACTGGTGAAGACAGTAAGCTTACCTGGATGCTCCTCATCTGTGGGCACTGTGGCACCCACCTCCACCATGTATGGCTTAATGGATGCCTGGGAGCTGTTGGTTGATCCTACGCTTGCCAGGGATTCCACTGTGGCCAAGAGTGGTTGTTCCATCACAGGCCCTCCAACAGTGGCAGTACAATCCCTGGCAACAGCAGCTGCCCTTTGTCATGCAGCATTCTCCATATCTGTGGCCTGTGTGTCAGATCTGCTCATATGTCCTGTCCTGTTGGCTAATATGATTGACAGCCCACATAAGGTCTGCCTACAGTGCTGCCCACTGTTCAAATTGTGCATAACCCTGGACAGCATAATCCGATGATGGTGTCTCAGTCCATTCAGTATAATGTCATTCTCTCAGCTGAGAATGGTGCATGTCTCCTGTAGTACATGGTTCCTGATAGACAATAAGAGGGCAACACATTACAGTACCAGATACATGGACGTCCACTATGTACAGATCCAGCACGCCCATAATCCATTGCTCCCTCACACGTCATACCCCACAGTCTGGCAACACACTACATGTGTGGTTATCACCAAGATAGTAGCAATACTGGGGTATGTCCCTGTGTGCCATGACAGATTCTGCTGTATGTTACTATGTGCATCACTGCAGTCTACTGTGGTATGTCCCATATGGGAAAATACCCATTAATATGTCATGCAGCCGCTGTCATTCAAATAGCAGTGTGCTATTACAACAATTATATGGGGACAGTCGAGCAACACCAGTGTACCACAGTGACAGAAAGCAATGCAAACCTGGTGTAGTATATGTTCCCTGAAGGCATCATACCTCTCAGCTCTAGAGGTGTTTACAGACTATCAAGATGTTTGCCCCATAGCCTTGGTCATTTTCACACAAACTTGTGGATTTCTGACAAATGGTTGGCCAATCATTGATGGCTGATGTTATAAAATAAAGACAGACATCTGAGTTACACATATCATACCCTTCAGAACACAGTTATGCTACAGTAATACCAGTTTAGTCTATTCACGTTTTACTTTGTACAAGCATTACATAAACACTGTCGCAAAATGTGAGCCTTTGTCCCCCCCATTAATTATGGCTTTGTCCTAATTGCTTTCTGTAAGAGGTTGACAGGTATGTTAGGCATAGCTCTCAACTAAACAGGAGCAAATGTCAACAGAAAAAGGGACAGCCAGAGTACATCAGGAACATTCAGGGATACGTTTAAGATGTTAGAACTATTTATGTGAGGCATTGACAGAATGAGGAGGTGAATTACAGTACATCATTTGACCTTACAGGGGTGTACACTCTCCCTTATTGTCACTATGTACTATGTGTAATCCACTAGCTTTCCTAAGTGGGACTGACAGGGAAAGAGCTGAGATGTGATTGAAATCAGGGACAGTAGAGAGGCATGCCTGTAGTGTAGGACAGCAGGGTATCAATGACATGTCATCGTCATAGCTCTAAGACAGGCTTACTGCTGTAATCCCTATTCCCCATGCCTCTATCCTCCCATCTGGATCCTGGTATATGGAGAAAGCTATTGTATACCTGGAGTGTGGCACGCCTTTGTTGAACTTTGTTTCCAGTAATCTTTTGATAATACACTCTATGTGTGCATTAGGTCTACTACAGATCTGTCCCCATAACCAGCTGCTTGCCTTTTTTAACATACTGCACGTTAGCAGGTAATTTCCTCTGCACCATTCTGTGGCACAGAATTGCTACTTGCAGCCAAAATAGCTGTATTGCACTATCATTAGCCAATGACATGCCACCACAGTGCAATATATACGGCATTCATGTAAGCTTTGGCCCCATTCTTAGTTTTTGAGATGGACACTACTGAGTTGTGGAGACTAGCGGATCACAGAGGGTAGGTACAAGCACCATCCACTGTAGATATTTATGAAATATGTGCACAGTTTTGCATCATATGTGTAGTCAGTGTCCCATGACATTGTGGTCATCTGGCAGTTCACTGGCAATCACTGTAGGCTGAGGTGTGTCATACTTCATACCTGTCTGACTATGCATGCTACTGCAATAGCTGTTATTCTAATAACTTACTAGCTTTGTAGGGGCAAATTGTAGCACATGCCCCCATCTCTGGGCCTTTGCACCCCCATTAAGGATGGCTATGTCCAGATCCCTTGTTCTAAGGGGTTGGGAGGTATGGTAAGTCTGTAGCAGCTACTTTTACATACAGCATTGTATGCTGTAGCTTCAGCCTACAACACATAGGGGGAGTGTGAACACTTTGGTGGACAGCAAGCTGTATATGTCTCTGTGTCAGATGTGTCAGGCCTGTCATTACAGCAGAGACAGTGTAAGGGTATTCTATACAGTGCAATTGGGGCATGTGCTTAAGGTACGTCTGTTATGCAACAGTGCAAGTAGCAGAGTAGTAGTCAACACATAGGCTATGTGGATATATGCATTGTGTCTCTGCCTGCAGGCCTTTGTCTTGCAAAACTGGGCAGCAGTCAATTAAGTAGCACTAACTTGTGGAGAGTAAGATTCCATGACTCAGTCATTACTTGCTGTCTTCAAAATAATATAATTGAAGAGTGAAACAACACTGGATTTGAAACCAGGACTGTGTGTGGCAAAATGTACTGCATGCAATGCATTTAACAGACTGACCTACTGAGACAGTACAAAAGTATGTGCATTTGCAAGATACATGTGCACATATACAGGCCGTGAGAAACATTTCTGCATCCATGAGTATGTGTGTGGCTTTATATAGTTGTATTTCTGCTCCAGGGTCCCAGTTGTACATGCACTTTACCACTGCTGCCTTAGCAGGTGTCTTTCCATAAGTTGCTGATAAACCGGCACATATACCTGCTATCACAGACCTCACTTACATCCATTTGTATGTCTTTATTATTATTATTTATTATTGCACCAGTCCAGGGTACACTTCCAGTTTTCACATAAGTTTTTTATTTCAGTTACATACATACTAACTGTAGGTAACAAGCAGTATCTTTTGCTGGTAACACTTTTTTCACCTAAAACCTGTGTAGTGTGGTGATTTAATGCTATGTGCGATAGTTGAGCGGGGCATGGATTAGACACTTAATAGAGGTGCTTATTTTCTCAATGTGAGTAACAATGTAATAGACACATATAGTCAGTAAAGTTCTTTAAAGCTCATTAAAGCTCATTTAAGTTTGAGCTAAGCGATGCAGCGAGAAGTGCTACTCTATGCAAATCCACACAAACCCACACTAAAAAAATATAAAGAAAATAAAAAGGATGTGATACGAAAGTGGTGAAATGGTGGAAAGTGGGGGAAAAACAATGTGAAAGGCAGGTAGGGATGTGCTGAATGGGTGTAAGAAAGAACCATAGCTATCTATATCTTGTACAGCAACAGCTGTGCATTTTGACAGGTTTTGTAGATGAATTTTGACTCTAAAACCCCCGAAAGAGGGGTAATGACAACATAAATGTGTTGTTAAGCCAAATGGACAAAATTAGTTGTGTCCAGTGGAAACCTGTGCAAAATGGAGAGCTATGTATAGGGCAATTTATATATTTTTTTTGGGACAGGTGCACTTTTTGTTTTTTTTATAAGGAGGGAGTGGAATGTTGGGGAAGGGACATAGGTACATATGGGGAGATAAGCTGGGTAGGAGAGGATGCGATAGCAGGCAGACAAGACAGACAAGACAACAGACAGGGGCAGTGTGTTACACTTGAGGGGGTAAATACCTTGGAGGGGAGGGTGTTATGTAATCAGAGTCACATGTGCATCCAGATGGCAGAAGCATGACTGACATCCCCACCCATGGGAAGTCTGCACTGCTCCTTCACTGCCTGAAGATGGCTGTGCTGGAGGCAGGGCACCAGGTCCAGCCTGCCCACCAGGTTGACCAGTATACCCTCAATCTTGTGCAGGTGACATGCATAGGTCCGATGAATAATCCTGCACACCATGACTGGCAGTTGCTATTGGGTGACTGCAGCCCCTCTGCCACCACTCCTGGAGGAGGCCAGAGCCCATCCACTGAGTTAGTTCCACCCCATGCCACAGGTGATGTAGGGGCAGAGGTGGGGGTACCACCAGTCTGGATCACAGATGATCTAGACCCAGTGCCACAGCCAGTTGAGGCAATGTAGCCAGATCACTGGGAAATGGCCTACCCTGACTTGCTGTGGTGTGGCAATAAGTGTAGGTTAGTTATTAAAAAAAACATTGTTAGTAATAACAGCATCCCAGAACAGTGGAAAAAAAACCCAGTTACATATCAATGCATATCATGTGAAACATAACAATAAATGACAGAACAGTCGGTATGTTAACAGCATGCCAGTAAGAGTTACAGCATAAGGAAAACAAAATAGGTAATTCAACAAAATATGTTAATATGCAACCATTATAATACATAATAAGAATAATAATAATGATAATACTACTAATAATAATAATAATAATATACATGCCCCAAAATACAGTTAATTTAACAGTATATATTAACAGTAAACCATAACCAATGAATAACAAAAATAAATGAAGATAAGTGGTGTGGAGAGAGAGAAAAACTGTCCATTAGTACCATTATAGGCTATTTACTTGACAACAGTAATACTATCTACTCTACGAGTCTGTCCTTTCTTTATGTGTACAAGTCCCCTATAGCTGCTGTAGCACTTACATACCTCTCAAGCTATTTGTATGTGACAGTATGGGCCAAGCAATAACAACTATGGGTACATAACTACACAGAACACTTGTACATCAGTTGGACCTATTTAACTACCAAGGTGTACTGTGAGATGATGGAGTGAAACTTCGCAATTTAGGTAATCATTTCTATGATAATCCTGTGACAGATGTATTACGTGCTACTAATTACAGTACCTGACAGTGTGAAAGTGTGACACTTGAGAGACATATATGTGCACAGTACAAAAACTAAACAACTATCATGCCTTGCTTGGCAGTCATGGGGTTAAAACCCAATAGCAGTGACTGCAGAGGACATCTGCATGGAATGTATAAACTGGCTGCAGCAACTTTTAACAGACACTGTAGGCATACAGCTATACCATGATTACACATTTTATTTATCTGTTTTTATTCATTATTAATATTATTTATATATATATATATATATATATATATATATATATATATATATATATATATATATATATATATATATAAAAATGTAAATGTTCATTTGTTCAAAATCTTAAATCTCCGAAGGCTCTTCACCGATTGCGTTCAAATTTTCATACAATGTTGCATTCGAATATGCGCATGTTTTTATGTACCTGCTATTATATAGATGTCACACGTTGCATTCAAATATGCGTGTGGTGTTTTTATATACCTACTATGGATTCTATATATTTGTATACAAATATGCAATTTTATATGTTTTTATTTTAACTTTCTTACTTCTTTTTCAGTGCAAATGATCTGCTTTAGTCCATCCAAATAATGCCTCGCAGAAGATCAAACTTAGGTTGCCATACTCGCGGAGGGGAAGCAGTGCAATGTGTAATTGCAAATCAAACTGAGGAAGAACATCAGCGAGCAAGTGAAACAGAAAAAGAATGGCTCAAATACGTGCCAAGGAAGCAGCAGAGCGATATGCAGCTGGACTTGAGGATGCACGGTTGTGAGCACGGCGATCTCGTTCTGCAGCTTCAGATCTGCTTCATTCTCCTCGATCGACACCAGCGGACAAAATAAATGCTTGACTGAAATACTCTACAACTATTGTACATAAGGCAAAATGACAGCCCCTGTCTTATGTATATATGAACCTTAACACAACAGTATCACACTTAGAAAGTACAGGACCATGGACTTGGACCACACATGATGGAGCTATGACAAGGTGAGGGAGAGGTGTTGTCAGCACCACCAATTGTTGCAGCACTACAAAGTAATTAGTGCATATAGCTACATGTACAGTAGCTACTGTGATAATGGCTATATTGTTGACATTCTGAGTACGTGTGCACAAATGAGCATAAATCCCAACCCCTCCCCACCAATGCAGATAGACCTGACACCCATGTACTGGTATATACAGCCTGCCACAATGACTGATACAGTATTACACTGGTGAAGACAGTAAGCTTACCTGGATGCTCCTCATCTGCGGGCACTGTGGCACTCACCTCCACCATGTATGGCTTAATGGATGCCTGGGAGCTGTTGGCTGATCCTACGCTTGCCAGGGATTCCACTGTGGCCAAGAGTGGTTGTTCTATCACAGGCCCTCCAACAGTGGCAGTACAATCCCTGGCAACAGCAGCTGCCCTTTGTCATGCAGCATTCTCCATATCTGTGGCCTGAGTGTCAGATCTGCTCATATGTCCTGTCCTGTTGGCTAATCTGATTGACAGCCCACATAAGGTCTGCCTACAGTGCTGCCCACTGTTCAAATTGTGCGTAACCCTGGATAGCATAATCTGATGATGGTGTCTCAGTCCATTCAGTATAATGTCATTCTCTCAGTTGAGAATGGTGCATGTCTCCTGTAGTACATGGTTCCTGATAGACAATAAGAGGGCAACACATTACAGTACCAGATACATGGACGTCCACTATGTACAGATCCAGCACGCCCATAATCCATTGCTCCCTCACACGTCATACCCCACAGTCTGGCAACACACTACATGTGTGGTTATCACCAAGATAGTAGCAATACTGGGGTATGTCCCTGTGTGCCATGACAGATTCTGCTATATGTTACTACGTGCATCACTGCAGTCTACTGTGGTATGTCCCATATGGGAAAATACCCATTAATATGTCATGCAGCCGCTGTCATTCAAATAGCAGTGTGCTATTACAACAATTATATGGGGACAGTCGAGCAACACAAGTGTACCACAGTGACAGAAAGCAATGCAAACCTGGTATAGTAAATGTTCCCTGTAGGCATCATACCTCTCAGCTCTAGAGGTGTTTACAGACTATCAAGATGTTTGCCCCATAGCCTTGGTCATTTTCACACAAACTTGTGGATTTCTGACAAATGGTTGGCCAATCATTGATGGCTGATGTCATAAAATAAAGACAGACATCTGAGTTACACATATCATACCCTTCAGAACACAGTTATGCTACAGTAATACCAGTTTAGTCTATTCACGTTTTACTTTGTACAAGCATTACATAAACACTGTCGCTAAATGTGAGCCTTTGTCCCCCCCATTAATTATGGCCTTGTCCTGAGTTCTTTCTGTAGGAGGTTAACAGGTATGTTAGGCATAGCTGTCAACCAAACAGGGACAAATGTCAACAGAAAAAGGGACTTAGCCAGAGTACATCAGGAACATTCAGGGATAGTTTTACAATGTTAGAACTAATTATGTGAGACATGGACAGAATGAGAGGAGGTGAATTACAGTACATCATTTAACATTACAGGGGTGTACACCCTCCCTTATTGTCACTATGTACTATGTGTAATCCACTAGCTTTCCTACAGCAGCTGGCCATTGTAAGTGGGACTGACAGGGAAAGAGCTGAGATGTGATTGAAATCAGGGACAGTAGAGAGGCATGCCTGTAGTGTAGGACAGCAGGGTATCAATGACATGTCATCATCATAGCTCTAAGACAGGCTTACTGCTGTAATCCCTATTCCCCATGCCTCTATCCTCCCATCTGGATCCTGGTATATGGAGAAAGCTATTGTATACCTGGAGTGTGGCACTCCTTTGTTGAACTTTGTTTCCAGTAATCTTTTGATAATACACTCTATGTGTGCATTAGGTCTACTACAGATCTGTCCCCATAACCAGCTGCTTGCCTTTTTTAATATACTGCACGTTAGCAGGTAATTTCCTCTGCACCATTCTGTGGCACAGAATTGCTACTTGCAGCCAAAATAGCTGTATTGCACTATCATTAGCCAATGACATGCCACCACAGTGCAATATATACGGCATTCATGTAAGCTTTGGCCCCATTCTTAGTTTTTGAGATGGACACTACTGAGTTGTGGAGACTATGACATCACAGAGGGTATGTACAAGCACCATCCACTGTAGATATTTATGAAATATGTACACAGTTTTGCATCATATGTGTAGTCAGTGCCCCATGACATTGTGGTCATCTTTCAGTTCACTGGCAATCACTGTAGGCTGAGGTGTGTCATACTTCATACCTGTCTGACTATGCATGCTACTGCAATAGCTGTTATTCTAATAACTTACTAGCTTTGTAGTGGCAAATTGTAGCACATGCCCCCATCTCTGGGCCTTTGCACCCCCATTAAGGATGGCTATGTCCAGATCCCTTGTTCTAAGGGGTTGGGAGGTATGGTAAGTCTGTAGCAGCTACTTTTACATACAGCATTGTATGCTGTAGCTTCAGCCTACAACACATAGGGGGAGTGTGAACACTTTGGTGGACAGCAAGCTGTATATGTCTCTGTGTCAGATGTGTCAGGCCTGTCATTACAGCAGAGACAGTGTAAGGGTATTCTATACAGTGCAATTGGGGCATGTGCTTAAGGTACGTCTGTTATGCAACAGTGCAAGTAGCAGAGTAGTAGTCGACACATAGGCTATGTGGATATATGCATTGTGTCTCTGCCTGCAGGCCTTTGTCTTGCAAAACTGGGCAGCAGTCAATTAAGTAGCACTAACTTGTGGAGAGTAAGATTCCATGACTCAGTCATTACTTGCTGTCTTCAAAATAATATAATTGAAGAGTGAAACAACACTGGATTTGAAACCAGGACTGTGTGTGGCAAAATGTAGAGCATGCAATGCATTTAACAGACTGACCTACTGAGACAGTACAAAAGTATGTGCATTTGCAAGATACATGTGCACATATACAGGCCGTGAGAAACATTTCTGCATCCATGAGTATGTGTGTGGCTTTATATAGTTGTATTTCTGCTCCAGGGTCCCAGTTGTACATGCACTTTACCACTGCTGCCTTAGCAGGTGTCTTTCCATAAGTTGCTGATAAACCGGCACATATACCTGCTATCACAGACCTCACTTACATCCATTTGTATGTCTTTATTATTATTATTTATTATTGCACCAGAGTCCAGGGTACACTTCCAGTTTTCACATAAGTTTTTTATTTCAGTTACATACATACTAACTGTAGGTAACAAGCAGTATCTTTTGCTGGTAAAACTTTTTTAATCTAAAACCTGTGTAGTGTGGTGATTTAATGCTATGTGCGATAGTTGAGGGGGGCATGGATTAGACACTTGATAGAGGTTCTTATTTTCTCAATGTGAGTAACAATGTAATAGACACATATAGTCAGTAAAGCTCTTTAAAGCTCATTAAAGCTCATTTAAGTTTGAGCTAAGCGATGCAGCGAGAAGTGCTACTCTATGCAAATCCACACAAACCCACACTAAAAAAATATAAAGAAAATAAAAAGGATGTGATTCGAAAGTGGTGAAATGGTGGAAAGTGGGGGAAAAACAATGTGAAAGGCAGGTAGGGATGTGCCGAATGGGTGTAAGAAAGAACCATAGCTATCTATATATTGTACAGCAACAGCTGTGCATTTTAACAGGTTTTGTAGATGAATTTTGACTCTCAAACCCCAGAAAGAGGGGTAATGACAACATAAATGTGTTGTTAAGCCAAATGGACAAAATTAGTTGTGTCCAGTGGAAACGTGTGCAAAATGGAGAGCTATGTATAGGGCAATATATATATATTTTTTTGAGACAGGTGCACTTTTTGTTTTTTTTATAAGGAGGGAGTGGAATGTTGGGGAAGGGACATAGGTACATATGGGGAGATAAGCTGGGTAGGAGAGGATGTGATAGCAGGCAGACAAGACAGACAAGACAACAGACAGGGGCAGTGTGTTACACATGAGGGGGTAAATACCTTGGAGGGGAGGGTGTTATGTAATCAGAGTCACATGTGCATCCAGATGGCAGAAGCATGACTGTCATCCCCACCCATGGGAAGTCTGCACTGCTCCTTCACTGGCTGAAGGTGTCTGTGCTGGAGGCAGGGCACCAGGTCCAGCCTGCCCACCAGGTTGGCCAGTATACCCTCAATCTTGTGCAGGTGACATGCATGGGTCCGATGAATAATCCTGCACACCATGACTGCAAGTTGCTCTTGGGTGACTGCAGCCCCTCTGCCACCACTCCTGGAGGAGGCCAGACCCCATCCACTGAGTTTGTTCCACCCCATGCCACAGGTGATGTAGGGGCAGAGGTGGGGGTACCACCAGTCTGGATCCCACATGTGCTAGACCCAGTGCCACAGGCAGTGGAGGCAAGGTAGCCAGATCACTGGGAAATGGCCTACACTGACTTGCTGTGGTGTGGCAATAAGTATAGGTTAGTTATTAAAAAAAAACATTGTTAGTAATAATAGCATCCCAGAACAGTGAAAAAAAAACCCAGTTACATATCAATGCATATCATGTGAAACATAACAATAAATGACAGAACAGTCGGTATGTTAACAGCATGCCAGTAAGAGTTACAGCATAAGGAAAACAAAATAGGTAATTCAACAAGATATGTTAATATGCAACCATTATAATACATAATAATAATAATAATAATAATAATAATAATAATAATAATAATAATAATAATAATAATAATAATAATAATACACATGCCCCAAAATACAGTTAATTTAACAGTATATATTAACAGTAAACCATAACCAATGAATAACAAAAATAAATGAAGATAAGTGGTGTGGAGAGAGAGAAAAACTGTCCATTAGTACCATTATAGGCTATTTACTTGACAACAGTAATACTATCTACTCTACGAGTCTGTCCTTTCTTTATGTGTACAAGTCCCCTATAGCTGCTGTAGCACTTACATACCTCTCAAGCTATTTGTATGTGACAGTATGGGCCAAGCAATAACAACTATGGGTACATAACTACACAGAACACTTGTACATCAGTTGGACCTATTTAACTACCAAGGTGTACTGTGAGATGATGGAGTGAAACTTCGCAATTTAGGTAATCATTTCTATGATAATCCTGTGACAGATGTATTACGTGCTACTAATTACAGTACCTGACAGTGTGAAAGTGTGACACTTGAGAGACATATATGTGCACAGTACAAAAACTAAACAACTATCATGCCTTGCTTGGCAGTCATGGGGTTAGAACCCAATAGCAGTGACTGCAGAGGACATCTGCATGGAATGTATAAACTGGCTGCAGAAACTTTCAACAGTCACTGTAGGCATACAGCTATACCATGATTACACATTTTATTTATCTGATTTTATTCATTATTAATATTATTTATATATATATATATATATATATATATATATACAAATAAAAATGTAAATGTTCTTTTGTTCAAAATCTTAAATCTCCGAAGTTTTTCACCGATTGCTTTCAAATTTTCACACAATGTTGCATTCAAATATGCGCATGTTTTTATATACCTACTATTATATAGATGTCACACGTTGCATTCGAATCTGGCGTGTGGTGTTTTTTATATACCTACTATGGATTCTATATATTTGTATACAAATATGCAATTTTATATGTTTTATTTTAACTTTCTTACTTCTTTTTCAGTGCAAATGATCTGCTTTAGTCCATCCAAATAATGCCTCGCATGAAGATCAAACTTAGGTCATCATACTCATGAGGAAGCAGTGCATGTAATTGCAAATCAAACTGAGGAAGAACATCAGCGAACAAGTGAAACAGAAAAAGAATGGCTCAAATACGTGCCGAGGAAGCAGCAGAGCGATGTGCAGCTGGACTTGAAGATGCACGGTTGTGAGCATGGCGATCTCGTTCTGCAGCTTCAGATCTGCTTCGTTCTCCTCGATCGACACCAGCGGACAAAATAAATGCTTGCCTGAAATACTCTACAACCATTGTACATAAGGCAAAATGACAGCCGCTGTCTTATGTATATATGATCCTTAACACAACAGTATCACACTTACAAAGTACAGGACCATGGACTTGGACCACACATGATGGAGCTATGACAAGGTGAGGGAGAGGTGTTGTCAGCACCACCAATTGTTGCAGCACTACAAAGTAATTAGTGCATATAGCTACATGTACAGTAGCTACTGTGATAATGGCTATATTGTTGACATTCTGAGTACGTGTGCACAAATGAGCATAAATCCCAACCCCTCCCCACCAATGCAGATAGACCTGACACCCATGTACTGGTATATACAGCCTGCCACAATGACTGATACAGTATTACACTGGTGAAGACAGTAAGCTTACCTGGATGCTCCTCATCTGTGGGCACTGTGGCACCCACCTCCACCATGTATGGCTTAATTGATGCAATGTGGCAACACGTAAAGATGTTAAAATTAACTACAAATATGCCTGACCAGCTGCAAAATGATCAATCAGCTGAGATATTCTCACATCAATTGCTGGAAATTGGGAACAGAAAGGTGCAGGTTGATCTAACCTCAGGACGAATTTCATTGCCTCATATCTTCTGCAATTTTGCGACGTCAAAAGAAGAATTGGTTGAAAAAGTATTTCCCAATATTCAAACCAATTATAAGAATCATGATTGGCTGACTAAACCAGCTATTCTTGTGGCCAAGAACAAAGACGTCTACGAACTTAACAATATTATTCAGTCTAACATTCAAAGCGAGGCAGTCACATACAAGTCCGTCGACACTGTTATGGAAGCAGATGAAGCAGTTAATTATCCAACAGAATTTTTGAATTCACTCGATCTGCCAGGGATGCCACCGCACATACTGCAATTGAAAATCGGCGTGCCAATTATCATGTTGCGAAATATCAACCAGCCAAAGCTTTGCAATGGCACGCGGCTTGCAGTAAAAAAATTAATGAGCAATGTCATAGAAGCAACAATCTTGACAGGACCTTTCAAAGGTGAAGATGTCCTCATTCCTCGCATTCCTGTGATTCCAACGGAGATGCCATTTCAATTTAAGAGATTGCAATTCCCAATTCTTTTGGCATTTGCAATCACCATCAACAAAGCTCAGGGTCAGTCTTTAGAATTGTGCAGTTTAGATCTACACACGGATAGCTTCTCACATGGATAATTATATGTTGAGTGTTCTAGAGTCGGCAAACCAGACAATCTCTATCTCTGCATAGACAATGGAACAACAAGAAATATTGTATACCCACAAGCATTGTGAAATTAAACATATTAAAAAGTGCACTTTCTCTCTTCTTTCTTTTCTATTTAACCTGACTGAGCCACAGCAACGCGTTGCCGGGTACAGCTAGTGTATATATATATATATATATATATATATATATATATATATATATATATATATATATATATACATATATATATATATATTTTTTTTCCTTTATGTTATACTGCATTTTCACATTCTTGCTAATGATTTTAACAGATTGTGACATCTAAGCAGACAATTATTTATTCATAATTTGGGCTACCTCATCCATTTACCTGTAGTTCCTGTGGAGAGAGAATATGTACACATTAAGTGACTAATACTGTAATATTTAATGCGACATAGATGGATTCAAACCCTGCTCTGTGCGTGGCAAAATGTACTACAGACAAAGCATTTAATGAAATGAGCCATTGTGATTACTGACTGACTGATATTTTCCTAGAGCTCAGCTGGAACTAATATATAATCTGGTAGTAGTACTACAGTTTTATACTGGACTGCAGTGACAGTAGAACACACATGCATGAAATACAAACATGAAAGAGATAGCAGGTAATCTATGCATTAGTATATAGAATGCAGGTGTACACAGTATATTGTTATTGCTTGGAAATATCTGTGAAGTGAATAAATAATATCAGACCATGGAGTGGGCTACCTCACCCATATACCTTGCTTATCTGCTATTTGTGGGTGACAGACCATTATGTGAACAATAATGGGCTAGAAACAGCCTTGAATGGTACTGTATGTATTAAGCAAGACATTTGGCAGCCATTATATTTGCATTCTACAGCTATTATAGTGTTATACTTGACTGCAGCACCTTACCTTACAGACTGAATGCAGACAGTTGTACTGCAATGGTTAAAACAACACAATCCTGATGTATACAATTTAACTTGATGTTATTTGCATTGGTTCATGTGTTACTGCAGAACAGTTGGCATTATACATGTCTTGAAAAACAGCTCTAATTCCACACTTATTACACAACAGACTTTATTATAAATACTTTAATGAAGTTCTGGTATTGTTTCCAGTTTTTATTGGACAACAGTTGTCATTATTCAGGTCTTGCAATACAGCTCTACTTCCACAGTTATTGCACTATAGACTTTATTGTATATACTTTAATGCAGGTAATGTTATTGTGTCATGAATTTATTGCACTACAGTTGGCATTATTCATTTATTGCAATACAGCTCTAAGTCCACATTTATTGCAATACAAACTTTACTGTATATACTTTATTGTAATTATTGTTTTACTCTTTCATGCTTATTTCACTACAGTTAGCATAATACAACCATAATCACCACACTCACAGCGCAGCCTGGCCAAGCAACCGGCATGCGCCTTGATGTTGTGACCCCCTCTCCTCTGCAGCTGTTGGGAAAGAAGCATACCATTATGCATGCCTGTTTACCAGACATTCAGATTAGATATTGATGACAAAGAGGTAAAAGTACTTACATACAGGGCATTCCCTGACTAAGCTTCTTAGACCCAGGTGTCTAAGGGATCCCCCTTTCATCTCTTCAGATCCTCATGGTGGTGATGACACTGTTCACCTGTGCGGGGATACCAGTAGCACTGATGAGTTCCCTTGCCAGCCAGTCCCAGGCCTCCACCTTGCACTTTCAGCCTAGGAAACCTCCCTGCAGCAGCCAAGCTTCATGGTTTCTTACCAGGACTCCAACCATGACCCTGGAATCCAGAATGCCTCAATGCTGCACCCAAAAATGTGAACCATCACCAATCCCTGCCATAGTATCCTTCAGAGACAGAACTCCAATGGATATGCTGTATTCCCACCTTTTACCTATTGGGCTTACTATAGCCTGTTTTCCTGCCCTTACACTCCATTGGGCAACTGAGCTGAGCAATGTGAAAACTCAAAGAACTTCTAAAGTTATTCTAATAACTTACTAGCTTTGTAGTGGCAAATTGTAGCACATGCCCCCATCTCTGGGCCTTTGCACCCCCATTAAGGATGGCTATGTCCAGATACCTTGTTCTAGGGGGTTGGGAGGTATGGTAAGTCTGTAGCAGCTACTTTTACATACAGCATTGTATGCTATAGCTTCAGCTTACAACACATAGGGGGTGTGTGAACACTTTGGTGGACAGCAAGCTGTATATGTCTCTGTGTCAGATGTGTCAGGCCTGTCATTACAGCAGAGACAGTGTAAGGGTATTCTATACAGTGCAATTGGGGCATGTGCTTAAGGTACGTCTGTTATGCAACAGTGCAAGTAGCAGAGTAGTAGTCGACACATAGGCTATGTGGATATATGCATTGTGTCTCTGCCTGCAGGCCTTTGTCTTGCAAAACTGGGCAGCAGTCAATTAAGTAGCACTAACTTGTGGAGAGTAAGATTCCATGACTCAGTCATTACTTGCTGTCTTCAAAATAATATAATTGAAGAGTGAAACAACACTGGATTTGAAACCAGGACTGTGTGTGGCAAAATGTAGAGCATGCAATGCATTTAACAGCCTGACCTACTGAGACAGTACAAAAGTATGTGCATTTGCAAGATACATGTGCACATATACAGGCCGTGAGAAACATTTCTGCATCCATGAGTATGTTTGTGGCTTTATATAGTTGTATTTCTGCTCCAGGGTCCCAGTTGTACATGCACTTTACCACTGCTGCCTTAGCAGGTGTCTTTCCATAAGTTGCTGATAAACCGGCACATATACCTGCTATCACAGACCTCACTTACATCCATTTGTATGTCTTTATTATTATTATTATTTATTGCACCAGAGTCCAGGGTACACTTCCAGTTTTCACATAAGTTTTTTTATTTCAGTTACATACATACTAACTGTAGGTAACAAGCAGTATCTTTTGCTGGTAACACTTTTTTAATCTAAAACCTGTGTAGTGTGGTGATTTAATGCTATGTGCGATAGTTGAGGGGGGCATGGATTAGACACTTGATAGAGGTGCTTATTTTCTCAATGTGAGTAACAATGTAATAGACACATATAGTCAGTAAAGCTCTTTAAAGCTCATTAAAGCTCATTTAAGTTTGAGCTAAGCGATGCAGCGAGAAGTGCTACTCTATGCAAATCCACACAAACCCACACTAAAAAAATATAAAGAAAATAAAAAGGATGTGATTCGAAAGTGGTGAAATGGTGGAAAGTGGGGGAAAAACAATGTGAAAGGCAGGTAGGGATGTGCAGAATGGGTGTAAGAAAGAACCATAGCTATCTATATATTGTACAGCAACAGCTGTGCATTTTGACAGGTTTTGTAGATGAATTTTGACTCTCAAACCCCAGAAAGAGGGGTAATGACAACATAAATGTGTTGTTAAGCCAAATGGACAAAATTAGTTGTGTCCAGTGGAAACCTGTGCAAAATGGAGAGCTATGTATAGGGCAATATATATATATTTTTTGAGACAGGTGCACTTTTTGTTTTTTTTATAAGGAGGGAGTGGAATGTTGGGGAAGGGACATAGGTACATATGGGGAGATAAGCTGGGTAGGAGAGGATGCGATAGCAGGCAGACAAGACAGACAAGACAACAGACAGGGGCAGTGTGTTACACATGAGGGGCTAAATACCTTGGAGGGGAGGGTGTTATGTAATCAGAGTCACATGTGCATCCAGATGGCAGAAGCATGACTGTCATCCCCACCCATGGGAAGTCTGCACTGCTCCTTCACTGCCTGAAGGTGGCTGTGCTGGAGGCAGGGCACCAGGTCCAGCCTGCCCACCAGGTTGGCCAGTATACCCTCAATCTTGTGCAGGTGACATGCATGGGTCCGATGAATAATCCTGCACACCATGACTGGCAGTTGCTCTTGGGTGACTGCAGCCCCTCTGCCACCACTCCTGGAGGAGGCCAGACCCCATCCACTGAGTTTGTTCCACCCCATGCCACAGGTGATGTAGGGGCAGAGGTGGGGGTACAACCAGTCTGGATCCCAGATGTGCTAGACCCAGTGCCACAGGCAGTGGAGGCAAGGTAGCCAGATCACTGGGAAATGGCCTACCCTGACTTGCTGTGGTGTGGCAATAAGTGTAGGTTAGTTATTAAAAAAAACATTGTTAGTAATAATAGCATCCCAGAACAGTGAAAAAAAAAAACCCAGTTACATATCAATGCATATCATGTGAAACATAACAATAAATGACAGAACAGTCGGTATGTTAACAGCATGCCAGTAAGAGTTACAGCATAAGGAAAACAAAATAGGTAATTCAACAAGATATGTTAATATGCAACCATTATAATACATAATAATAATAATAATAATAATAATAATAATAATAATACACATGCCCCAAAATACAGTTAATTTAACAGTATATATTAACAGTAAACCATAACCAATGAATAACAAAATAAATGAAGATAAGTGGTGTGGAGAGAGAGAAAAACTGTCCATTAGTACCATTATAGGCTATTTACTTGACAACAGTAATACTATCTACTCTACGAGTCTGTCCTTTCTTTATGTATACAAGTCCCCTATAGCTGCTGTAGCACTTACATACCTCTCAAGCTATTTGTATGTGACAGTATGGGCCAAGCAATAACAACTATGGGTACATAACTACACAGAACACTTGTACATCAGTTGGACCTATTTAACTACCAAGGTGTACTGTGAGATGATGGAGTGAAACTGCAATTTAGGTAATCATTTCTATGATAATCCTGTGACAGATGTATTACGTGCTACTAATTACAGTACCTGACAGTGTGAAAGTGTGACACTTGAGAGACATATATGTGCACAGTACAAAAACTAAACAACTATCATGCCTTGCTTGGCAGTCATGGGGTTAGAACCCAATAGCAGTGACTGCAGAGGACATCTGCATGGAATGTATAAACTGGCTGCAGAAACTTTCAACAGTCACTGTAGGCATACAGCTATACCATGATTACACATTTTATTTATCTGATTTTATTCATTATTAATATTATTTATATATATATGTATATATATATATATATATATATATATATATATATATATATATGTGTATATATATATATATATATATATATATATATATATATATATATAAATAAAAATGTAAATGTTCTTTTGTTCAAAATCTTAAATCTCCGAAGTTTTTCACCGATTGCTTTCAAATTTTCACACAATGTTGCATTCAAATATGCGCATGTTTTTATATACCTACTATTATATAGATGTCACACGTTGCATTCGAATACGCGTGTGGTGTTTTTATATACCTACTATGGATTCTATATATTTGTATACAAATATGCAATTTTATATGTTTTTATTTTAACTTTCTTACTTCTTTTTCAGTGCAAATGATCTGCTTTAGTCCATCCAAATAATGCCTCGCAGAAGATCAAACTTAGGTCATCATACTCGCGGAGGGGAAGCAGTGCAACGTGTAATTGCAAATCAAACTGAGGAAGAACATCAGCGAACAAGTGAAACAGAAAAAGAATGGCTCAAATACTTGCCGAGGAAGCAGCAGAGCGATGTGCAGCTGGACTTGAAGATGCACGGTTGTGAGCATGGCGATCTCGTTCTGCAGCTTCAGATCTGCTTCGTTCTCCTCGATCGACACCAGCGGACAAAATAAATGCTTGCCTGAAATACTCTACAACCATTGTACATAAGGCAAAATGACAGCCCCTGACTTATGTATATATGATCCTTAACACAACAGTATCACACTTACAAAGTACAGGACCATGGACTTGGACCACACATGATGGAGCTATGACAAGGTGAGGGAGAGGTGTTGTCAGCACCACCAATTGTTGCAGCACTACAAAGTAATTAGTGCATATAGCTACATGTACAGTAGCTACTGTGATAATGGCTATATTGTTGACATTCTGAGTACGTGTGCACAAATGAGCATAAATCCCAACCCCTCCCCACCAATGCAGATAGACCTGACACCCATGTACTGGTATATACAGCCTGCCACAATGACTGATACAGTATTACACTGGTGAAGACAGTAAGCTTACCTGGATGCTCCTCATCTGTGGGCACTGTGGCACCCACCTCCACCATGTATGGCTTAATGGATGCAATGTGGCAACATGTAAAGATGTTAAAATTAACTACAAATATGCCTGACCAGCTGCAAAATGATCAATCAGCTGAGATATTCTCACATCAATTGCTGGAAATTGGGAACAGAAAGGTGCAGGTTGATCTAACCTCAGGACGAATTTCATTGCCTCATATCTTCTGCAATTTTGTGACGTCAAAAGAAGAATTGGTTGAAAAAGTATTTCCCAATATTCAAACCAATTATAAGAATCATGATTGGCTGACTAAACCAGCTATTCTTGTGGCCAAGAACAAAGACGTCTACGAACTTAACAATATTATTCAGTCTAACATTCAAAGCGAGGCAGTCACATACAAGTCCGTCGACACTGTTATGGAAGCAGATGAAGCAGTTAATTATCCAACAGAATTTTTGAATTCACTCGATCTGCCAGGGATGCCACCGCACATACTGCAATTGAAAATTGGCGTGCCAATTATCATGTTGCGAAATATCAACCAGCCAAAGCTTTGCAATGGCACGCGGCTTGCAGTAAAAAAATTAATGAGCAATGTCATAGAAGCAACAATCTTGACAGGACCTTTCAAAGGTGAAGATGTCCTCATTCCTCGCATTCCTGTGATTCCAACGGAGATGCCATTTCAATTTAAGAGATTGCAATTCCCAATTCTTTTGGCGTTTGCAATCACCATCAACAAAGCTCAGGGTCAGTCTTTAGAATTGTGCAGTTTAGATCTACACACGGATTGCTTCTCACATGGATAATTATATGTTGAGTGTTCTAGAGTCGGCAAACCAGACAATCTCTATATCTGCATAGACAATGGAACAACAAGAAATATTGTATACCCACAAGCATTGTGAAATTAAACATATTAAAAAGTGCACTTTCTCTCTTCTTTCTTTTCTATTTAACCTGACTGAGCCACAGCAACGCGTTGCCGGGTACAGCTAGTGTATATATATATATATATATATATATATATATATATATATATATATATATATATATATATATATATATTTTTTTTTTTTTTCTTTATGTTATACTGCATTTTCACATTCTTGCTAATGATTTTAACAGATTGTGACATCTAAGCAGACAATTATTTATTCATAATTTGGGCTACCTCATCCATTTACCTGTAGTTCCTGTGGAGAGAGAATATGTAAACATTAAGTGACTAATACTGTAATATTTAATGCAACATAGATGGATTCAAACCCTGCTCTGTGTGTGGCAAAATGTACTACAGACAAAGCATTTAATGAAATGAGCCATTGTGATTATTGACTGACTGATATTTTCCTAGAGCTCAGCTGGAACTAATATATAATCTGGTAGTAGTACTACAGTTTTATACTGGACTGCAGTGACAGTAGAACACACATGCATGAAATACAAACATGAAAGAGATAGCAGGTAATCTATGCATTAGTATATAGAATGCAGGTGTACACAGTATATTGTTATTGCTTGAAAATATCTGTGAAGTGAATAAATAATATCAGATCATGGAGTGGGCTACCTCACCCATATACCTTGCTTACCTGCTATTTGTGGGTGAGAGACCATTATGTGAACAATAATGGGCTAGAAACAGCCTTGAATGGTACTGTATGTATTAAGCAAGACATTTGGCAGCCATTATAGTTGCATTCTACAGCTATTATAGTGTTATACTTGACTGCAGCACCTTACCTTACAGACTAAATGCAGACAGTTGTACTGCAATGGTTAAAACAACACAATCCTGATGTATACAATTTAACTTGATGTTATTTGCATTGGTTCATGTGTTACTGCAGAACAGTTGGCATTATACATGTCTTGAAAAACAGCTCTAATTCCACACTTATTACACAACAGACTTTATTATAAATACTTTAATGCAGTTCTGGTATTGTTTCCAGTTTTTATTGGACAACAGTTGTCATTATTCAGGTCTTGCAATACAGCTCTACTTCCACAGTTATTGCACTATAGACTTTATTGTATATACTTTAATGCAGGTAATGTTATTGTTTCATGAATTTATTGCACTACAGTTGGCATTATTCATTTATTGCAATACAGCTCTAAGTCCACATTTATTGCAATACAAACTTTACTGTATATACTTTATTGTAATTATTGTTTTACTCTTTCATGCTTATTTCACTACAGTTAGCATAATACAACCATAATCACCACACTCACAGCGCAGCCTGGCCAAGCAACCGGCATGCGCCTTGATGTTGTGACCCCCTCTCCTCTGCAGCTGTTGGGAAAGAAGCACACCATTATGCATGCCTGTTTACCAGACATTCAGATTAGATATTGATGACAAAGAGGTAAAAGTACTTACATACAGGGCATTCCCTGACTAAGATCTTAGACCCAGGTGTCTAAGGGATCCCCCTTTCATCTCTTCAGATCCTCATGGTGGTGATGACACTGTTCACCTGTGCGGGGATAGCAGTAGCACTGATGAGTTCCCTTGCCAGCCAGTCCCAGGCCTCCACCTTGCACTTTCAGCCTAGGAAACCTCCCTGCAGCAGCCAAGCTTCATGGTTTCTTACCAGGACTCCAACCATGACCCTGGAATCCAGAATGCCTCAATGCTGCACCCAAAAATGTGAACCATCACCAATCCCTGCCATAGTATCCTTCAGAGACAGAACTCCAATGGATATGCTGTATTCCCACCTTTTACCTATTGGGCTTACTATAGCCTGTTTTCCTGCCCTTACACTCCATTGGGCAACTGAGCTGAGCAATGTGAAAACTCAAAGAACCATAAACTTAGCAGTGCTTAGCAGTGTGTAAACCAGCCAAGCAGAGCTGAGCAGTACTTAAACATTTTCAGATGTTAGTGTGTTTATGTGGTGCTTAACACACCTTAGCAGGTCTTAACAGAACTTAGTGGAGTGCAGCGGGACAGAATTTAAAAATAATTTGCATAATTTGTATTTCAAAAATAAATGCTTATTTTCCTTTCCACATATTCAAACCCTGCACATACTGCTTATGTGGCCATACCTTTATCCATTTAGCTATAAGGAGATGTTGAATTTTGCTATACCTTTATATATACCTCTCAACTACCTATAAGCACTGCTGAGCACCATGCTATGCTGTGTAAATGTGTTCAGTTATGCAGAAACATGACATTTAAATAAATAATTAAATGCATCCAGTTTCTCATTTTAGATGACTGGCAGGTATCTTGCTTCTGCTTAGCGCTGATGTGCTGTGTGCTGCACAAACATGCTTTTTTTTTTAAAAAAAAAAGAAAAAAACACTTAAAACAATAAAATAACATTTACATAACACAATTGGGCTGTGCAGGGAGTGTCTTACTCATCTGTGGACAAAGTTGACACTACAGTCACTACACTGATTCAATAACTATGTTCTATGGCTCTCTCTCAGCAACTTGTCATAGGTTCATAGTTTCATAGGTAGGTACTAGGCTATTGGCCCTAGGGCCTATATAAGCCTAGCCAAAAAGGTACCCTGGCTTTCACCACCCAAGAAAATAATTTTCCTGTGCTCCTGTCAAGCAGAGCCACAAAGGTGATCCCCGGGGTGAATTTCCTATTTCCCATCCAATCATCAAGATTTTTCTTGAAGAGTGCTAATGAGGAGCTTTGTTTGATATAGATAGGTAGTTTGTTCCAGAGTATGGGAAGTCTCTGGGACAGAAATCTATCCCTCCAGAATGTTCTATTTATTGTAGTGACAATGTTTAGGTCCCTAGAGTGTGTAGCTCAGAGGGATTGGGATTTCTTTAAGTAGCGCATGTCCAACAACTCTGGGTTTGACATAGCTTTGTATGTTAGGCAGAGATCACTTCTAAGTAGGCAATATGAGAGGGAGTACAGCTGGAGTTTTTTTGAGAAAGTCTACCTAGGGCATCTGTTTGAGGCCAGTAATCCTCTTTGTGAGGTATTTATGCGGCTTTTCCAGTTGTTGTAGATGTCCTGTGAGGTACATACCAAAATGGGCATTGTACTCTATAATGGGTCTAATGAGTGACGAATAGAGGGGAACAATGACCTTTTTTTTTTTTCTGGATGAGAAACCTTTTGTGATGAGGTGTACCACATAGAAGTATTTCCTGACTACTGTGGCAATGTGATTATCAAAGGAGAGACTACTGTCCACCTTGTCCCAAGGTCTCATCACACTTTCGTGTTAAGTAGACTACCACCTATGGGGTAGCTCATGGGTACAGAGTTTTTTACCTAAGGCAATGACAATGCACATTTTGGCATTGAGCTTAAGGCCATGGCTTTGACACCAGGCATCTGTCTCCGTGAGGCCTTTTTATAGAATGTCCACATCGTTAGGAGTTTCAATTATGGCTCCTAGTTTGCAGTCATCTGCGAACTTCATTAGCCAAAGATCTTCTGTGTTAGCTTGTACTTCAGAAAAGTAGATACCAAACAAGAGAGGACCCAGGACTGAACCCTGTGGTACTCAACTTGTCACTGGTCTGAAGTCGGATTTGGAATCTGATACTTTCACAGTATGGGTTCTGTCAGTGAGCCAGTTAGCAACCCACCTTGTGACATAGGGATTTATACCTAGTTTAGTGAGTTTATCTATAATTCCAGAGTGGGGGATGGTGTCAAAAGCTTTGGTGAGATATAGATAGGCTGTGTGAATCACCTTACCCTCATCTATGGCTTTGGTGACTGCTTCAAAGAAGTCTATCAGGTTTAGGAGACATGATCTGCCTTTTACAAACCCAAACTGGGTGGGGTCCAGAGTTTGGAGATTACCAATGTCTTTGTGTATAAGATCCATGATGATACGTTCCATGGCCTTGCAGATCAGGCTCGTTAGGCTAATGGGGTGGTAGTTCCCAGGGTCCATGGTGGTTCCCCCTTTGTGGAGTGAGATAACTGTTGCTGTGCGCCAGTTAGTGGGCACAAAGCCTGAGGTAAGGCTATGACTGAACATGGTGCTTAGGTGGAGTACCAGTTCATTCTGCAGTTCATGTAGAATGCAGCCTGGGATGTTGTCAGGTCCCATGGATGCTGTGTTCTTGGCTTTGGAGAGTGTGGTTTTTACCTGTGCAGCTGTGATGACAGGAACTTTGCATTCTTCCGGTATAGAGATGGGCCCTTTAGGGGGCAAGACTGGGGTAATGTTAGCACTGAGCTTGTCTGCCAGGATGTTGGCAATATCAATTGGTTCTGTATATTTAGTGCCATTGTGCTGTAACTCAGAGCAGGTCTGAGTGTTGCCATTGAGATTCTTGACATAGCTATAAAATGCTTTGTGGTTGTCTTTAGAATCAGTGGCAATTTTGTTTTCATAACTAGCTTTGGAGGATTTTATGAGGGATCTCAACTTCTTACTGAGGCTGACCAGGGAGTTCCTCCAATCATGGGATTTTACACTTTTTTGCAACAGTTTCTTTCTTCTGTTGTAGGGTTTGTTTATGACAGGGGACCACCAGATTGGCTTTCCTTTTTTGGAGGATAGCATTTTGGTTCTGTTAGGGACAGCAATATCCATGCACTCATGTAAGTGCTTATAAAATGCATTTGTGTAGGATTCAGCAGTCGTACATCTATTGTCCGTCTGCATGGGTGTCATGAAGTTTGCCACTTCTGTTTTAAGAAGCGTGAAGTTGGTTTTGGAGAAATTTTTTACGGTGGTTTCCCTATTGGGGAGTGGGGGTGGGATGTGGATGTTTAGGGTGATTAGCTTGTGGTCGGATCTGACCAATGAGGAATTGACCTCTGGTCTGGAACACTGGTCAGCCATGTTGGTAATGACTGGGTCTAGGATATTGCTGCCCCTGGTGGGGGTGCGGATAAGTTGATCCAAGGCATTGGAATTTATGAATTCCAGAAAACATTCAGCAAAAGAGTTGGTACATGAGTAGTTTTATAAAACACAAATCATTAAGCAAAAACTTTATATAGTAACACAAAACAAAGTTTTTGGGCAAAAACCCTTCTTCAGTGTTAGACATAAGATATTAACCAAGCAATCATGCTTTATACAAAAGCCCAAAGGTCATATGACTGCAGCCAAAGTCATATGACCAACATATTTAAAGAAACATAAAATTTTAAAGAAACATAAAATTTTAAATGCATGTTATATACATATAAAAATATATAAAATTAAAAATATACAACAAATAACATACAATTCATATATACAAATATTATCTAATCACAATTTAGTACGTTGTATCCTAGCTAAAATTGGTTTCAAACTGACAGTAGAATTTAAACCTGGGGTACGATCTGCAGTAAGCCTGAGTATCCACTGATACTCCTTAGTCTCTAAGATATTATTAATATCCCCACCCCTAATGGGTGGAGAAACTACATCTAAGACTCTAAACGTAAAGCTATGTTCACCCCCATGGACTTTTATATGTTTAAATAGCACATTAGTCTCATACTCTCTCCTAATCTCAGACTTATGCTCAATTATCCGATCCTTCAGTCTACGTGTGGTCTTACCCACATAGAACGCAGGACATGCCACACATACAGCTAAATAGACCACATTATTTGTGTTGCAATTAGCTACAGAATTAAATCTGTAATTCTTGTCTGTTACTGGATGATTAAAAAGAGAGTTGGGGCTATCCACAATGTCTACACAGCATGAACACCACAAACACTTAAAAGTACCAAAACGAGCTAATTTATAAGAACTAATACCAGACTGATTCCTACATTTAAA
The DNA here is from genome assembly GCF_019279795.1 of Protopterus annectens. Classification (NCBI taxonomy): domain Eukaryota; kingdom Metazoa; phylum Chordata; order Ceratodontiformes; family Protopteridae; genus Protopterus; species Protopterus annectens. The sequence continues at coordinate 1,184,986,751 of NC_056732.1, read as the reverse complement.
ATCTTTGTAACAAATTAAGCTCTTTATAGTTCTCATATTCCTATATGAGAAATATGGTCTACTATCTAAAACTCTGCTAACATCCATCGCAGCCATTAAGACAGGCCAATTCTTCTCTACAATATGCTTGATTAAATGTGTTTTATTAAAGAAAGTCATAACATACCTAACTTTATCATGTCCATACCCACTAGCACTCATGTTATTAGTATGTTGAACATCACTATCCATAAAATAGGGTCTATATACATGTTCCCTATTTTGTATTACAGTATTCTTAAGCTCCAGTAACATTTCATGTTCATAACCATTCTCCAAAAATTCACTGAACATTTCATCCAAATGCATGTGAAACATTATATCAATAGTATTAAGCCTACTGGCCCTAGCAAACTGAGCTTTAACCACACCCTTAAAAACATGCAGAGCATGCATACTTCCCCGATGCAAATACCTACTCACATGAACATCTTTCTTATGAACAACAGTCTGCAATAACCCATTATCTAAAAAAACTTTAACATCAAGAAACACAGCTTCAACTTCAGAAATAGTCTCCTTAAATCTCAAAAAGGTAGTAGATGAATTCAAATATGTTATATATTCTATTAGATCATTCAAAGAACCTTGCCAAATCATAAAACGATCATCAACAAACCTTTGATAGAAACAAACATTATCATTAAGGAATTTGGAACCATCATGTATATATTTAGTTTCCCACTGATGCAGGACCAAGTTCGCATACGTGTTTCCAACTGGTGTGCCCATAGCCACACCAGTAATCTGCAAATACAGCTGTCAATCAAACATAAAGATGTTATTACTCAACACTAGATCCAACATTAAACAAATATTCTGTGTATGGTTCACAGATACAGATTTTTGTGCCGTCAAAAACTCCCTAATAGATTCTATACCGTAACTATTCGGTATAACCATAAATAAGGAGACAATATAATGTTGGTCGTATGACTTTGGCTGCAGTCATATGACCTTTGGGCTTTTGTATAAAGCATGGTTGCTTGGTTAATATGCTATAATAATCCTTCACAACTAGATTAATTGTATGTGATTTGCATGGTGGCAGTATTTTATTGCATAATAGAAAGCAGGAGATTTGATGCACAGTATAAATACTAAACTCTGAAGTTGAGGAATAGTAATAAATAGCAAAGAAAAATCACCTATATTACCTAGTTCTCTCTAACCCCCAATCAGATAACAAATGCGTTTCTTTCCATTGTTCAAGACCATAGTTTATGTCATTTCTAATCTAGATAACTTAATCAAAAGATCTATAAATAAAATATAAATTTGTAATAGTATATAACTAAAGGGAAGAGCTTATACACAAATACCTACACCTTCATCTAAAAGAGAGCCTATAATCATATCTATAATAATAATTTCAGCATTTGTTGTAATATGTCAAATGTTATTGTGTGTCTACAATTGCCTGTCTGTATCCCTTCTGTTAATACATTAAACTGTTCTGATAATAAGTTTCACTGCAGGCTAACTAATACTTTGATATAATAAGCTGCTTAACATAAGTTAAAGGGTATACTACCAATGATGGAGATTTGCAACATCAATTAAAATGTTAAAATTAAAACAGAGCCATAGACATTTCAGCACTGCACTAGTCATCTTTGCCTTCCAAGTTAAAGAATGCATGTAAGACGACAAGCAAAATATGTATACATAACACCACTTAAAATAGTATTAATGTTTCATTCCATTGTATATATTAATGTTTCAAACTGGTTCACTTAGAAAGCCAAACACATTTTGTATATTTACATTGTATACATTCTTCTGCTAAACACTTTCTAAAAGCATATGCAAATTTGCCAGACTTTTGCAGCTCAAATAATCAATATATAATAATAATAAGGATAGAAGTCCTTGCCTGAATAATCCCATCAAATGTTTAAGTCAAAACTGCGTCTGTATGTCTTCAAAACTGTTTCATTGTGTTCCATTAAAGCATTCCAGTAAGTATGTGTTCAAAAAGTTCAAAGGTCACACTGGTCTGTTTGCTATAACTTCAAATTGTCAGACTTGCTGCGCACAAATGAACAACAAGCAGTACTCTCAAGCTGACGTTATCTTGTATTCTAGTGGGAGTATTAGGTTGTTTAAGCAAAATGGCAAGTGTCCCATGCATGATACAATAAGATGTAAGTAGTCAAGAAGGAGGAATAGATAAAAACACATAAGTTGATTCCGATTAAAATAAAATACATTTATACACAATGGAAACTTAAATATTCCCTTTACAACTTCCCACTCCCATCAGGGAAAAACAAAGACATCAATCATCAAGTAACATATACAGGGAAAGAATATTAATAAAATAAAATAATCAAAAGAACAGAGAAAGCATTCATAAAAGGAGAAAGAAAAGAGAAAATAAGAACTTATAATGAAGATGAGTTTAGAAGAGTAGTTATAGTAAAAGAGAGCAAAACAGGAAATTATATGTCCCCATCTACCCAAAAAACATTAACTGCATTATTGATTAAAAAGATGAGTTTTCATATTGCTTAGAGAATACAATGATATATAAAAACCTATCTGTATTAACATTTCAGTGTATTTCTATGTATATGCTGATATTATTCGGTTAAGACAGATATTACCTTATGGATGTGCTTGTCCTTGGCAGCATAGAATTTTTATTCATATAATGACATACTAAACATAATAGTCAAATTATTTTTCTTTAAACTCTTTACTGGTTTTGTCTTTAGTGACTGTAACACTTTTAGTTGCTTGTCTTTTCATACTGGGTAAAGACAGACCCATTTCTTCAATTTTGTCTAATAGATTGTTTTTCTGTAAAAAGTCCAAAGATTTTAAGGTTGTTAAAAATTCTTTGATCCTCAGGAAGAGAAATTTTAATCCTAATTGGAAAGATAATTTGGGCTTTGAAGTCAGACATCTTCAAATTTTTGATTAAAGGGACACAAGCTTTCCTTTTAGATATTACTGTAGCAGTGTAGTCATTATCAAATCTAATACTCTTTCCATTTATTTGAACTGGTGTACCCAACCAGGCAGCTCTCAGAACCAAATCTTTATCCTATGTTGACAAAAATTTGACAATTATAGACCTTGTAACTGATGATCTGATGTTGTAAATCTTTGTTTATTCATTACAATTAGGACTTCTGTTCCATCCTCGGAACCAATAGGGCCATTTCCAAGCTTGCACCAGCCAAAAACTCCCAGCTATGACCTACCCATAACGCCCCCTCCTAGTTACTCCAGATCTCATTTGCCGCATCACTGTTCAGCCATGTCAAGACATTTCTCTCAGCTAAGTGAATTGTTTTTTGATATTTCATAATTATTTACTTCAAAAATTGATCTTTTGTTAACCCTTTTTACTTTTCTTACCCAATCGCATATTTTTACCATATTTAAACTCTTACCCTTGTGGTAATTTCTTTCCCTTTGCCATTGCTGGTAAACCCCTCTCTTCTCCTACCCTTCTTAGAGTATTTCTATCCTTTCCATGGTTGATACTTTAAAAAAAAAAAAGGGATTATATACACTTGTTCTATGTTTTGTATTGTTTTCTTTTAGGATGTCAGAAAAGAAGTCTAGTTCTGGATTTAAACAGTGTTCGGAGCAAAGACAAAAACTACCACTCTCAACACTCATGATCTGTGTGTCTACTATTTGGGTGTTCCACACCTAACTGTTAAGCCACTATATGTAATTTGTAAGAATTTTTTCTTCCAGGACACTGAATGAGAAGAAAAATAAACTGGATATTAAAAGGCCTCCTCAGAACATCTTTTTCTATGGCTGTCTCATGGTCGGGGGTCTCATCCTCTCCACTAAATCCCATAAGAAACATTCTTCAAAGTTACTTCCATCATCTCCCTCAGGAGACCCTAAGGAACCAAGTCATAAGAAAATACAAATTTCAGTATTGACAGCGCCAGCGGCTGCTTCGGCACCGTCTTAATTGACTATACCGTTACTGGAACTAAGTTTGTCGGTGCAGACACCTGCGATATCGAGTTTATCAGTGCAGACACCCATGACACTAATTTTCTCAATGCAGACTCCTTTGGCACCGTGATTGTTAGTGCAGACACCTTCAGCACCACTGTTGTTGGTGCAGACTCCTTTGGGGCTGTATCAGTCGGTGCAGACTCCTTCAGCGCTGTGTCTGGTTGGTGAAGACACCTTCAGCACCACTGTTGTCAGTGCAGTCTCTTTTGGCACCGTGTTTTTTGGTGCAGACACCTTCAGAACCACTGTTGCTGGCGCAGACTCCTTCTGCACTGTGTTTGTGTCGGTGCAGACTCTGGTGCCATGTTTGTCAGTGCAGACTCCTTTGGTGCTGTGTTTGTCAGTGCAGACTCCTTCAGCATCCTGATTGTCGGTGCAGGCACCTTCGGCACTGTGTTTGTTGGTGCAGACAACTTTGGAACCACTGTTGCTGGTGCAGACTCCTTTGGCACCATGTTTGTGTCGGTGAAGACTCCTTCTGCACCATTTTTGTCTCAGTGCAGACTCCTTCGGCACCATATTTGTGTCAGTGCTGACTCCTTCGGCACCGTGTTTATCGGTGCAGACCACTATTCTGGCTCAGACTCTAATGGCACCACCTCCCCATGGTTCATTCCTTCACGCAAGGTAGAACTAAATATTCACCATCTATAGACCCTTTCCTAGGTAGCCAGTATAGTCCCTTTTTGGACAGACCATAATCCGCATCATGGATGTCTATGAGGTCATCTAGGAGCCTTTCAAAACAAGATGTAGTGCGCCTTGTAGATCAGCTGCTTTTGGTCAGAAGAATCTCTACCCCATCTAAAACTACTCTTCCTTTTGGAGGTAGCCATTTTCTCCACAAACTCCAGCTTATTCTCTTGCTTTGACTTCAGCTGAAGCTTTGAGGCCTCTTCATCCAAGCAAATTCCCTTTACTTTGACTCCAGTAGTGGATCTCACTCTGAAGCCAGAGCCCTCCTTATGGCCTTTGGTACATAGGACATTGTGCCCTCTTAGAGTAGTGGCTGTGCCACTGGTGCAGGGGTCCCTCGGTCCACACCAATTTTTTTCCATGGTGCCTTCCAGGGGCTCCCTTTCTCCTCCACTTCACAGCCCTCTTGGGACTCTGGATCTCGTGCTTGGTAAGTCAGAGCAAGGAGTAACCCCTGTTCCTAGGGTGTCATGCTCAGTTCTGAGCTCCCACTTCTCTTTAGGTGGGCCAGTCTTCAGGCTATGGAGAGGACTCTTGCCCCAGTAGGCAGACCATTACTGTTGGAGACTACTTCTTCCCTTCCTTCTGGACCAGAGCTGACACAAGCCATTACATTTGCCCACCCTCCACCTCCTGGGTTACTCCACTGGCTGATGAGCTCATCCAGCTCATTGTGCAGCATGCGTAGAAGGCACCAGACACCATAGAGGCTATTACTCGGAGGCTGGACAAAAATGTTAAACCCCCCCAGATAAGAATCCATATTAGTCAAAAGGACTTCCAGTTCATGCCATGGTGGTGGTGGCGGATACTAAGAAAGGGCTGGCAGAGGAGAGCCAGACTGTCCACTCACCTAACAAGGAGTCCAGAGCAGTTGACATACTAGGGTAGTGTGTATTTACGTCATCGATACTTGCGGTAAAGTCTTTGAATTATATGGTACATTTCACAAGGCTTCAGAGAGACCTCATCAACGAACTCTCTGAAACCTTGACAGGAGCTGAGTCTGAGGACGTTCATGACAAAGTAGCCTCTCAGTTAGCAACCCTTAAATCTGTCTCAAACTCCTTAATGCGTCTCATCCTGCACGCTACTGAAGGAGCAGCCAGAGCAGCAGGTGCAGGCATATTTATGAGACATCATGCCTGGATGCACCTTTGTGACCTTGTGGACCCCTTCAAGGCTTCCTTTTTGAATGCTCCCATCAAAGCATCCTCATTGTTTGGCCTGAAAGTCAAAGACACATTGGCAAGATGCGAACAAGACGGTATGACTCTATCTGCCGTTGGTGTCCGTTTCTCCTCCCTTCAATGATTCTACTCCAGAAATCAGAAGAGTGGGAAAATGTGGCACAAGGAATCACAGAGTTATTTTCTGGGGGCAGAGGAGGCCCATGAAACTAGGGTTCTAGGAATTTCTTCTCTGGTCAAGCCTACCAGCGATCCTGAAGTGTGGCCAGGTTGCTTATCACTGGAAGAATTCGGGGGTCATTTTTCCTTGCATCCTTCTGCCTGGCAAATAACCACAGATTCTTGGATACAATGGATCATTACCAGAGGTCATCACATCCCCTTCGACCTATACCCTGCGTCCCTCACTAACATACCCGATGCACCACCCAATCAGAGAGAAGCATCAGATTTAGAAATCCCAAAGCTACTACTAAAAAAAAAAAAAAAAGTCATCCAAACAGTCCAGACCAAACAGGACCTTATTTTTTGCTCAAGGTTCTTTTTAGTGCCAAAAAAGACAGGGGACTGGAGACCAATTTTGGATCTCAACAATTTAAGCATGTTTATAAAGATAGAGAAATTCTGGATGGTCACGGTTCAGTCTATCCTTCCTCTGTTGGGAAAAAGACGATTGGATGTGCTCTATAGATCTTCAAGATGCGTAATACCACATTAAAGTGGACAAATGCTCAAGAAGATACCTAAGCTTCCAAGCGGGAGGCAATCACTAACAATTCTGAGTACTTCTCTTTGGACTGTCTGCAGCCCTCAGAGTGTTTACCAAGTGCATGGCAGTAGTTACAGCTCACTTGAGACTCCAAGGATTCCAGGTGTTTCCATATCTAGACGATTGACTCATTACAGCCCCCACCAGGTGTCTACTGGAAGAAGCTCTGACATATTCTCTACACACAGCATGAAGCCTGGTCATTTCCATAAATTTGGAGAAAATCAAACCTAACTCCAACACAATCACTAGAGTTCATTGGGGTACTGTTAAATACCACCAATTGCACAGCATCCCTCCTGGATCATTGGATTTTGAGAATAAAACACCAGGTTCAATCGATACTCTGTCAAAACAAGTCCACAGCTTGATCTATTCTCCAGCTTCTAGGGTCAATGGCAGCATCAATAACCATTGTTCCCTTAGCAAGGCTTCATATGAGACTTCTCCAGTGATTACCTCTCACTCAGTGGTACCCGTTACAACACCTGTTATCCTTCCAAATATGGATGACTCAAAGGTGCAAATAGGACTTAATCTGGTGGATGTCCCTAGATTCTCATCAATGGTCTCGCCCCTTCAGCCCATCAACCCAAAGCCACAGTGACCATGGTTGCCTCCCTTATGGGGAGGGGGAGGGCTATGTTAGGGGAAAAACAGTCTAAGGCACTTGGTGGGAAACAGAGGCCTATCTGCATATCAATGTCCTAGAACTGAGGGAGGTGCTTTTAGCATTGCAGGCATTTCATTCCATCCTCCTGTTAGGAAAAATTGCAATACAATCAGACAACATGTTAGTAGTCTGGTACATCCACAAACAGAGGAACCAAATCATACCCATTGTGTTGAGAAGCAAAGTGATTCTTATTGCCCCCTATTGGCCCTATCAAGTCTGATTCCCTTTTCTATGCCCTCATCTGATTCACAGCCCGTGGATCCTGGATCATTCCCAAGACCTGTTATCTCATCCTCAGGGACTGATTCATCCAAATCTCCACAGTCTCAAGCTCACAGCTTGGTTCCTCCACTTCCAATGATTGCCAGGCTGCCTGACATCCCATCTCCTGTTCGTGAAATTCTTTTGATTTCACACAAACCTTCCACCAGGAAAGTTTTTTCTAGTAAATGGACTAGGCTTTCTATTTGGGCCAAAGATCAGAACATAGATCTCTTCTCTATGTCTATTCAAAAGATCCTTCAATATTTGATGACTCTTTTACATGCAGGAGCCTCAGCATCGCTGGTTGCTGTACATTTAGCTGCTATTGTCAATTTTCATAATGGATTTGATAATTCTTCGATTATGTCACACCACCTATGCAAGACATTTTTGAAAGGAATATTACAAGTTAAACCTTCAGTCAAGCTTCCCTTAGAACCCCGGGACTTGACTTTTGGTGCCTCAATCTCTCACATGTCCTCCTTTCGAGCCCTTTGATTCATGTGATTTAAAGTTTTTGTCATGGAAAACCTTACTTTTAGCAGCACTTACCTCAGCGAGAAGAGTTTCAGACCTGCAGGCCTTGAGTGTCAACAGATCTTACTTTATCTTTCACACGGATAGGGTGTCCCTTCGTACTGACCCTTCTTTCTTGCCCAAGGTAATTTTCCATTAACCAGTCTATTGACCTGCTGGTTTTCTTCCCTCAGCATTCTAATACAGGGGCGTAACTTTTGCACACCCTTGATGTGCATTGGCAGCTTTGTTGTTATTTGGACAGAACTAAATATTTCAGGAAAACAGATCGATTGTTTGTGACCTTTGCAGGACCCGGATTGGGTAAACCTGTTTCCAAAGTGACTTTATCCTCCTGGCTTAGAAACATCATTACCTTTATCTACCAACAGCATAGGCTATCCTTACCTTACAGAATAAAGGCTCATTCTACCAGATCTATGGCTACTTCTGTAGCATTTCATTCCAGATCCTCTATGGATGATATCAGCACGGCAACCACTTGGGCAAGACCACATACCTTTATCTCTCATTAAAAATTGGATTTGACCTCCAGGGGAAGAGCATCTTTTGATTCTATGGTGCTCAGGAATATCCTTCCTTAGGGCTACCCAGGACTCAAGTAGCTGGGGACTTGGTCCTAATTATAATGAATAAACAAAGATTTACAACATCAGATAAAGAAGTTATGTCTTACCATAACATTCCATCTGTGTTGTAGATCTTTGGTCATTCATTACTTCCCGCCCTCCTTCCCCCTGCCTGGACTCCTGGTGGACTTTAGGAACTCCTGGCTAGGATATTTGCTCAGACAGAGCCTTCTACTATTTTTTTTATTATTACTACCTCTATTATATAGGGGCAGGCAAACTCGATCTGGAGTAACTAGGAGAGGGGCATTATAGGTAGGTCCTAGCTGAGAGTTTTTGGCTGGCACACGTTTGGAAATGGCCACATCAGTTCCGAGGATGGAACCAAAGTCCTAATTGTATTGAATGAACAAAGATCTACAATACAGATGGAACATTATGGTAAGACATAACTTCTTTTTTTGTTTGAACAAGAAACATTTGACAAAGATCTATGGGCTCTCTCTATACTGAATAATAGAGCTTCAGTAAGTTTAATGCTTTAGGTAACCAGTCATTTAGAAATAAAACCATGTTATTACCTTCCATTCTTTCTGGGACTCCATAAATTCTAATATCATCTCTTCTTGATCTGCTGTCTTAATCCTCCACTTTTTCCAGAAGCAGGTTATTTTGTTTTAACACGTATTCTGTCTGGCTTTCATTCTCAGTCTGTCTTCCATCAATATCATTGACTGATTCTTCGATGGCTGCAATATGGTCAGAATGCTTTGTAATGATATCCTTTAGTATGTCTAATTGCTTCTTACTGTCTTGCTTCATATTATCCATTATACTTTACAAGTTATCCATTTTTTATAGAAAGGTCCTGTATACTTGTTATAATTGTTTATAATTTTTTCTTCATTGTACTGTCTTGGAGAGAAGCTTTCAATTGACTCATAGCTATTGCTGTCTGTAGAACTTCTTCCAGGAAAAAAGTCAAAGTAATTTTAGAAACTTGATATTTCTTCTTAATTAGAGCTACCAGACTGTTATAGTAAAAATAAGAAATAAAAAAAAAATTAAAGGTTGTTGATGTCAAGCTAAAAAAATCCTGTTAGAAAAGTATATTGAGGCAGAGCCAGAGTTTTGTGCTGTTATCTGCTTGGCATCTTGGCCACACACACCTCAGTTATTTTTTAATATGTAATATAGTAACATCACCTACGTTTTCCTCTTCATCTGTTTTCAACATTCCCCAGCTTATCTTAACAGCCTTCCCTTTGTTTCATTATGTCTTATACTAAATAATAAGTCAAGCAACTCTCCAGTTTCATAATATCTGACAGCGCTCTTCAGCTCAGTAACATAAGCATCTATAGACTTTATAAGACATTGAACTCATTTAATTAACAAATGGTGAACAAATGGTAAGCTCTTTTTGGGCTCAAAATACATCCCAAACTTTCGTCAAAGTATTTCTCTTTTATCTTATTAAAAAAAAAAAGGTGACCTACCTTGAAAAATTCTTTCTAGTTATATGCTGGAATGTAGCACCTTGCACTTTTTGGGTTTTCCTTGAGGAATATGGGGTGAATTTAATAAAGCCTACACAGACATTTTTTCCATGGAGGCATCATGACACACTGCTTACATGAAAGTAAACAGGTTTGCGATCCAGTAAACAGAGGTGGGCGACATGCACACATGCACCAACACAGAAGTATCTGTGGCATGCAAATCACCTCATAAGCAGGTGAATTGCATGTAAATGAGGGAGGTAGAGTGATCCGTTAAGTGGCTAGGCAGTCCTGCAGACCCTGTGTTGGTGTCTGTAGTGTATATGGAAAACTTCTGTATACAGGAATTTAAACAGAGAATATGGGCTGGAAAACTGTAGCTTGATGGGCAGAAACAGGATAGTACACACAGATACCTGCAAAATTATCTACAGTGTGTCCAAAACCATATGGGAAATACTTTAAAATAATATTTTTTTAAAATGATCTGTGTATGTTTGCACAGTATGCTGCAGTGTGCAAACATGCTGTTATGAAAAAAAAAAACATAAAAAAGATTGCAGAAACCAAACTTAGTAATATGTGACAGTAATGTATTACAGGACCCTGCATGGAGTATCAACAATAGTGGAATGGCGCTGTTGCCAATGAAGCAGGGCCTGGAATCATGTAGTTTCCAGGTTGTGTGCACAGATCTCTATGCAAATTAGGTGGGGCTACTGAATAGCAAATCTGTGTCTGCAGATCCCATTCATATAGGCACAGAACTGTGTTGGTGTCCAGAGAAGAGGTAGCTGACAGCAACAGGAGGTTTGTGTCTGAGGACTTGTAAGCTCATTGGAGCTCAGCTGTACCTGTTTGTGCGGCATGCCTCTGAGTTCAGCAGTGGGGTGTACACTGGCTGCTATGCTATATTTACCTTCAGGGAACATGTTTCAGTGTGTTTGCATGGCATGCCGCTGTGCTGAACGTGACCTTTCATGGGGGGGTGTACAGTGACTGCTGAGCATTGTTTACCTTCATGGAACCTGTTTGCATGGTACACCGCTGTGCTCACCAGGGGGGTGTGTACACTGGCTGCTAAGCCTTGTTTACATTCAGAGCATGCGTTTGTGTGGCACACCACAGTGCTGAGCAAGGAGGACTGTTCAAAAAAATTGGCTGAGAAAGCAAGTGGTATATTAATTATTGATGACCCCTGTTTCAATTAAACTAGGGCCTTTCACAGTCTGTAATGATGTACTTGGCAGGTGGAATGCATCATAGGTAGCCAATCACACAGACTGCACCTACAGTAGAACACTGTAAAGGTGCCGTACACCCTACAATCTGATTTCACCCCTATACTCTGCACCAGTGGAGCACAGATTTGGGATTTTTAATTGAAGTAATGCTAGGGGCTGCAGGTCTACTGCATCTGTATGTGCTAGTTGCTGAGGTCAATGCTGCTGTTGCTGTGGCTGACAATAGGCCTAGACTGAGAAGGAGAAGAGTGTTCAGGCCCAGGGTAACCTTCCAGGGGCTACATGAGCTGGAGATTGTAGAGCACTACAGGGTGGACAGGGACATGTTACAAGAAGTCACTGAGCTCTGCCGCCCTCAACTCAGACCCAAGCCAAAAGAGGGGAAACCATCCCAGTGGAAACAAAGGTATGTGTAGCTCTTAGGGTACTAGCTACAGATAGTTTCCAACCACCAAATGGGGACATGATGGGGGTCTCATAGGCATAAGCATCCAGAAAACTCCACCAGTTCCTGGATGCTATGCTACCACATGCCAGTGAGCACATTTATTTTCCCCACACCCTTGAGAGAAGGACCAGCACTATGCAGCACTTCTACTGTGTTGCACACTTCCATAAGGTACTGGGTGCCATAGATTGCACTCATATACACATCAAGACACCACCCAGTAAGGAGGGTAGAAGCTACCTCGTCCACAAGGGGTACCACTCCATCAACTGCCAGGTCATGTGCAATGCCCAGGCTATTATCATGAATGTGTATGCTGGCAGCCTGGCAGTTATCAGGACTCCCATATCTAGCATGCATCACCGTTGTACCAGATGTTTGCTGGGGGGGATATCCCGCATGGCTATTTACTAGGGGAAGCTGGCTACACAGTGGAATTGTGGATGATGACACCCATCAGAAATGCAAACACAACCATGGAAGAATGCCATAATAAGACATATGCACAAACTAGGAACATCATAGAGCATGTGTTTAGGCTGCTGAAGCCACGGTTCCAGTCCCTTGATATATCTGATGGAGCTCTGCAGTACTCTCCAGCCACATGTGCACAGATGTCCACATTATGTACCATGCTACACAATAGGATCCTGCAGAAACAGCTGTAGCAGGATCAGCAAAGGGAAGGGATACACAGCCCCCACCAGTGCCTAGGTTTCCACAGCCACACCCATAGGGCGACTCAGATGAAGAAACCTCTGAGGATCTCTCTGTAGGCTGATGTACATATGCCTAGTATGGCCTGGCCTTGGCTAAGAGACAGCTCATAGCACATGCACTGACATCCTAGGGCCATAGGGACTGACACTTTACTTCGACTCACATACGTATAGTAAAAATGATGCGAGGCAACCCACACAACCTGTATCTAACCATGTATTGGCTGTGTACTTCATACATCATATAGAGTCAGCCCTGAACTCCAGTTCTGTCAACTGCTGCATTCACAATGTAAGTCACTAACCTACATACCACTTGTAAGGAGTACTATAATATGCTGTTATGTGTATGGACCTGCTCCATGTATGCAAGAGAATACGGTGGGGTATTTGGAGAGATGTATCATCCACGTGGGACTACAGATACCCAGTGCAATAGTATGTGTTCCATAATATTCACTATGCCTTATGGTTGGAATATTCACTACAGCAGTCAAGGGAGATGTTAAACAGTGGGATCACATGATATTTGCACTACTGTCTATGCCATCAGATCATGTACTGTTCTTCCCCCACCCCCAGCACATCAGTGTTTCAATACAACTGCTGTCACACAGTACATCTGGAATAATATATTAGCAGACTAGCCAATTCCAGGGCTGTGACACAGAACCTGGCTACACATTGTATGTCTCACATAACGCAGGGCTGACAGTGTATGTCTGTATGCTGTTGATTGTGTGAGGAATAACACCTCTCTGTCTGGCGGCTGTTGTGGCTCACTGGGCTAGAGAAATTAGTAGGCTTGATGGTTTGAATCTGGCAGTCTCCACATCCTTTGCATGTGAGGTACTCGTATGATGGTATTCCCACAGATTGTCATACCCCTCAATCTGTTACTGCAAGAAAGCTGAACAAAGTCAGAGAGAATGGGGGTACAAAGGGCCACAACTACAGACAGACATTACACATGCTCTGATGAAACTAGAAGGTGACTAGTATAACAGCAGGTTGCAACAGAACAGAATAGCTGCAGGATGTAAAGGCTGTCACTTAAAAGTGTCAGTAGTTAGTACAAATCAGTGATTGCATTATACATTATTATACTAGAACATCACAAATGTATGAGTAACAGGCCGGACATATGGGGCAAAATGCTGGACATTCTGCAAAAACATGTACAGTGAGAAGTACACAGACTGTCACCCTGTGTGTGATGTTACATTAGGTACCCCAGTCACATATTAAATACAGCACACATCCAGGGAATGCCTTGGCCAATTTCAGGGAAGTGCTGTACTGTGGAAACAGGTGCAGCAGCCAATGTCTGCAGCACACAAAATCCCGGACTGAAGTACAGGTAGCGCTGGCCTGGAGTTACTTTGTAAGTACTGACAGTCACACTGGGCATGTTCCTACACTTAGCTAACTTGAGCGCAAGTCTGTTGCCTCTTCCTCACAAAGACCTGCGATGTGAAAATGCATCTGTACATACAGACAGCTATGTATACACATCTGTCTGTCCCTATCCTCTTCACACATGATTAGTGTAGCTATCAGTATGTTTCACATATACATATACATATACCGATATATATATATATATATATATATATATATATATATATATATATATATATATATATATATATATATATATATATATATTTATATATATATATATATATATATATATATATATGGGATCCGGACACATGCTCGACTAGCATATGTCCAAATCACAAAACATTGAACACACATACATGAAAGCACTTAACATCGAGAAGTGCTTCCGTGCATGTGTGCCTGTTTCGTAGATTGGATTACAGTATGGGTAAAGGAAAATTCCCTTTTCCCCACTGTAATGCAATCTTGGAACGAGAATAATAAAGTAGGGGGGGGTGAGGGGGTGTAGGGGGCGAAGCTCCCCTGCAGAAACATAGATTTTTTTTTAACTACACATACACGGAAGCGCTTTTCGATGTTAAGCGCTTTCGTGTATGTTTGTTCGATGTTTTGTGATTCGGACATATGCTAGTAGAGCATGTGCCCTAGACCCCTATATATATATATATATATATATATATATATATATATATAGATGGGTTCACTTTTTAATTTCAAAATACTATAAATCCCGAATTTCAGTATTTCGAAATTAAAATACCAAAGTCCTGAAATACCGGTAAACCGGAAGAGCGAAATTTAAAATCCCGAAGTACGGAGATTTTGAATTAGTGCTTTTGGTCTTGTGGTGTGTGAATGGTAAGATGTGAGTTTGGGTATGTCTGTTGGTTAGGGGCTTTAGTGTCTGTCAGTGTGTGTTTTGACTGTGATGTGTGTGTGCGAGGGTGTGTATAATGTATGGGAGTGAGTTGCTTGTGTGTGTCTGATTGTGCGATCTGGGAGTTAGTATATATAAGTGGGGGGTGTAGGGGGTGCACCCCCCACATGTGGGGGGTGCAGGGAGGCTTGCCCCCAAGCTTATCTGTAGTGTAGGACACTATATTTGAGTTGGGGGGAAGTGGTGTGCATGTGTTTGTGTGTGCTGTATCTGTAGTGTAGCATCGGGATTTTGAATTTCGCGGTTTTAGGGTTTCGGTGTTTGGTGTCTTCGCTATGTAATTTTGATATACTGAAATTCGGAATTTCAGTATTTCTAAATTGCATAGTGAATCCATATATATGTGTGTGTGTGTGTGTGTGTGTGTGTGTGTGTGTGTGTGTGTGTGTGTGTGTGTGTGTGTGTGTGTGTGTATATATATATATATATATATATATATATATATATATGTGTGTGTGTGTGTGTGTGTGTGTGTGTGTGTGTGTGTGTGTGTGTGTAGATATATATATATATATATATATATATATATACATATACATATATATATATACATATATATATATATATATATATATATATATATATATATATATATATATATATATATATATATATATATATGTGTGTGTGTGTGTGTGTGTGTGGTGATGTAAGAATGTCCACATATACCCTGAGAATTCTGAGGTTGTCCGCACTTACACATCACAACAATTGTCCAAAGGAACCAGACAAAGGCCGCAACAGTACATAATCCACTCACCCATAGACCCCATGTGCCTGCAAAATGTCACTTTGTAGACACACAGGTAAGTTGGTGTTGTAATGTACAATGGTATCAATGCATGCCTTGCACAGGCCATATTGTCCCTCACCACATGGTTGCCTGTCTAACTGCAACCGGCCACATATGGCCATACTGGTAACTGTACACATGTAGCAGAGATATTAACTGGTATCCCAGTCCTAGGACAGTAGATACAATAACAGTACCAAGCAATATCACTCTGCAGGCCCGCACATGCTATCTAAAACAAGGCAACTTTGCCTACTCCACAAGTATTGGCCTGCAGTCCCATAATAACAGACATAACCTGTGGTGCATGTGATAAGTACTGTGAGCTGTAATGTGTGACAGTAGATTGGTAGGGGTTCTGCTCTCATTTCAGCCAACTCTGTGCATGTGTGTATAAATATATCCCCTCGCAGCACTATGGACATTCCCATATGGGCAATCTGCATACAATTGTTACGCATTTTAAGGCCCTGTGCCTACCTGCTGGCCTCTACATTGCCCTTCTCTACAAGGCTTGCTGATGCCATCCACCTTAAGAGTGCTGGTAGAAAGTTTAATATCATTTAAACTCTGTGATGCACCTTATGAGCACTGGCAGACCACCTAACATCAGGTAAACTCCATGGCACATGCAATAAATACTGCAAGCTAATAGTGTGTAATAGTAGACAGGTATTGGTTCTAATCTCACATCAACCAACTCTGTGTGTGGGTATATATATACTCCTGTAGCACTACAGATATGCCCATTTGAGCCATCTCCATACAATGGTTATGCATTTTATGGCTTTTTGACTAACTGCTGGCCTCTAGTTTGCCCTCCTCTACAAGGCCTGCTGAAGTCATCCACCTTAAGAGTGCTGGAAGACAACTTCATACCAGGTCAAGTCTGTGGCACATGCAATAAATATGGTGAGCTATAGTGTGTAATAGCAGACAGATAGGGATTCTAGTCTCACATCAGCCAAGTCTATGTGTTTGGAAATATATCCTCTTGCAGCAGTACAGATGTGCCATGTGGGCCATCTCCATGCAATGGTTAGCCATTGTATGGCCCTTTGACTAGCTGGTGGCCTCTACATTGCCCTTGTTTACAAGGCCTGCTGATGACATCCATCTTAAGAGTGCTGGCAGACAATCAAAATGTCAGATAAACTCTGTGGCACATGCAATAAGTATTGCAAGCTCTAGTGTGTGATAGTAGACAGGTATAGGTTTTAATCTCACATCAGCCAACTCTGAGTGTGGATAAATGTATCCCCTTGCAGCACTGCAGACTCCCCCCACATATGGGCCATCTCCATGCAATGGTTATGTATTCATTTTATGGTCCTGTGACTAGCTGCTAGCCTCTACATTGCCCTCCTCTACATAATCATAATGGATGTCCTCCACCTCTCTGATCTGGGCACAGGATATTTGTAGATGTGACAACTCCATCGCCACACCTACTAGATTTGAAAGTTCAGAAAACCCAGGTGACATGTAGCAAGGGTAGCAGACTTTATCACAAAGTAGGAATGCATGATTACGCTGATTGCCCCCCATTGTTCCTGATAGATTGTGCTACGCATATGTACCTTGGGAGCCAGGCATGTATACTGCTGTACTTTGCTGATGTCATATGTCTGTTGTGCTCCTATGCCTTCCTGTGCCACTGTCTTGCCACCATGTGTCCATAGTTTAGCCCCTCAGAATCCTGGAACAGAAACATGCACAGGTCCATGACACACCTGCATTCTGTAACACTACCACCAGACCAACATCATGCAACAAAGATATACAAAGTATGATGTGTAGTCATAACAGTCAGCGTAATCATGCATTCCTGCTTTGTGATAAGGTCTGCTATCCTTGCTATATGTCACCTGGGTTTTCTAAACTTTCAAATCTAGTAGGTGATGCTTCTTAAGACAGAAGTGGTGAACTTCATGACACCCATGCAGATGGACAATACCGTTACGACTGCTGAATCCTACACAAATGCACTCTATAAGCACTTACACAAGTGCATGGATTGTGCTATTCCAAACAGAACCAAGATGCTATCCTCCAAAAAAGGAAGCCAATCTGGTGGTCCCTTGCCATAAATAAACTCTAGAACAGAAGGAAGAAACTGTTGCAAAAGAGAGTAAAATCCCATGAGTGAAGGAGCTCCCTTGTCAGCCTCAGTAAGAAGCTGAGATCCCTTATAAGAACCTCCAAAGCTAGCTAAAAAAGCAAGATCGCCACTGATTCTAAGGACAACCACAAAGCATTCTATAGCCATGTCAAGAATCTCAATGGCAACACCCAGATCTGCTCTGAGTTGCACCACAATGGCACAAAAATTACAGAACCAAATGATATTGCCAACACCCTGGCAGATAGGTTCTGTGCTAACTTTACCCCATCTCACCCCCTAAAGGGCCCATATCTATACAGGAAGAATGGGGATTCCCTGTAATCACAATTATGCAATTAAAAGCAGCACTCTCTAAAGCCAAAAACACAGCATCCATGGGACCAGACAACATCCCAGGCTGTGTTTTACATGAACTACAAAATGAACTGGCTCCGCACCTAAGTACCATGTTCAGTCATAGCCTCACATCAGGCTTTGTGCCCACTGAATGGCACACAGCAACAGTTATCCCACCCTGCAAAGGTGGAGCCACCACTGATCCTGGGAACTATTGCCCTATTAGCCTGACAAGCCTGGTCTGCAAGGCCATGGAACGTATCATCATGGAATTCATAAACAAAGACATTGGTAAACTCCAAACTCTGGACCCCACCCAGTTCGAGTTTGTGAAAGGAAGATCATGCGTCCTGAACCTGGTTGACTTCTTTGAGGCAATCAACAAAGCCGTAGATGAGGGTAAGGTGGTTCACACAGTTTATCTTGACCTCGTCGAGGCTTTCGACACCATCCCCCATTCTGGAATTATAGCTAAACTCACTAAAGTAGGTATAAATCCATATTTCACAAGATGGGTTGCCAACTGGCTCACTGACAGAACCCAAACTGTAAAAGTTGCAGACTCCAAATCTGACTTCAAACCAGTGAAAAGTGGAGTACCACAGGGTTCAGTCCTGGGACCTCTCCTGTTTGGTATCTACTTCCCAGAAGTACAGGCTAACACAGAAGACCTCTGGCTAATGAAGTTCACAGATGACAGTAAACTAGGAGCTATAGTCAAGTCTCCAAATGATGTGGACATACTACAGAAGGGCCTCACTGAGAAAGATGCCTGGTATCAGAGCCATGGCCTCAAGCTCAGTGCCAAAAAGTGCACTGTTATCCTCTTTGGTAAAAACTCTGTACCCATGAACTACCATGTAGGTGGCAGTCTTCTTAAAATTGAATGTATGATAAGAGACCTTGGGACCCAGATGGACAGTCGTCTCCCCTTTGATAATCACATTGCCACAGTAGTCAGGAAATGATTTTACATGGCACACCTCATCTCAAAAGGGTTCTCATCCAGGAAAAAAGAGGCCATTGTTCCCCTCTACTCAACACACATTAGACCCATTATAGAGTACAATGCCCCTTTTGGAATGTACCTCACAAGACAGCTGCAGCAGCTGGAAAGGCCACAGAAGTACCTCACAAAGAGGATTACTGGCCTCAAACAGATGCCCTGCACTGACCATCTCAAAAACTCCAGCTTTACTCTGTAGCATATCTCCTACTCTGAGGTGATCTCTGCCTAACATATAAAGCTATGTCATACCCAGAGCTGTTGGACATGCTACACCTAAAGAAATCCCAATCCCTCTGAGCTACATACTCTAGGGACCTAAACCTTGTCACCACAATAAACAGAACATGCTGGAGGGATAGATTCATGTCCCAGAGACTTCCCATACTTGGAACATGCTACCCATCTATGTCAAGCAAAGTTCCTCATTAACACTCTTCAAGAAAAATCTTGATGAGTGGATGGGAAATAGGAAATACACCCTGGGGATCAACAGGGGCACAGGAAATTAACTTTCTTGGGTTGGTGTAAGCCAGGGAACTTTGCTGGCTAGTCTTACTTTGGCACTTGGGCTGATAGGCTAGCACCTACCTATGAACCTATGGACCAGCATACAGTACCTGTTGCAGCCCACAAGTGACATGGCAAAACAATACTGCACTACACAAGTATATGTCAAGTAATATAGACACCCTGTGCATCAGACACATAGTAGCATTTCTCTGCATCGATGGCTCAGATGGCAGGGATGTGGTAGAGGTATCATCACATGTACATGGTGTGGTGTGGGGTTCCTGGAGCCCTAGGCTCTGCCAAACAGTTGACAACATGTGTAGGAGTCAGGAGTGGGTGCTGGTTTGATGGGTCACAGAAAGGTGCCATGTGTTTCTGTTGGTGACCTGCATGTGACAGTGGTGTTTGAGTGTGTGTATGTACACAGTTAAGCCCAGTGCTAGCCCTACATGTGTGAAGGTTGTACAACTGTAGACCATGCATAGTAGAGTGGACAGTTCACTATCTTCAGCCATGAACACAGAAATCAGCTCTGCCAGGAGTAGCACTGACACAACCACGTCCAAGTTCAGATCTAGTGCTAATACCTGACGGTGACTGCTGTCTGCTGGGGCTGTGTCCTCCACATGATCACCCAGGACTACATGGCCATGGTATGCCATGTTGTAGTTTGGACAGCACACCTCCCTCTGTAGTTCTGGAGGTAGTGCCATTATTGGATCATGACTCTGGACGGTCACGTGGACACTCAGCAGATGAGTTGCTGACCTATGTCCATGTGTCCAATGCCCACCTCTAAACCAGATGTTCCAGCACAATGTGTGGCTCAAGACAGACAATGTCTCAGCCCACTGTCTGTCCACTGCATCAGTGAACTGATCCAGGGTGTCCCCAATGCAGTGGAGGCAGTCACAGATGTCAGACTATGCTGCATCTCTAACCTTAAGCATCCATCTGAGTTGCATTTAGAACATGCTTGTGCCTCCATGATGGTCCAAAAAATATGTTGAGTAACCCATGATGTGACACCTGCAGCAGGTGATGGATGGACAGCAGTCCTCCTACAAGCACCCTGGTCAATCCACCTGTGTGGGACCTCACCAGCTCTCTGCCTATGGACAGTGTCTACACTCAGTGACACCATAGATGCCACACTGCCCTGTTCAATGTTACCACTCTCTGACTGTCCAATATCTGTGGACTCTGGGGACTAGGTAAGTGTGGGCATACTGACTGTGTGCAGTGAGAATGGGTGCAGAAGAGAGATGTCAACCTCTGGGACAGATTCAGTCCCAGACAGCCCCACCTGTGCCTCACTATGGCCACCATCATCATCAGAGTCCGATGAGACACTGACATTAGGTTGTGAGGGGGACAGACTCCAACCCTCCCTGGTCACCTGTGAAAACCAAGACAAAAGCAGTACTTTACTACCTGCATTTTTATGCATGGTAAACCACACAGACTCCTACAAATGAGGATCCACAACTGCATTACCTGTCTCACATCTTCTCTTCTCAACTCCCATGAACAACAGACAACCTCACACCAACATACACAGACAAGTTAACCCCTTTATAATGTGCACTTCAGCCACATCCAGTTAACATTGCCAGTACAATCTGCCTGTAAAGTATGCAATATGACACTATATGTGATTGAACTATGCAAAAAACACAGTACACCTATGCTGAAAATGATATGCCAGTACTAGTGTCACTGCCCCAGGTATGTACCATCTCCCTTTTGTGTTTGAATAGGCATCTGGGAGTAATTGCCTCATGTATACTAGGCTGTGTAGCTTCTCATAATTATAAGTGCAAACATGTTGATGGTCATTAAAATACATAGGTTCATAGGTTAGTACTAAGGTAACTGCCTTTGCAAGCCATTTTAAGCCTAGCCAATTATCCCTTGTGAGAGTCAAACCCTGCACCTTGTGTTTGTAAGGCAAACACCTTAACCATTAGGCCACCCCTCCCAACACATGACTGTGATTACCCAGTCTATGAACCATGGTTAACTGTTACAGAATGGAATATGCAAGGATTCTGCTCTGGCTAACACCACATTTTTACATAGGGCAATATGGCAGCCCTTAACTTTCATGGGGTATATATGAACTGTAAAATCAGTATCACACTTACCAGGTAGAGGACGACAGACATGGGCCATATCTGATGGACCTATGAAAAGGTGAGGGAGAGTTATGTCAGCATCACCAAATATTGCAGGACAACAAGGTAATATTTGCATATATCCACATGTACATTAGCTACTGTGATACTGGCTGTATTGCTGACATTCTGAGTATGTGTGCACAAGTGAGCGTAAACCCCAACCCCCCTAATGCAGATAGACCTGACACCCTTGTACAGGTATATATAGCCTGCCACAATGCCTGCCACAATCTTACACTGGTGAATATAGTAAGCTTATCTGGATGCTCCTCTGCTGTGGACACTGTGGCATCCACCTCCACAATGTATGGTGTGATGGATGCCTGGGACCTGTCATGTGTTCCTAGGTTCACCAGGAATTACTCTGTGGGTGAGAGTGGTTGTTGCATCTCAGGCCCTCTACTGATGGGTGGCATGATCCCTGGCAAAATCAGATGCCCTTTGTCATGCAGCTTTCAGCATGTCTGTTGGAACTGCTCATAGGTCCTGTCCTGTTGGCCAATCTGGTTGACATCCCACACAAGGCCTGCACACAATGCTGCCCGCTCTTCCCAATTATGCCTCCCCCTGGACAATGAGATCTGTTGATGCTGTCTCAGTCCATCCACTATTATGTCATTATCTGCATCTGAGAAGGGGGTATGTCTTCTGCAGTGCATGGTTCCTGAAAGACAACAAAGGGGAGCACATTACAGGACCAGATACATGGGCATCCACTATGTACAAATCCAGCATACCAATAATGGCCTGCACTAACCACTGCTCCCTCACATGTCATACCCCACAGTCTGGCAACACACTACATGTGTGGATACCAACAAGATAGTGGCAATACTAGGGTATGCCCTTGGGTGCTGTAACAGATTCTGCTGCATGTTTCTACACACAGCACTGCAGTCTACTGTGGTGTGTCCCATGCAGGCAAACTCCCACTAATATGTCATACAGCCACTGCCACACAAATAGCAGTGTGCTATTACAACCACTATATGGGGACAGTCCAGCAACACCAGTGTGCCACAATGACAGAAGAAAAATGCAAACCTGCTGTAGTATATGTTTCCTGTAGGTATCATACCTCTCAACTATACAGATGTTTGCAGAATGTCAAGATGTTTGCCTCATAGTTTTGGTCACTTTCACACAAAACTGTGGATTTGTGACAAAAATTTTAGCCAATCATTGATAGTTGGTGTCAGGAAATAAAGACACACATCTGAGTTTAAGACATCATACCCTTCAGAACACAGTTATGCTAGTGTAATATATGTTATTCTATTCAGTTTCTTACTTTGCAGAAACAATAGTTACAGTTTCCCTACTTTTGGGCCTTTGTCACTCCATTCATTCTGACTTTGTTCAGATGTCTTGCTGTAACATGTTGATAGCTATGTTAGGTATAACTCTCAACCAGACAGGGAACAATGTAAACAGGATCATGGACTTAGCCAGAGTACATCAGGGGCCATTAGGGGCACTTTTAAAATGTTAGACATATTCATCTGAGACATTTATAGACTGAGAGGAGGTGAATTAGTGTACATCATCTGATGTTATAGGAGTATACACCCTTACCTCTTGTGACTATGTTTTATGTGTCATTCAGTAGCTTCCCTACAATAGCCAACCACTGTAGGTGGGAATAAGAGGGACAGAGCTAAGATCTGAGTGGAAATCAGAGACATTTGAGAGGCATGCCTGTAGGTGTAGGACAGCTGAGTATGAATGACATGCCATTACCATAGATCTAAGACAGGCTTACTGCTGTGATCTCTATTCCCCATACCTCCATCCTCCCATCTGCATCATGTTATATGGAGAAAACAATTACATACTTGGTTGAGTGCAATACTCCTTTGTTGAACTTTGCTTCTGGTAATCTTTTGAAAATACACTCTCTGTGTGAGGTAAGTCTCATGCAGTCTTGTTCCCCATAACTAGCTGCTTGTCTTTTTAAGGAACTGCTCATTAGCAGGTAATTGTCTCTGCTGCAGTCTGTGGCTCTGCTATGGTAATTGCTAAGTAGCCAAAACAGCTGAATTGCACTATCAGTTGCCAATGACATGCCACACAGTGCAATACATAAGGCCTTCATATAGACCTGGGTCCCTTTTGTAGATGTTAAGATGGATATTACTGAGGTGTGGAGAGTACAGCATCACAGAGGGTAGGCACCATAGCTGTCAACTGTAGAGATTTATGCAGTATGTCCACAGTTTTGCCTCATATGTGTGATCAGTGTCCCATGACATTGTAGTCATCTGGCAATTCACTGGCAAATATTGTGGACTGAGGTCAGTGATGGAAGACACACATTTGAATGTCAGACTTTATACCACTCTGAATATGCATGCTAATGCAATAGATGTTATTGCAGCAACCTACTATCAATGTAGGGGCAAACTGTAGAACATGTCTCAATTTCTGGACCTTTGTTCCCCCAATTAAGTATGGCTGTGTCCGGATTCCTTGTGCTAGGGTGTTGGGAGGTATGGTAGGTCTGTAGTAGCTGCATTTACATACAGGTGTGTGTGTGCTATAGGCTGCAGCTGTTGCTGCAGCCCAGCCTATAGAACACATGGGGGGGTGAACACTTTGGAGGACAACAAGCTGTACATGTAACTGTGGCTGCTGTGGCAGCCCTGTCATTATGGCAGAGCCAGGGTAAGGGTACTCTTTACAGTCCAGTCAAGGCATGTGATTAAGATACATCTGTTATGCAACAGTGCCAATAACAGAGCAGTAGGTGACATATACTTATGCTATATGGATATGTGCAGTATCCCCCCCACCTGCAGGCCTCTGACTTGAAAATCTGGATAGCAGTTCATTAATTAGCAGTAACCTGTGCTGATAAAGATTACATGACTCAGTCATTACTTGCTGTCTTCACAAAAATGTAATTGAACTGCAACACAAGACTGGATTTAAACCCAGCGCTGTGTGTGGCAAAATGTAGTGCATGCAAGGCATTTAACAGAATGAGCTAGTGAGTCACCGCTATTACAGGAGTATTTAGAAGATATATGTGCACACATACAGGCTGTGACAAACATTTTCTACATCCATCAGTATGTGCATGGCTTTATATGGATGTATTTCTGCATCAGAGTCTCAGCTGAATATGTATTTTGCCATGAATACCTTAGCAGTTGTCTTTCTACATGTTGCTGATACAAGGGCACATTTACCTGCTATCACAGGCCTCACTTTAAATCCACTTTTATGTATTTGGCTGTCTAGTGGTGTATCATTGCCCCAGAGTACAAGTTACATTTTTTGCATTAATTTTTAATTTTAGTTTGCACTGTATGGCACAATGCACAGCTCTGCTGAGACATGCCTAATGACTGTAAATGGTAATCACTACATTTTAATGAAAACACCTGCTTTAATTAAGATCTGTGTAGCATGGTGGGTTAATGCAGTGCACTGCATGTGTTATGAGTTTGGGTTCAAAACATGGCAGAGTTGTTTTATCTGTACATGTCATTTACAATGTTATAAAACATATACTTATTAGAGCTCTACTTACCTGAGTTAAGCGATGCTGATCAAAGTGGCGCACTGCATAGCTCCATGCTAAAAATATATAAAGAAAAGAAAAAAGGGAGATAGGAAAGTGGAGAAATGGGGGCAAGCAGGGGGAAAACATAGTGAAAGGCATGTAGGGGTGTGCAGGAATGGCGTAGGAAAGAACCATAGATATCCATTTCTTGTACATCAACAACTGTGCATTTCAAAAGATTTTGTATATCAATTTAAACTGTCAAACCTGAAAGAGAGGGGTGAGGACAACAAAACTGCATTGTCAAGCCAATTGGTCCAAATTACTTGTGTCCAATGATCAAGTGTTTGTAATGGAGAGCTATGTATGGGGCAATACGTTTTTTTTTGGGACAGGTGCTCTTTTTTTTATTAAGGTGAGAGTAGAATGTTGGGGAAGGGACTTAGGTACATGTTGGGAGGAAAGTTGGGTGGGACAGTATGCATTTGCAGACAGGCAGACTAGACAGACAAGACAGCAGACTGGGTGGTGTGTGACATATGAGGTGGGTGAACACATTGGATGGGGAGGATGTTGTGGAATCTACATTGCCCATGCCTCCAGACAGCAGCAGCGTGACTCACATCCCCACCCATGGGACCATTGGCACTGGTCATTCACTGCCCCAAGGGTGACTGTGCTGGAGGCTGGGTGCCACAGTGAGGCTGCCCTACCAAGTTGGCCAGCATACCCTCAATCCAGTACAGGCAGTGTTCATAGCTCCGATGAAAAATCCTGCGCACTATGACCAGCAGTTCAGGCTGAGTGACAATGCCTCTACCACCACCACTCCCAGGCAGAGACCATACCCCATCCCCTGAGGCGGTCCCACCCAACACCAGAAATGGTGCAGTGGCAGCAGAGGGAGCACCACCAGTCTGAGTCCCAGATGTGCTAGGACCTGGTGCTGTGGCCAGTTGAGGCAAGGAAGGTGAATCACCTGGAACTAGCCTACCCTGACATGCTGCAGTAATGGAGGTATAGCAATATGTATAGGTTAGTTGTGAACAAATCATTGCTAATAATAATAGCATGGCAGAACATTGGAAATAACCCAATTAGATAGCAATGCATATTATGTGAAACACAACAAAAATAACAGAACAGTCAGTATATTAACAGCATGCCAGTAACAGTTACAGCTTGACACCAACAAAATAGGTAATGTAACAAGATATGTTAATATGCAACAATTATAAAACAAAACAATAAAAAAGTCCCAAAATACAGTTATTATAACAACATTTGTTAATAGTAAACCATAACCAATGAATAACAATAAGAAATAAATGAAGATTAGGGGTGAGGAGAGAGAGAAAAACAGTCCATTAGTAACATTTCTGGTTATTTCTTTGACAACAGTGCTACTATCTACTCTATGTGTCTCTATCTTATGTGTACAGTGACTACAAGTCTCCTATAGCTGATGTAGCACCTACATACCTCTTAAGCTATTTGCATGGGGCAGTATGGGCCAAGCAGTAAGAACTGTGAGTACACAACTATGCAGAACACTTGCACATCAGATGGACCTATATAACTACCGAGGTGTTCTGTGGGCTGATTTGGTGATAATTTGCAATCTAGGTAATCATTTCCATGGTAATCATGTGGCAGATGGATTACATGATATTAGTTACATATTGTGAACTCGTGATACTTAAGAGACATGTATGCGTACAGTACAGACATTAAACAGCTGCCATGCCTTGTTTGGTGGGCATGCGAATAGAACTCAGTAGCAGTGACTACAGGTCACTTCTGCACAGGATGTATTAACTGACTACAGCAACTTTTAACAGACACTCCAGGCATACAGCCATACCAGGATTACACATTTTATTTCTGACTGAACATTGCTGATGAACACATGCTTGCTAATCATTTTAACAGTTTTTGACATCTAAACACACAATTTTCTACTCATAATATGGGCTACCTCATCCATTTACCTGTAGTTACTGTGGAGAGAGAACTTGTAAGCATTAAGTGATGGCTACTGTAATATTTAGTGCTACATAGCACTGGGTTCAAACTCTGGTCTGTGTGTGGCAAAATATACTATATACATAGCATTTAACAAACTGAGCTACTGAGTCAGTCCTGATTACTGATTAACTGATTTTTGCTTAGAGCTCACCTGGAACTAAATATGACATGGTAGTACTACTACAGTGTTATGCTAGACTGCAGTGACAGTAGAACACACATGCATGAAATACAAGCATAATGCAAGTAGTAGGTAAGTTATATATCAGTATAAACAATGCTGATGTACACAAACTATTGTTAGTGGTTTGAAATATCTGTGAAGTCAACAAACAATATCAGCTCATGGAGCAGGCTACCTCATCCATATAAATTTGTTACCTGAAGTCTGAGGATGACAGAGCATTATATGAACAACAGTGGCCTAGAGACAGCCTTGAATAGTACTATATGAGTTCACCAATACAATTTGCATCCACTGGATTGGCATTCTACAGGTATGACAGTGGTATGCTTGACTGCAGCATCTTACTTTACAGCCTGAATGCATACATCTCTACTGCAGTGGTTACAACAAAACAATCCTGATGTACACCATTCTCCTTGGTGTTATTGTTATTGTTTCATGTTTTATTGCACAACTGTTGGCCTTATTGCAATACAGCTCTAATTCCACATTTATTGTACTACAGACTTTATTGTATATACTTTAGTGCAGTTAATACTTTACTCTTTCTTGCTTATTTCACTACAATTAGCATAATACATCCGCACTCATCACACTCATTGCACAACCTGGCCAAGTGCCCAGCATGCAACTTGACATTGCGAGACATATCAGCTGCAACTGTTGGGAGAGAAGCACACCATTATGCATACCAGCTTTGTAGACATTCAGATTACATATTGTTAAAACAGGTAAAATGACTTACTGTTACGTTACACAATACTTTGAAAATGAAGACAAATACAGTTCTTTCTCTCTTTCAGTGTTTTTTATTATCTACAGTACACACGTGTGGGAGACTCATGGAAAGCACCAGGGAGACTCCCAGAACAAAAGAATAAACAAGCTTATATACTGGTGATATTGCTGACAGTACAAAAATATAAAAATGAACCAATTAGATCATTATACAGGGCAATTAACCAATCAAAGGTTTACCCGTAAACATAAGACAATTCACATCATCATATCTCTGGGCAGAGAAAGAAAATCAGATGCACTTCCATAAAAGGCACATTTCCTGCTTTCAGGCAGACTCTTGTTTTTCAATATTTTCTCGTTGCTCAGAGTTCATTCAAAGTTCACAGTACACAGTACATTTTAATACATAAAGACTGTCACATACCCAATTTCCTCAAACACATGCTATGGCTGTTCATATTCTACAATCCCCCATTTGATGCTGTGTAAGCATCACCATTTAACCTATCATACATTTGTCCCAAATCTAACATAACCATGCTACTGGTCTTTTCATCATTGGAAAACATTGTCATTTCATCGTCTACATTCATAGCTGTAGGCATATAAAACTTGGGCATTTTCTTTACAGTTTTTGAAGACATTAATTTCAAGATCAGTGCTTTGATTAGGAATAAGACAAGAAAAGCAACAATTGCTAATACTGCAGTTAATAAAACCAACTTCAACAGTCCACCTCCCCAGCCTGAAAACAGGTTGGTTAACCATGCCCATGTTGAACTATCGGCCTCTTTGGCCTTCGAGAGTTCGGAAATTCTTTGAATCAGTTCAAGATGGCTTTCAATTTTGTGCTGATTATCAGGAATAAATGTACATCATTCCTCCTGGATTAAAGCCCAAGTTCCTCCTTTCACCACTAGGGTGAAATCGAGAACCATACGGTTTTGGAGTACTACAGCTCTCATAGCAGTCAATTCATCAGTCACTAGTTCTAAGGCAGAAAATATAGCATTGCTTAATATTTAAAGCAATTTAGATAGCTTTCTCAGTTCCCAAATTGATTTCACTGCTCCGTATGACTGAATTATACCAGCCCATGATATGACGTCATAACCCAAGTCCATATGGGACAGTCCTTTGCTGCTAGAATGAGCTAAGTCATGATGATAGATCCATGAAGCATCAACTTGACCTACAGGATTGGCAGGCTTCTTGACCTCTCGAATGTTCTGAATTTTCCCTTTAGGTAATGTAGATACATGTCGAATAGCTGGAACTAGGTAGCCCAGGAAGCAGCTGCCAGATCAGTTTCCTGGTAGCCATTTATATGCTTTTCTTCCGCACACAAAATAACAATTTTCTTCTTTAATGGTGATGTTGATAGACTTGAAGCGATCCCCGACATCCTGCAGTCCTTGGAATATTTTCCAATAAACAGTTTTTATTTTCTGGGAAGAGTTAGCTATAGAGTTTTTAACAAGTCTTTTTATAGGTGAGAAATCTGTTACACAAACCGAATTGTCTGCAGTGCAGTTATGTACCACTGTTTTGTTACAATGGCTCTACCCGACTCTAGTTTTACCAAGTTTTTGAAAACACACAGTTCCATTTTGGCGGAGGGACAACTGTAATGCTATCTTGTCCTTTGAAATAACATTTGGTGTGGCGTAGATCAGATTCATCCAGGTTTCATTAACCCCTAAAGGGACTATATTTAGCATCAATCCCCCATGAACAGTAGGAATAGCAGTGCAAATCCAGCAGTCCGAGACATTGAGGGATGACGCATAAGCGTATTTAATGGCTTGGTAGGTGTTGAAAGGTGGATGCCATGCCGCTCATTTGGCATGAGGTGTAGTTGGAGCAGGAAATAAAAATGGCCACAGTAAAAATAACAAAACAACAAGAATAACCACCAAAATAGTTGTACAGTGCTTTTGTGGAAATGGTGGTTGCACTTCTATTGTGTCGGGAGGGTGAGGCTGTCCAATTGGATAAACGTCAGGCATTGTCAGGTGCTGGTACAGTATGGCTTCAAGTACGAGTAGCAATAGGTGGAGAATCAGGTGTAGCAAAAGGTAGAGGCTGTTGATCTTTAGATGGGATAACCTTCTTGACGTGCGAGATGTGAATCCACGTTGGTTTGCCTTGTAGTCGAACTGCTGATGATGTCATCAGTAGAACCAGGAAGATCCCCTTTCAGCATGGTTGAAGCACTGTTTTTTGAGAGAATGACTTGACGTACACCCAATCTCCTGGTTGTAGTGCCAAGGACAGGAAAGGATAAGGGATATGTTGAGCCGCTGCTACCTGGCGATGATGAAACTGTAAAAAAGAAACAAGAGAAGTACAATACACAAGAATATCATGATCAAATGCATCAAACTCAGAAAAGGGTGGTGGTGGAGTCATGGGCATACACATAGGGCAGCCCATGAGGATTTCATGAGGAGAAAGACCTTTAGTAGGATGTACTTGCGCTCTCATAGAGAGTAGGGCTAGAGGTAGGGCCTGTACCCAAGTGAGGCCTGTTTCAGTAGTAATTTTAGCCAGTATGGTTTTTAGTGTCTGATTTATTTATTTATTTATTTATTTCCAGTTTGATAACCGGGGAAGTCCACTGGGCTTGAGGGCCCATTTTCAGTGGAGGCCCGGGGAGAAAAGATCTGATCATAAACATATTACACACTTTAACCTACATATTACAATGAAATTGCACCCTTAAACAATTTACAAATAGGAAAAATACAAATTTTTATACAGATTGTATTAATAGTACAGAAAACAAAATATATAGTTTCATTTTAAGTTTCAGATGAATGATACATTTTATGGAAATAGTGAAAGTTACAGTTGCAAGAAGAGGCATGTAGTCAGAGGGAAGTGAAGATATAAGAGAATTTACATCGAGTTTACAGTGGGGTGAAGATGAAGAAAGTAGAAGGTGGGGGATAAAGAGAGTTAGAAGGAAGAGGTGCAGGAGGGAGGTAATTACAAGGGAAAGTGAAAGGATTTAGGTAGGAAGTATACAATTACATTTCCAGTTTAGTAAGAGGTGATTATGGAGTAGATATTTAAATTTTTCTGGATTTGTAGTGGATCTTAGCAGGGGAGGGAGCAGGTTCCATTTCCTTGCTATAGTATAAGAAAATAGAAGGTGGCCAGGGGGACGTTTAGGTTTTTACACTGTAAGAAGATTTTGGTGGGCTGATCTTAGAGGTCTGAGAGGAGTGTAGAAAGGCAAGATGTTAGAAAGTGCAGGGCAAGCAGAGGGTTTAAAAATTAGTTTGTGTGCTGTAGTAAGTTAGAGGTAGTCAAGATGATTAGTAAGTTCAAGCCATTGAAGAGAATGAAGGGAGATGTAATGGTGAGATGAATGCTTTGAGCTAGTAGCAAATTTAGCAATTTTGTTGTAGCAACTTTCTAGTTTTGAGGAGATAGAAGATGAGAGATTGGTTAGAAGGGGAGCACCATACAATAGAGAAGGTAGAAGGAAGGTGGAGGCGAGGGTTTGTCTAGTGGCTAAAGAAAGAAAGGGGGCATTTCTATAAAATATGCCGAGCTTCTGAAGTGTTTTTTTATGTTTAGTTGAATATGATTATTAAATTTCAGTTGTTCATCAAAGGTAACACCCAGAAGTTTGGCACTAGAAACAACTTCTATTGAGGAGTGAGAGAGGCTGGTGATCTTGAAAGAGAGCTTATCGAGTGGGAGAGCTTTAGAGGGGAGAAAATAATGATATGGGATTTGTTGGCATTTAGGGAGAGATGGTTTTGAAGCATCCACTTCTCAGTGGTTGTGAAGGCTAATTGTGTTTTGGCCTGGAGTTTGGGAAGAGTAGGGGCTGAGCAGACTAGAGTAGAGTCGTCTGCATATTGCACTATTTGAGAGTGAGGAATTGCAGAGTGAAAGTCATTGATAAATATACTGAAGAGCATGGGACCGAGAATAGATTCCTGAGGAACTCTGGTAGGGGTAGGAAGGAAGGTAGAGGTACCTGTTTGCCATTTCACAGCTTGGGATCTATCTGAGAGATAGCTTTTGAATTAATAAATGGAATCTAGGGAGAGATTGAGGTTTGAAAGATGGTTAAGAAGGAGTGAGTGGGATACAGTGTCAAATGCTTTAGAAAGGTCGAGAAGGACAGTGGAGACAAGATTTCCAGAGTCACGGGCATGGTTAACAATGTCTAAGAAAGAGAGAAGAGCAGTAATGGTACTGTGGCCAGGACAGAATCTGTGTTGAGTAGGGGTGAGGAGTTGGTTATTGAGGAGATGGGGCATGAATTGCAGGTGGATACATTTTTCAAGGATTTTTGAAACTGGGGAAAGAATGGCTATTGGGCGGAAGTTATAAATGCTATTATTTTTGCCTCCTTTGTGAAGGGGCAGGATATATGCAGCTCTCCATAGTTTGGGAACATAAGATTCCTGAATGGATCTGTTGATGAGAATGCTAATAGGTATGGCAATACCACTGGCAACAAGCTTAAGAAAGAGGGGAGGGATATTGTCTGGGGCACTGGAGCATGGTTTGAGTTTTGTGATGAGTTTTTTGATACAGGTGGTTGACACTGGTTTTAGGTGAAAAGAGGGAGGAGGTTTGGGGGAGCTGGAGTGGGAAGTGGAGGAGGAAATGGGTTTAGGGGTAACAGAGGGGATGGATTTGGTGAAGGTTTTATTAAGTTCAGCTATAGAGTTGGTAAAGAAGGAGTTAAAAAGGGTTGCAATTTCAGTGTCAGACTTATTGCTGTTGGGACAGGGATTGGGTTTAGAACCAGGTTATAAAAGGGAGTTGATGGAATTCCAGAATTTTTGGGGATTGTTTGAGAGGGTAGACTGTAGTTTGGTATAGTAAGATGTTTTATCTTTAGTAACAAGGTTTTTGGTTAGGTTGCGGAGTTGCTTGAATTGGAGTAGTGTAGCAGGGTGTTTGGTTTTGTTAAAGAGTTTCCAAGTTTTGTCCCTTTGTAGCATGAGAGTTTTTGTGTCCTTAGTTAGCCAAGGGGCAGAGTTATTTTTATTTGTTTTGTTCTAGGTGGGGCTTGGGAGTTTAGAATTTTCAGGAATGTATTATTGAAGACATCTAAGGCTTCATCTAGAGGAATAGTTTTTAAGATATCCCAATTTGTTAGTTTAAGGGTTTCAGAGAATATAGAGGGGTTGAAATTGGAGAGGTTATGAGTGTGGACATATTGGTGCTGGTGAGGGAGGTGTTGGGTAGCTCGGTGAGATAAGGCTGGAAGATGATCACTTATAGAGTGAGGAAGTAAACCACAGACAGAGATCTTGTTTGGATGGCTGACTAAGATCCAGTCCAGTATGGACCCTGGGGGATGATTTCTGTTAGGTCTGGTAATGTCCATTATGAGTTGAGTAAAATTGTAAAGATTGATAGAAAGAGTAGGAGAATTGTTGTCAATTTTATTCCAGTCGATGTTGACATCTCCCAGTATGTAAGCCTCTAATTTGATATTGTTTGAAGCCTATAGGAGAATATTCTCTAGGGTGGAAGTGTTGTCTTCAGGGGGAATATAGATAGCTCTAATACAGATACTTTTAAAGTTGTTCATTTTGAGGATCCCTATTATAAGTTCTGCATTATTAAACTGAGGGATGGGATTTTGGTAAGGGCAGAGATTTAGCAGGCAGTTGGAGATTAACGCTACACCACCTCCTTTTTTGTTTTGGTGGTAAAATCGAAGAGCTTGGAAGCCTGGAGGGATAATTTTAGAGTTAGTAATGTGTGGTTTTAGCCATGTTTCTGTAACTGCTACTATGTCAGGTGCCAGTGTGATTTAGCCATGCATGGAAGTTTGTTATTTTGTTATTTATACTCTGGGTATTAATGATAATGAACTTAAGGTATTTATGGTTGTTTCTAGTAGAGGAGGATGTAGAAGAAAGAGTGTTACTGGATGTGGGCCCAGGGTTAGGGTGGATGTCCCCTGAAAGGGCAAGCCATGAAAAGGGAGAGACGAGAACAACCTTTGGATTGTAACTTGTGGTAGGATGGAGATACAGTTTTGATTTGATAGACAGAGGTTTTAAAGTAATTGTTTGGAGTTTTAATTTGAAGTAATGAAATGGATTAGGTTGAAGTAGAGAGGGGGATATTAAATAAAAGTGGAAAGGAAGAGGGTGGGAAAGGGAGAGAGTGGAGGAGGTGGGGGAGGAGAAAGAGATGGAAATTTTGGAAAAGGAGTAAGAGGTTGAAATAAAGAGAGCTTTTAGGAAGAGAATACATGTAATGGAGGTCATTTGAGTTGAACAGGACATGGTTGAATAAGAATATAAAAGATTTTGTGAGAGGAGGCAGAGAAGAGAAGGTAGAATATGAGGCAGTATGGATGAGGAGTATATGTGAGAGTGTAGTTAGGTGAGGGATAAAGGGGAGGGGTAATTAATTAAATTGCAGCTGGGAGGGGGAGGGATAAGTAATTAATATGTTGCAAGGAGGGGGAGGGCAAGGAATCAGGATAGGTTGGGGAGAAATGGGGAAGAGATTCAGGTTTCTATAAAGTTAGATTTAGTGGGGGTGGTGAGATTTGGGGGTAGGGTAGGGGAGCGGAGTGAACCCGTAGGGCGAACAGAGCGGATAGAGCCACTGAAGGAGAAAGCCCAAAGAAAAACTATAAGTGGATGGCTGACTAGGAAAGGTAAGTTTGTGGATAGGTTAAGGTAAGGGCCTAAGAAGTAGGTATAGTGGACAGGGAAAAAAAGAAAATTAGGAGAATTAGAGAACAGGTAGATGGAAAAAAAGAGAAGTAGGGGCTACAGTTCAAGTAAGTATACAGAAACTGTAAGTCTAAGGGAACTGTTTTGAGTCAATAGAGTGAGACAGGGAGATAGGTGCCACCTAGTTGGCAGTGTTAGATATTAAAGAATAGCTTCTTATGGAGGACAGCAGGGCTTGGGAAGTACAATGTGAAATAGGAGTAATGTTAAGAACAGAGGAGAGGGCAAGCAATAAGTTAAGGAAGGGCTTATGCTGCTGGTTGACCTAGCTAGAGAGTATACATAAAAGTGAAAAATTAAAATTATAGTATCTAGATTTGGAACTGTCAATTGTATTAGGAACACATACTTTCTTCTGTTTTATATTTCTTCTTAGAGGGACTGTTGCATAGGAAGGTTCAGGTTCAAATTCCTCAATGTAGATAATGGATACAGGCTGATAAGGTGGGAGAAGGACGCTGGTCAGTAGCAACAGGGCAGTTACCCACTGGAGACCAATATGGTCAGGTTGGACAGTTAGGAGAAAAGAAGGGAAAATAAAAAAGGAAAAGTAGAGAGAAATGGGAAGTAAAGTAAACAGAAAATTAGGCACACTAAATAGGAATACTAGGCATTTATATTCAATAATTTAGCAAGTAATTCACCATTCTACATAGACAATATCAATAGATAATTTAAAGGAAAACATATGCGTTCAATAATACCTGATACCTGTGGTCTATATGGACAATGAAATTTTAGAGTGATGCCTAACATTTTACACAGTGAATCAATTAAATGAGCAGGAAAATGTGTTCCATGGTCTGAATATATTTGACAGGGAACACCAAAACGCGGTATTAATTCATAACAAAGTTTCTTAGCAACTGAAATAGCATCATTTTTGATACATGGGTAGGCTTCTAACCACCCAGAAAAAAACATCAACAACAGTTAAAACATATTTGAAATGAGCACAAGATGGAAGTTCAATAAAATTTAATTGCAAAGCACAAAATGGTCCGAATGGTTTTGGCAGTGGTTGTGCCGGAGCCATAGTGCCTTTTGAAATGTTATACTGTAAACAAATGGAGCACATGCTCAAAAAATGTTGTACAGAAGCAGAAAGTCCTGGGGCAAACCAATCCTTTTGGATTTGTTTTATTAATGCTTGTACCCTTACATGAGCTGGCAAGTGATACGCTTTAATAAGAGAATTTAACATGGACATTGGGCAGACCAGTCTGCCATCTGGATGTTGCCAAATGAGATCAGAGCATTTAAAACAACCTTGAGCCAGCCATGTTTTCCTTTCTGATTCTAGAGCTTCATCCTGTAGAGCTTTTAACACTGTGGTATTAAAAGTAACCATTGGTTGCAGATGCTGAAAAAAATGTCCCTGAACAGTTTGTGAGAGGGCAGCCTGTTTAGCAGCCCAGTCAGCTAAATTATTGCCTTAGTTTCAAAAGAGTCATTAGATTGATGGGCCGCACATTTAACAACAGCAAGTTCAGATGGTAATAATAAGTCTTGTAGCAAGTTATTAATATAAAAATGTTTTTTAACGGGTGCCCCAGAAGAAGTTAAAAACCCTCGTTCCTTTTACAGTATACCAAAATCATGAACAACACCATGGGCATAACGGGGGTCAGTATATATAGTAACAGACTTGTCCTTAGCTATTTTGCATGCATTTGATAATGCCACTAGTTCCGCAGCCTGCGCAGAAATGCCTGGGGGTAATCGTGCTGACCTTAAAACTTTAGTCAGACTACAGACTGACCAAGCTGCTTGGAATTCCCCAGAGTTTGTTCGTAAGCAGGATCCATCAAAAAAAAGAACCAACTCAGGATTTTGCAAAGGAGTGTCATACAAGTGTAACCTATGATAAAGAACAGAGTTAACTACAAGCACACAATCATGTGGTTCGCCCTCATCCAATGTTGGTATTAAAGATGCAGGGTTCAGTGGTGGGCAGCGTATGACTTGCAGGGTGGGGTTATTTATTAAACTTAATTTATACTTAGTAAGATGTGCATTTGAAAGATACTGTGTTTTTGTTTTTAAAAGTAACGCTTGAACTGCATGTGGGACTGCTAGTATAGTATCATGTCCCAGGGTTAGTGGAGCCACCATGTCAACCAAGACAGCAGCGGCTGCCACAGTTCGTAAGCAAGCTGGCTAACCAGAGGCAACCGGATCTAGCTGAGTGCTGTAGTAAGCAATAGGCCGGTAGCCTCCAGTGCGTTGCTGGGCTAGGAGACCCAAGGCAGTCTTGTTTTGCTCACAGCAAAAGAAAACAAAAGGTTTGGAATAATCTGGCAACTTTAAGGCAGGAGGATTTACCAAGGCTGTTTTGATAGCCTGAAAAGCTCATCATGTTGTGATGTCCAGGGTAAAGGTTCCGTAATATCCTTTTTTAGGAGTTGTAACAGGGGGGCCGAAATTTCAAAAAAATTAAGCACCCACTGTCTACCGTATCCTGCTAGGCCAAGGAATCCTCAAAGCTGCCTCTGAGTTACAGGGTGTGGGGCATTTTGAATAGAAGTTATACAATTTGGGAGTATTTTACAAGAACCCATTGTAATAATATGTCCCAAATACTGCACCTTTTCCTGACTGAATTGTAATTTTGATCTATTTACTTTAAACCCTCGTGTAGCTAAAAAGTTTAACACTAGAAGGGAATCTTTCCTACATGAGTTACTGTCTGGTGAAGCTATAAGAATATCGTTCACATATTGGACTAGAACTGAACGTGATGGTTGTTGTAGATCCTGTAACTGTCTATGCATCTCTCTAGAAAATAAGGTTGGAGATGCGTGAATGGGCGTTCCTTCGTTGAAGGCTGTGCATCAGGGCTGGCAACTCGATACGTAAAAATCAACTGCCACTCATTAGCCGACCGGAGTTCCGCTGTGGCAACCCCTAACCGGGAAAAGCCGAAAGACACAACATTCTACATATCCCTGGGGCAATTGAGTCCAAGTATACTGCTGACCTTTGTAGGTAAATGCAAACAAATATTGACTGTTGGGATGTACTGGAACAGAGAAAAAAGCTGATGAAATATCTATTACCATAAAACATTTTGCAGTAGGTGGGATACAGCTCAAAATAGTAGCTGGGTTTGGTACAATCGGGAAAACAGGCAAAACAGCTTTGTTAACTTCTCGCAAGTCTTGCACAAATCTGTAAGCTTGTTTGCCAGGTTTTTTCACCGGTAATATTGGGGTGTTACATGGGCTTGTGGTGGGTACTATGATCCCTTGCTGTTCTAATGCAGAAATAACAGGGGCGATACCAGATATAGCCTCAGCTGTCAAATAGTACTGTGATACTCATGGCAAATTTGCTCCTGCTTTTAGGGTTATTTTTACAGGAGTAGCTGAGGTCAAAAACCCTACATCATTGTCATGAGTAGTCCACAGGTGAGGGGGTAGGGAATGTAAATACCCATTTCTATCAGAATTTGGCTGGATACACATCGTCTGTAAAATGACGGAGTCATCTAAAGCTGCCAGGGTACTATCCTGTTGGGTCTGAAGGTACTTGGAGATAAACTCCATCAGCTGTGCAAAAAATGGTGGCCCCCATTTTGCAAATCAAGTCTCTTTCTAATAGATTTAAAGGTGCTGAGGGTCCTACTAAAAATGCATGGTTATCCTGCAGAGGTCCCAAAGTTACTGGGACTGGAATAGTTTCGGAGTACTCAATAGGTATACCAGAGACAACCACCCCTCTAGTTATTTTGTCGGAGAGGGGAACATTCATGGCTGCTTTGCCAGCTAGCATGGATTTAGTCGCTCCAGTATCAATTAAAAATGGATAGGGTTTATTTTTAACCAGTAACATAACATGTGGTCCATCCTGATCCACATGAATGGAAGGACACAATTGCTGTTGTTTCTGTTCAGGGAACATTCATTGTGGTTGCTGTTGATTGGACGGTATCCAGCTAGAATTCCACTGTTGCAACATATCGGTGTATGGTGCAGGTTGCTCAGCCAAATATGGACACTCCTTTTTCCAATGGCCTGGTTGGCCACAGTTGAAACACTTTGTCTGATTACTAAAATTCTGGGGTGGAGCAACTGTGTTCCCTGCCAGTTTTGTCTATTCTGATTTCCTGTTCCTTGGCGTCCACCCCTCCCTCTCCCTCATCTTCTACCCCGCTGACCAAAAGCGCTACACATTTGGATTTGTGCTTTTACTAATTTCGCCTGTAAATCCTTCTTTTCTTTATCTAAATGGTCAGATAGGTATTGTACCTGCTGGACTAACTCATGTAAGCCCAAACTAGGCCAGTTTAAGCATACTTCCTTTAACTTGTCCCTCACCTGAGGGCGTAACCCATCTGCAAAGGCAGCTAACAGCTCACTTTGTGCTGGTCTTTCGGTGGGTTCTGGGTACCCGGAATATGCCTCAAAGGCTTTAGTGAGTTGATTTAAGTATTTGTCTATAGGGTCATCCTCTTTTTGCATGACTGATTTAATTTTGACCAATTGGGGTAGGTGGCACTATTACAGTGATAATATCAACTATATGTTGCCTAACCACTTCAAATCCATTCTCCCCTTGTGTGTTGTCCTTCAGTATTGGGGTAGGAACATTAGCATGATCCCAGATACGTTTCATTAGATCAGCTGGGACAGAGTATTGGAGGACAGCTCTAATCTCTTCTATGGTAGGATTTTGCAAACAGATATGTCCTGCCAATACATGTTGAAACTTTGCTGGGTTATTATGAATAGGCAGAAGTGATTTAGTGATCACTTGAAAATCAACTGCTGACCACACCCTAGGTACCACTACAGTAGCCGGTTGTCCTGCATCCCTAGCATGTGCTGGGTTTGGGACTTCTCTCAATGGGAATACTCCTTCTTCATCTGATGGGCTAGTGCCCGATTCAGAATCAGAATCTGGATTAGATTTGTCCGGACCAATGTAGCCATCATAGCCTTCAATTACAATTGGGCATTGTTTGTAATATTTACCCTTGTGTAAATATACAGCTTTTTTATTGTGATATATTTTCGGCTGGCTAGACCTAGGGTCAAAAAGCATTTGTGTTTTTCTTTTCTGCTGTTTTTTTGTCTTCAAACGGGTTAGTCTAGGTGATGGTTTACTTGTATCTGTTTAGTCAGGTTGTTCTATAAGCAGTTTGCTAGGCTGACCTCCCATTGCCCGATCTCCGCTTCCAGAGTTGGGTGCAGTCTGCTCTTCTCCCCGCTGGTCATTGCCCTCTGTTGTGGAGCTCACTGCTCCGTCTTGAACCTGTGAAGGCTGATATTCTGGTGGAGGAGCCATAGGGGGTGGGGGGAACCAGGGGTTATCATCCTCAGATGATTCAGTTATTTGTAATTTACTTAATTCCTGTACAGGATATAGTCCCTTAAAGGGTGGTTCCTTTAAGCATTTACCGTTTGCTACATCTAGATTACTCGCAGTATGCCGCAGTTCCTTTATCTGCTCTTTTAGTTTCTTTTGATTGTCTTTAAGACTACTGATGACTGAGTCCTTTTCCCTTTCTTTAGCTTCACACATCCAATTATTAAAAGCTGCCCAGCACAATCCTGGTATTTTTCCTTTCTTTTTAAATTTCTTTTGCAAATTAATCAATATATCTTTATTAAAACTACCATTTTCTGGAAAAGCAAGGTCACCGTCATTTTTAGTAAGGGCGATCCACTGATTTAAAAACATACAACTGTCCCAGCACACACAATAAAACATATAACCAGCTGGTGTACCTCATTTTGGCTCACTTATTTTTTCCGCACTCGCTCCCATTTTTACTCGATAAGCTATACTTGTTTAACACAGGTTTAGCTAAGGTGTTATATAAACGTGTTGTTACCCCACTATCATTCCTCCTTTCATACGCATGTCGCCAGTATTTCCGTATTAACCCACTCTCATACTGCACATTTAATAGCAGAAGAGAAATGCATGCCACTTACCTCAAAACAACTAAA
Organism: Protopterus annectens; assembly: GCF_019279795.1. Lineage (NCBI taxonomy): Eukaryota > Metazoa > Chordata > Ceratodontiformes > Protopteridae > Protopterus > Protopterus annectens. Next base: position 1,184,945,647 of record NC_056732.1, on the reverse strand, counting down.
TGAGAGAAATCATATCATTTTCTGCATAAAATAAAATAAATTCAAATGTTTAAGGCAGGCAGATACAGAGAGATGAAAGAAACCCTGCAGAAACAGAAAAGTATGTTATGGGCCCCTTCATTAGCAGTATTTCATCCACTTCCTGACTGCTACAGCTTGTTCTCAATTCAGATCCGAGTCACGGCACCCATTGTTAAGTTACACAATACTTTGAAAATGAAGACAAATACAGTTCTTTCTCTCTTTCAGTGGTTTTTATTATCTACAGTACACACGTGTGGGAGCCTCATGGAAAGCACCAGGGAGAATCCCAAAACAAAGGAATAAACAAGCTTATATACTGGTGATATTGCTGACAGTACAAAAATATAAAAAATGAACCAATTAGATCATTATACAGGGCAATTAACCAATCAAAGGTTTACCCGTAAACATAAGACAATTCACATCATCATATCTCTGGGCAGAGAATGAAAATCGGATGCACTTCCATAAAAGGCACATTTCCTGCTTTCAGGCAGACTCTTGTTTTTCAGTATTTTCTCGTTGCTCAGAGTTCATTCATAGTTCACAGTACACAGTACATTTTAATACATACAGACTGTCACATACTCAATTTCCTCAAACACATACTTTGGCTGTTCATATTCTACATTACATGCTTGTGGGGCATTCCCTGTCTGACTTTCTGGTCTCAGGTGTCCAAGAGTCTCTGATTTTGTCATTTTAGGTCATCATGGTGGTGATGTCACTGCTCACCTGTGCGGGGGATACCAGTAACACTGGTGAGTTCTCTGGTCAGCCGGTCTCAGTCCTCTGCCTCACACTCTGGGCTCTGGAAACCTCCCTGCAGCAGCAGATCATCATTGTTTTTAACTAGGAGTCCAACCATGATCCTGGAATCCAAAATACCCCAAAGCTGCACCAGAAAGCATGCACCTTCACCAACACCAGCCATAGTAACCATCAGAGAAAAAACTCCAATAGTTTCTACTGTATTCCCACCTATTGAGCTTAATATAGGCTATTTTCCCACCGTTACACATAATTGGGCAACATTCAAGAAAGCGCCGTATTGCTTAGCACCAGCTGAGAAGGGCGAAAACTCACAGAACCATAGTCTTAGCAGAACTTAGTACCACACAAACCAGCCAAGTAGGGCACAAAGATTGGCAGCCATTACTATGTTTATGCAGTACACCAAACAGAAAATAAAGCTTATAAACCACACAAAGGGAATCCAGAGGTCCGTTGAACTATTTTAATTTGAAAACACAAATACTATGAAGCGCTTTTCGTATGTACAATGTACAAACTTCTTCAGAAAACCACAAATTTATGAGCTAACCATTTAAATAAACTTCATTTGATCAGCTGACATTACGCCCCTCATTTTAAAAATACTTAAAGAAACAACAGCACAAAAAAACAATAATCACCACAAAGATGTATCAACAAGTAAATACAGCTATACATTAATATAAAAATAAATAAATAAACTTCCCACTTCTAGACATATATAAGTGTATTCTATAACATTATATTTACATATATGTATTATTAAAAATATATAAAATAAATTTAATTAAACTAAAATAATGTAAGCCTACCTACTCAAAGATATATTATAATAAAATACACTTATTCATCCTGTTAAAAATTATCTATTGAGACTACGCAGTGCTTAGCAGATCTCAGCATAGCTGAGCATATCTTGGCAGAGCACAGCAAGACCATCTGTTATTTAACAAATATATAATATGTATATTAAAATTAAATACATATTTTCCTTTCCATGTATTCAAACCCTGGACCTACTGCACATGAAACTATAACTCTACCAATTTAGCTATGAGGATACTAAGAACACCATTATACCTTCACATATACCACTATGCTGCCTATAAGTAGTGCTGAGTGCCGCACCACACAAACACACTTAGAAATGCTTAGACACATCTTTAAATAAATAAGTAATTACATCCAGTTTCTATTTTTAGATGTCTGGCAGGTGTTTGCTGCTTGGCATTGCTGCACTCAACACCATGCCATGCAAATGTACATTTTAAAAATAAATAAATAAATAAATAAAACCAAAGAAAAAATAAGAATAAAGCAAAGGACATTGCAGGGAGTCTCATACTCATCTGCAGCCAAGGTTAGCACTACATGTCTCCCTACACTGATTCAATAACTGTGTTCCTCGGCTCTCTCTCGGCACTGTGCCATCATTAATATGCATGGCGAACTGCTGAGGGAGAACCATGTACACAGACATGGTAACTGTCCTTGTAGACTCTACATGGTGCCTACACAGATTTTATTAACTCCTGGGGTATGTTACATTTTTGTATCAATTGCTTCCCATTTTCAATAAAATTTCTATGCAGCAAAAATAATTCCAGAGTTAAGAGTTGAGATATTTGACTGACAGAAAATTATACTTTTTTTTATTTCCAAACACAAAAAATCTTGAACCCAGATGCATTATTTTCACTTACCCTGATATATTTTGTCAGTTCTTCCACCAACTTCATGCATTGCTAAGACTTGATCTGAAGCTGAAAGTTAAAGATGTTGAGCTTCCACTGTATTAGGTAACATCCCAGAAGGATTAATTATTCATGTCACAATATATTACAATGTTTTGTCTAGAAATGCATATATGTACACCTTTGGTTTGTATTACAGTCCAATACTCTATATTAGTATATATCTAGAGGCCAGTCAAAAGTTTGGAAACACCTTACACCAAAGAGTAACAAGGACATACTCCTGCAGTAACTAAGATTCCTACAAACTTTAAGATGTAAGGATCCTGCTTCCTATTTATTAGAGTATATAACTTAAGGTTTATTTGTATAAAGATAATTTTTTACTTTTTCCGAAATGACACAAAACTGATAACATCAAATCAGAGTTTATATAAGTCTGGTTTTCTACTTTTATGCATTGCAGAACCCAAATCTCTCAGCTAGTATTTTTTTAAGAACAGAAAAACAAAGTTTATATAGTTAATTATTTCCTTTGTTTTTTTATACCACACCTTTATGCTTATATATTATCTTGTTCCCATCTAGTTTTGCACTGTTTTATTTCTCAAGAGCATTATTTACCAAGCTTGCCTCTATTACCATTGCTTCCTCTATTTATTGGATATCAAACCCTCCTCAAAAAAGGATCTCCATGACTCTTATGTAAAACTGATCACTTCAATATATGTCTCTAAACTACTATCAGTAATATATTTGTGCAAACACACAACATGCAGATTAAAACAATTTTCTCTGGGACAAGATTTACCCTGGCTATACCCCTTTACTCTACTATACTCAGTCAAAGGCTCAGAAAAAGAGCAAGATATAAGAAAAAAAATTATAATGAGCTTCAGACACTTTGTTATGTGGCATTTTCCTTAGCCAGAGCATTACACAGAAATAGATGGAATTTTGGGAATAGTGCATGCAGAATTATGCTCAGGAGGAGTGAGATTTAAAGGAATGCAGGAATTGAGAAATTTGTGTAATGTTGACCACAAGGACAGTTGTCATAAAGAAAGAAAAATATATGTAATGTATAATGAATGTAAATTGGAAAATATTTAATATTGTTTTCTTTTCTTAATGTATATATGTGCCTATGTCTTAAGTCATAATTAACAAAGGTGTTAAAAAATGTTGTGAGTTATAACATCAGCTCCAGAGACAAACATTCCTAAATAAGATAACACCAAATTTCAATCAAACCAAACACGTTTCAGACTGCAGAATATCAATATTTTATTTATATATTTATTTATGTAATAATTATCAAGGTTAGTGCATTTTAAATAAAATCCCTTTTTCAATTCTGTTCCTGGACAAAACTTTACAAATACAGCAACAAGAAGAACAGATAATAATTCTCTTAGTCGTATCATATTTATATTTGCAGTATGTTTAATATGATAAGCAAACAGTACATTTTTACAAGTTGCAAAGACATATGCAAAGGTAAAACAGCATAATGTATTGCTAATACATTTTATAACTATACAATATGTACATTTCTTTATTGCAATACTTGTGCATAAAGTAAAATATACACAAGCAGAGAAATGCAACAGAAGGGAGTACATTGCCAAGCCATGTTTTCTTTTTTTTGTTATATTTCATTGTAGGGATCACATTACAACTGGAAATACACACTAGAAAGAGTAAATGTATGTTTAAGGCATCATTTCCATTGAGGAATGTTGTTTCTGTGTCTTATTATTATTACGACTGTTCTTTTTTTTGTATGGTCCCAGTTTGGATTATGTTCCAATTCAATATATATAGTTCAGTTATAAACTTCACTAATAGGACAACATCAATAACATTATAGAGTTATTTCAAAGCAATCACATGATATCCACTAACTGCCTATATTCATAGCAGATGAGATGTTGTGCCTCTGAACTGTATACTGTCACCCCAGATATCAAAACCAAAATATCTGAAGCAAACCTTGCATGCAAGGGCCACCACCCATTAATGTATACACTATTAAAGCATATTAAGCACAGCATCACTTATAAATATCAGATGAATATGTATCTGTTACATTTGCTATTTGGATGATCCACAAAGGGAAAGCATTCTGAATTCCTATTATTGTACAATCTCTTCCTCATTTAAGAAGAATTTTATATGGACATGTACCTTTTCTTCTTGTAAATTAATAACAGTGTTCAATAATTCTGCTTCAGTATGCTCTGCTTTCACTCAAGAAAATTAATTTGATTGAAAACATATATTTTATGCCTGTTCTTTTTCTAGAAACTACTGAAACAAGGTAAACCAGTTCTTTATGTATTAAGATAGCCTCAGACAGAATACAAGCCTAATATATTTTTCTGTGCAACAAATACACCATTTGAAATGGCTAAAACTTGAGGCAGCTCATGCTGTTACCTAATACTATTACCCAAAATCAGAAAAAAACATTATGACCATGTGTAATCACTGACTGCTATTAGTTAGTGACATTTACCAGATATAATTAATAAACTGTAAATGAAAGCTGCATGTAAGCTTCCTAAGTGAAGTCACAGCCCAAAATGGAGTGCAGCAAAGGATACAGCCTAAGATTCAGGACTGCGGTAGAAAGAATTATAAAAACGTATTGTAGATTGCTATACATATGCATAAGAAATAGTTGAGTTCTTATAACATTAATGAGCTTTGCTACAGTGTAAGGCACCTATAGGACAATTACCTTATTAATTACAATGAAAGAATTTTAGGATGATAGATATTTGTTTATATTCCTTCATACATTTGTCTAGTCTGAGAAACACAATAAGGCAAATATAGTTATTAAATTCAACATATGTTCTTCACCATGTTATTTTGTTATATTAAGATGGTTTCTAAAACAGTAACTTTAGTGTATACCATGTGCATATTATAGAATATAGCGAGACACTCTAAAGATGAAAAAAATAGTGGCAAAAGGAGATGCTGATGGAGTGGAGAAAAGGATGAGAAGCTGGGAAGAAAAACATTGGGATGAAATAAATGGGGGATGGATCTTAATGGTGTAAAGGAAAAGAGGGCATTAGAGTTATAGTGTGGAAAAGCTTTGGCTGACACTTCTTGCCACTTTGAGAGCATAACAAATGTAAATTTTATCTGTCACAAATGTTATTATGCTGTATTTCTGAATAAAATCTTTATCACTGAATATTAGCCAAAGTAATTAGTCATTTTATTTCCCTCTGTAACAAACTAAAATGTATAGAGACCATGTAATCAAGTGTAATATTATTATAAAGTTCTTCTATCTATGTCTGTTTGCTTGTTCTTTCATTGAACAATTTATTTAAAAAAGATAAAGTATGTCCACATGAATAGAATTAAATGAATACATCAAAATGTGTGAAGTAAATCTGAATGAGCAAAACGTAATTTGCACAACAGAGTCAAATTTACTTTGTCATGCACTCAAAGGTAGCTGGTCATATAAATTAACTAGCAACACTTTCCTAGTATATCAGCATGCAGCAATCATTAATTGGAATGCCTACCTAGGGAGTTCTCTGACATTGCAGAAAATAAGCTATTATATCTTTGCCCACAACATGAATATTATGTATGTTAATGAAAATGTTGAAGTTCCGATAATAATGAACACGCAATGCATTGTACTGATTAAGAATATCATGCCTGCCTTTTAAATGCATCAGTAATTTAGCTTTCAGATACAGTACAAAGTATCACATATACTTTTTTGTAGAAGATAGGCATCGTGTTTCCTATCGTGTACATGACTGGAATTATTTCAGCATGGTCACTTCTTTTTCAGAAAATGCATTGTAACTATAAAACTGCCAGCATGATTTGCTGTATCACCTGCTAGTGCCATATAGGCTATTTTTTTCATTTAACAGCAGCCTAAACTGGCTATCAGTAACTTGACTGCTGCCTTTATACAGCAAACTAAGAGTTCATCTGAGCGCATAACAAAAAAAAATGAAGCATTTTGCTGATTAACTCACTTTGTATTCATGCATACATTTGACATTTATTTCTTTACTTTGCTCGAGCCTTTAACAATACAGCAGTTTGTTGCAGGGCACACACACACACACACACACACACACACACACACACACACACACACACTCCACATGCATCTAGAGACAGGCAATTGATGGAGTACAATCTCACCTAAGAGATTTGGGAGGTAACTGAAACATGTAATTCTTTATGCCTACACAACCAAAACTGCAGCATTAAACACTAGCATTTAGCAAAAGCGTTTTCAAGGTAAAAATTTCTACTGTACTTTGTCCTAGTTATCAGCTAAGCCTCTTCAGATTACTCATATACTTGATGGTAGACTAGTATGATGTAAAATACCCTAGTCTTCTCTATGACTAGAAGAAAATGATTCTTGTAGTGGAGCTGATGAGGACATTGTGTTTATATATTATATGCCCCAGAACTCAAGATTTTGCTATTTGAAATGATGATAAAATTCAAAGACCGGGTTACATATTGCATCAGAACAAAACAGAATATAAACATTTTCACTAATCACAAGTACTACAAATTATGTAGCTTTGAAAAATATGTTTTGTAATAATATTTTTATCTCAAAATTCAAAAGATAACAAATAAGGGAAGATATATTACTTTTTCCCCCAAACACAAGAAGGCCCCTTTTCTTCAGTACTATGTGAATATAAAGCTTTGCTGATACAGAGCAATAACATTCCTTTGAAACAGATCAGAGAACATTATTACATTCCATATTTCCTTACATGCTGTCCTTCCTTGCATCTTAATCTATCATGCCTAATAGCAGAGTTTATGGTTCCATTCCCATTTAGTATATGTGTCTAAAGTGCAACTTGTTTTTGTTGAAAATTGTGATTGTTACATTTTTGTCATATTAATGATTGATCTGTTTGACTTTGACCTTATAGTAGCAAATGTCCAACTCTCTACTACTAACTCTCTACTATCTAATTTATTGTGGGCCCTAGTATCTTTTTTCATGTGTCCACTTCCTCTGTCTGTATCAACCCTCTGCTGTGTTTTTTGACATTTACTAGATAGTTTATTAATCGTTTGGTTATGGATGTCTACAGCCAAATGACAGACTGGATTCTAACATATTAACATTTTGTATGACTTACACATATGCATTGTTTGCATTGGGTGGTGACGGTTGAATTTTGTAATTTATATATTTTTTAATGAAGCTTCCATTTATGTCCATCCTTTTACAATACTCTGCCAACAGACACATGTAGAATAGTCTTGCAGTGATTATAATTATGATTGCCACTCTTCTGGAAAATTGTGACTAAATTTTGAAACAAAATAGTAGCTCTTGAAGAAATTAGCAACAAAACAATGTTCCACAAAAATGTCTTCCAAATTAATAGATTTGGACTAATGTATTTGTCAGATAAAAATGAATGTTTCACTCACTTAATATTAAATGCTAAAACAATTTACTTCAGAAGACATCTTGTATTTGCATAACAGAGAAGGAAGTTTAGGGAAATAAATACGATATACAGCAAACACTGGCATATTAAAATGATACTAAAGATAAAAGTTTGTGGCACAGTGATGCATGAGGAGCATTGTCTCCTCACACAAATGGTTCTCAATTCAATTTTCGTCCGGGTGCTGTCTGCATGAAATCTTCATGTTGTGTTTATGTTCATGTAGGTTTTTCACTTGGTATTCTGTTTCTTCCCACATCTCACAGATGTAGTAGGCAGGTTGGGAATTTGTTGTGTGTGAGATACAGAAGAAATGTCTGGCAGTCTACAATCATTCCATATTTGTTAAGTAAATTCTGTGGATAGCAGTGGTTGTTCATATGGTATCTACAGGAGTCAGATGTGACTAAAAAATGCCAGATAAACTACACAGAAGCCATACTCAAAACAGATAGTAGAACACAAATTATTTACTAAAGAAGCTGATGGTGAAGAAGGTGAAACTATAAGGAAAGCAAGTGGAGAACACTATAAAGATTATTGTTCTGTAAAAATATATTTGTATTATTACTAGCAACATTCTATTACACACAGAACAGCAGCACTGGTAGTTTTACATGATAATGAAACAAGTAATGAAAGTTGATTACGAATTATTTGCAAAAGCAAATATAATGAGAAATTTTATTAATTATAAAGGTGTACAATAATAATCAGCACATAAAATGAATATCCCCAGGATTCAGGAAGCTGTTTTGTCCATGCAGGAACAGTGTACGAGCTCCTGCATGGAAAATGGCCACTGACCAATTCAGGATAGTGCAGTTTCCATGTGCACAAGCGGCCCTAGACTATTCCGGCACAAAAAAACATGCAAATGAGTTGATTTAGTGGGTCAACAAGCTGCCAAGTCTCTGTGCTAGAACAATGTCAGTATAGAAATGTATTCAGAAGATAACTGAGTACATTTCTGCAACTGACAAAATGGAGGCATGACAGCTTGTGAAAAAGCATGTATTATGTACAACAGACATACCAATGGCCAAATATAAGACCATTGGCATTAAAAAGTGATTAATAATTATGAAAATTAAAGTTTTCTTTTTGGCCCATCTCTGGCATTTAAGAATAGGGCAGTGGCGCGCACATGGGATCGTGCCAAAAATCAAAAAAAAAAAAAAGGGAAAACTCAATTTTTAAGTTAAATCTGCATTTTGCCATTATAGTCTATGGCATGCAGAATGTAAACAATACCAGGGAGCACTTGTTGTCAAGGGGAAAGGGTCTGTTTTAGTGCAGTAACTAATGACCTACACACTGGGGTATACAAATGAGGGGAGTCATACTGAATCACATATTTATTCAAAGTGTGAGCTTGTACCTAACTATGTAGAGCAATACAACAATACAAGTCTAAGAGCTGGATGACTTCATAAGGGGGTGTGTCATGATTGCTGTAAGCTCATTGGAGCTCTGTGGCCCATGTTTGCCCTTAGCTAAGCACAGCTAAGAAAGGAGGTGTGTCAGATGTGCCTGAGCACTGAGTACATAGCCTAAACAGGTGTGCTCGCCGCACACCAAGTTTTAAACATAAACAAAGACAAAAAAAAAAAAAAAAGAGGAAATGGCAGCACTGTTTATATTTCAGCACTGGGTATGTGCGGCACACCTCAGGGCTTAAATAGGGAGGAACTGGGAGGGGGAATCTGCAGTAGGAAGGAAATCAAGGAGAACTAGCATAGCTGGAAGGTGGAATGTATCAGAATCAGCCAATTACACATGCAGCAACCCAGCCCAGCACACTACTATAAACTATGCAAACACCTTTCAGACTGGTTTTCCCCACAAACTCTACACCACCAGTGTACACAGATGGGGGATTTTTAACTGGCAAAACTAACTAAAAATGTTAGAGGCTGCTCCTGCATTACTCCAGCAATATGTGCTACAGACTGAGGGTGGTGAGAAGGAGAATGCTGACAACCAACCCAGAGTGAGAAGGAGGAGAAGAGTGTACAGACCCAGGGTAACCTACCAGGGTCTACATGAGCTGGAGAAAGTGGAGTGCTATAGGGTGGATAGGGACATTTTACAGCAAATCATCCATTTTTGCCATCCCCACCTCACACACACAACCAACAGAGGGGAACCCATCCCAGTGGATACCAAAGTATGTGTAGGCTTAAGAATACTAGCTGCAGGTACCTCCAAAAGACCAACTGGGGATATCATGGAGGTCTCACAGGCAGTTCCTGGATGCCATGTCAGCACATGTCAGTGAGCACATATATTTCTCCAGCACCTATGAGGCATTCACCAGAAGTATGCTTCTCTTCCACCATATAGCAGAATACCCTATGGTAGTTGGTGCTATAGAATGCATGCACATGCACATCAAAGCACCACATGGGGAGCGGGATAAGGTCTACACAAACCACAAGGGCTTTCCCTCCATCAACTTCCAGGTCATGTGCGATGCCCAGGGCATTATCATGAACGTGTGTGCTGGCAGCCCTGGAAGCTATCACAACTCCCACAGCTGGAATTGCTCACAGCTGTATCAGCTGTTTGCCGGGGGGGGGGCATCCCATATGGCCATCTAGTGGGGGATGCTGGCTATGCACTGGAGCCATGGCTGATGACCCCCATCAGTAATACAAACACACCCAAACAAGCACACCATAATGAGGCACATGCACAAACCAGGATCATTGTAGAGTGTGTGTTTGAGATGCTCAAGTCATGGTTCGCTGCCTTAACATATCCTTTGGAGCCTTGCAGTACTCTCCAGCTACATGTACACAAATGTTCATAGTATATGCCATGTTGCACAATATGATCCTGCGGAAACAGCTGCAGCAGGAACAGCATGAGACAGGGCCACACAACCCCCCCCTATCATTGCCAAGGCCAGCATAGACACAGAGGGACTCGGAGGAGGAACTTCCTGAGCCTGCCCCTGTAGGCAGAAGGAGGCATGCCCAGTTTTCCCAGGCCTTGGCAAAGAGGCAATGCATAGCACACACACTGACATTGTAGGGACCCAGGGACTGATACTTCTGTCTGGCTTGCACATACAGTAAAAGGAAGGCCAAACATGACACTACCTGTGCTTTACCATGTATAGGGAATGTACTACATGCATCCGGCATAGGCAGCCTTCTAGCACCATCCTCAGTGCTGGCCCAGCAACAAGGTAAGTCACCCTTCCTATCAATTACTGAATGGAATAGTATGTTCTGACAGTTGTATGTATGGTATGGATGCAAGCATGCAATGGAATTGAGTGGCTGAATGGGATAGCAGCAGACAGTTGACAGCTATATGGCACAGCAGGAAATCCATAACAAATACTAGTGTCAACATACTAGGCAGTACTACACAAGGTGACAACTCCCACCACAGTACATGTGATGGCCCAAATAACTGTAGGTGTCAATAGGTCACACACATGGACGTCAGTGAGGGTCACATACCCACCACCAGCCTCACCCAGCAGGACAGCTGTAGATGACCGTAAAGTAAGGCTGGGCTAAGGCCCCCAAATGATGGCAATGGTGAACAGCCCCCCTCCAAACCTACACAGACATACTACAACAGGTCTGGCAGTTGTATTTTAGTTCTGAAGGGTAAGAAGTCTGAAAGTGAAATTTATGCCATTAAAGTCTAATGTGTACTCTACTGATATGCCTCCTTTCTGCATGATAGGTCACAATACACTATGAAATGGAAGCCAGCAGAGTAACCAAAATACCAGTACAGTCACTGCAAATGTTTAAGGTCTTCAGTTGTGTACCCCCCCACAATCCTATGTAGAAATGAAGTAACATGTAAATTTGAGGAGTAATATCAGTGGAGCACATATTGCCAGAGCTGTCCCAATCTACATTGTTGCATATGTACAATATGCAGGGGTCAGTGTGATAAGTTTGTTGTGTGTTTAATATTGCCTGGAAGTGGTCAGCATGTGGGCCTGGATGGTTGTGTCTCAGTGGCGTAGGTACAGTACAGTGGTCGACAGGGCCATGTTCCAACAACTGCAGTGCCAACCACACTGCTTCTCAGCTACACCCATGTCAGCAGTTATACATACTCACTATCCAGTTGTCAATATCTGTCACCATTGGAAAGCTGGACATACCATGAATGGGGGCCCACGCATAGAAAAATTACACAGGTGGAAGTAACCTACAGTGTGCATATAAAATAACTGTCAACTGCACACAATTTTGAAATTATACATAGAGGTTAGCATCACATTTTTTGTACCTCTAGTATGGAATACTGGTAGTCTGGCCAATCATTGGCAGATCACAAAAGGTACAGTTATAAAGTAATGATAGGCTTCCCATGTCCACACACAAGGCAGCATAAAGGGGAATGTCCCAGGTATATCTGTGAGTCATGTGCCAGTAGCTTCCATATCACACATGCATCCAGCTCACCCCACCTTCAGCCACAGGTTTATCACAGGTCATATCCTTGCTGTAGGGAAGGAGTACAGCATGAACCCATCTCTGTATGGGAATACATACATGATACTGCATGGTGAATAGGTGTCCCATGCAGGTGTGTCCCTAGCTGTAAGCAGAAGCCTAACCACATCCAGACTCATGGATCAGTATGAACAGGAAGGATTGGCAGGAACACCTCAACCACTTACCACTGTCACCCCAGGGTAATCCACTGGCTTGCAGCCTGGGAACGTATAAGTGACAGAATGCACTGGTCTGCTACAGATGGCCTGCACCACTTTCAAATGGCCTACAGTCCTCTGGGAAAGGCCCATGCCTCACCCATAGTGCCAATGTATGGAATGTCAGGGGTTCCTAACTAAGAACAGGACACAGTAAACAGAAAACAAAATGCAAGGCCATGCTGACAAATGCCAGTAACATGCCTATCCATGTCCTACTGCAAGAACTGTGGACCAGGTTATAAATACTACTGGGATAAAGGCCCAACTATAGGGATACCTCGGAGATATTGCTTTTATAATGTTAGGAAGAAGAGAGAATAACAGGGGGTGGTGTATAAGCATGGATTTCATGCAGTGTGTGAAGTCTGAAACTCTAATGTCTGCCCAATCTACCCCCTGACTGCAAACACATGAAGAAACAGCCACAAAACTGCTGGTAAACTACAATGTGAAGGTAAACCGACCAGATATATGAGTCCTGCCTCTGGATAACCTGGGTGTATCTGTACAGCTGTGGGGTATGTCCCCAGTAGGATATAGCCATTCTGTTAAATTGAGAAAAGCACAAGAAGGGGATCCCCAGCCAGCATACTACCAAGGTGCTGGACCATTTACACAGAACCAGCAGTCTATTGTCTGTAGCTACTCCTCCACAATGGCAGGAGTGTGCCAGAATGTGTAGTCTACATGCCTCAGAATATTGGTCTCAGCTTCATTCATCTCATGTTTCCATGGTAAATAACTGTGAGCAAAGAATGATAGCTGTCAGTAGTTGATGATATCATGCATCACAGTGTAAAACAGTGCATATGTCAGAAAATCTATGCTACAGCCAACCATGTTACACAAGCAGTACAGACAGCAATAGTTACAGTATCCCCCGTATGTTATGCCCATTGTGTCTCCATATTGGCAATCTATCTACAGATATCCTGCAGAAACAGGTTGCTAGGTGGAGCTGTAGCACACAAAACCCTGAACTGGAGTCCAACTCTTCCTGGAATGGATCCATATACTCAATAGAGAAGGTCATACTGGGCATGCTCCTACACTTAGAGAAATTAAGCCCATGTCTAACAACACAGTGGACTATAGATATCTGTTATTCGCAGATGTCTGTGCACACACACCAAATTGTACACCATTTTTACTACACACACAGACACACACACACACAATGGATAGGAATACTCACACATATCTAAGGCCAACATAATATAATATGTCAAACATGCACACACAGAGACATGGGGAAGAGAGAGACAGACAGCGACAGAGGGAATCCCATTATAAGGCCTTTCCCACCCAGTATGCATCCCATTGGCCATATATTACATGATGGCCTGATGTCATTCACTGTAGAAATTCCTTTTGTTAGCCCTCAGCTCTGTACTCTCAGTGGTGCTTCCGATAACTTTTTAACACTACAGTACAAATAAGTATTCATGTAGCATTTGTAATCTTAGTCATGTTGAATATAAATCTGTGAGTGTGTGTGTGTGTTTCTAGATAAATAAGTCTGAGGCCATTCAAATTCATTACACTTCCCATAGCCCTACTTTAGCATTCCTGCTGATGTCAGTCACCCTAAAATAATCCTTTGGGCAGCTTGGAGCCCTATAAGCTCTGTGGTGCTCGCAATAACTGCATAATACTATTGTGTAGCAAACTAGTTAGGCGGGAGTTCTTATCCTGGTCCTGGCAACTGTGAAAATGTGTGTTTGTATAAAACAAGTGTGTATGTCTTCATAGAGACATGATTTTGAGGCCATTCACATCACTACACTTTCCTTACCCCTCCTTTAGCACTGCTGCTGATGTCACTCACCTTCAAATATACCTTTAGACAGTCTTTCAACATATAAGCTCTGTGATGCTTGTGATAACTGTATAGTACTATAGTGTAAGAAGCTAGTTAGATAGGAGTTTTAATCCTGGTTCTGGTAACTGTGTAAATGTGTGTGTGTGTGTGTGTGTCTTTGTAGAAACATGGTTTTGAGGCCATTTACACTGGCTCTTGCGATAACTGAGTAATACTATAGTGTAGCAAACTAATTAAGTAGGAGTTTTAATCCCAGTCCTGGCAACTGTGAAAATATTTGTGTTTGTGTGAGAAAGTGTGTGTGTCTTTGTAGAGACATGATTTTGAGGCCATTCACACTCCCTACACTTTCCTTACCCCTCCTTTAGCACTGCTGCTGATGTCACTCACTTTCAAAGATAGCTTTTGACACCTCTTTGACATATAAGCTCTGTGGTGCTCACGATAACTGTATAGTAGTCTACTGCAAGACACTACTTAGGTAAGATCTCTAATCTCAGTACTGCCAATTTTAAAAGTGTGTCTGTGTGTGTGTGTGTGTGTGTGTGTGTGTGTGTGTGTGTGTGTGTGTGTGTGTGTGTGTGTGTGTGTGTGTGTGTGTGTGTATCTGTAGCTTGAAGTATTTTGTGTCCATACACAGTCAGCAAATTTCAAAGTGTAATACTTTACAATGGCTGCTGATGTCACTCATCTTAAAGGTATGTTTGGACACTGTTCTACCTATAAACTCTGTGGCATGTGATAAATGCGTAACAATGCAGCAAAGATTTTGGCCCATTAACACCCAGTACACTTCTCAGTGCCCTACTTTAGCAGTCCTGCAGATATCATTCACCTTAGAAGTACCTGTTGGCAACCTTAAACCAGGTAAGGTCAGTGGTGCATGTGGTAAATGGGTAACATAAAGGTCTGCAAAATAGTTAGATAGAGGTTCGAACCTCACTCCTGGCAAATGTAAATGTGTGTGTAGGGTAATGTATTCTATGAAATCTCTCACCCACTACTTCACCCAATGCCAGTATTTACAAGGGCTGGTGATGTTCCTTACCTTAGAAGTACCTTAGGACAACATCTATCTTATAAGCTCAATGGCACATGTGATGAATGCGCAACACTGTAGCAGCAATGCATAGATAGGTAGCGGTTCGAAACTCAGTACTCGCAAGTGTGTGTCTGTCATCAGTATCCTGTGTGGGCGTTGGTGTGATTGTGTAATAACAGGATACAATGGGGATGGGTTTTGCTAAATTATTATATTGATGACCTAGTATATGTCACAATGTCCACAGTACAACAATTGTCAAACACTGTAGAGACTGGTGTACACAATCCACAGCCCTAAATGTGTAGTGCCATGTGCAATGACTATGTGACAGTATGGAATAGTTAACAATATAGGCAACCTTTCTACTACTCAGAGACCATGCTCCACCCAGGAATCATACACAAACACACTTGGCTAGGCATCAACCACTATATCAGTAGTTCTCATGCAAACTGCCTCACAGATAGTACCCACGGTGTGATTACAGTGGACTCCAAGTCAAACCGATGACTAGACCTGACTGGTGTTATTTTTAATTTCTCCAAGTCTTTTGGGTTTCTAATACCACGATGGGACTGGACCCCATTCCTAAGTCAAAGTACGATTAAAGTTCATGAAATTAGTATTATTTCACTCTTTGACGTCAGCCAAAGATGACTCCTTCTGCAATTCATATGGTGTTACATGAATTGGTAGACTGTAAATTCTTTTTTAAGACCAGTTGCTCCTACTACTATTGGAACTGTCTGGGTATCTTTATACTGTAGTCACTAGGTGTGATCAATGTTACTTTTGTCTTCTTTACTTGGACCACTATATCCAGTTTTTTAGCATCTATCTTTTGAACTGTTGGTATTGGATGATCTCATATGACATAAACTTCAGCATTTTCTATGATTCTTTGCGGCTCATATTTCCAGTGTTTTTCAACCACTTTGATACCATAATGTTTGCACAATCTCCAGTGTAGCAGTCTCGCGACATTATTATGCCTTTCAGTATACAGTCCCTCTGCCATTAGTGCATCGTAACCAGCAACAAGATGTGTGACTGTTTCATTTTGGTTTTACAAAACCTACATATGTCTGTTTCTCCCACATGTTCAAAGGACTTTGTAAACTAGAGTGTACGTAGCCCACTATCTTGGGCTGCCAATATTAACCTTTCATTTCTTGATGTGAATTGACCTCTCCTTAACCATTCCTGCATTCATTCTTGATCAACATGAGGCTCTTCCAGAAGTTTTCTATACTTGCAACTGTATTTATGTTTTTTCCACATTTGCCTTCTCATCTGGCCCTTCACCTTATACTCTTTCTTTTTTTAGCACATTCCATTGCTGCCTGTTTTTTATCTACTTCTGGTTTGATTTCTATAACTGCTTGATGTAGATATGCTTCTGCTGAATTAAGCAGAGATGTCATCTTAGATTTATTCTCCTCATGTTTCAAAACTTTCACTACATTTGAATCTTGTGAGGTCAGAAGATATGTCTGGAGTCCCTTGATTGCAGGACTATACATGTAATCAATTTCAAGGAGGCCCATCCCTCCTTTGGAATGGGGAATATATAATCTTGGTATACACTGATTTTTATAACTCATTTGGTGAGCATGAAGCATCCATCACTTTTTGGGGCCAGTCAATCAATCCAAAACTATAAGTTAGGACAGGAAGAGCAAATTGATTTATAGCTTGGATCTTGTTCCTAGATGTCAATGCTGTTTTCAGGATTAATTTAAGTCGTCTAAAGTACTCCTTACTGAGCTTTATTCGCATTTGTTCATGTTTTATTGCTGATGCTTCATCAGTACCCAAGTATTTATACACTCCCTCTTGCTCATGTTCTTTTATATCACATTCTTGTCCCAAACCAATGATTTCCTGGTGCTGCAGTTTTCCTTTTTTAAAGGTTGCTTTTGCACATTTATCAAGACCAAATGACATTCCAATATCATCTAAAAAAGTTTTGACAACCTGCAGCTGTGCTTTCAGTTCCTCATCTGATGAGCTATATAGTTTTAAATCAACGACAAAGAGAAGATGAGAAGTCATTAGACTTTGTTGTTTTCTAGAAGCCAAATTGTAGCCATGGCCTAAGCTGATAAGTAAACAGCTTAATGGAATGATGGCAAGGCAGAATAGCATTGGTGACAGAGAGTCATGCTGGAATATCCCCCTTTGAAT
Source organism: Protopterus annectens (assembly GCF_019279795.1). Lineage (NCBI taxonomy): Eukaryota > Metazoa > Chordata > Ceratodontiformes > Protopteridae > Protopterus > Protopterus annectens. The sequence continues at coordinate 1,184,927,910 of NC_056732.1, read as the reverse complement.
TTTTATCCCTGGGATAATAATCTGTCCTTTAAAATGGCTTAATTGCACAGTGGTCTGCCACTGTTTCATTGTTATTGCAATGTAGTCAATGTAGGGTGTATCTTATACATTTTTAAGCACTCTTTTATCCATGAATGTGGGATACTATCAAATGCCTTTTGTACTCAATCCATGCCCTTCTTAGATTCTTTCCCTTCTTACAGTTCTCCACTATAACTTTGTTTAACAGCAAATGATCCTTTGTTCCATATGACTTTCTTTTATTGGCCTTTTGTTCTACTGCCATAATTAAGTTTTCTTCTAAATGACTATAAACTTTGTCGGTGTCAATTCCCATGTATAGTTTATACGTCATTGGAAGACAAGTTATTGGTCTATAATTTTTAGGGTAGCTTGCAGGTTCACTCTTAAGTAAGAGCATTGTTTTTCCTGTTGTCAACCAGTATGCTGTGTGTTCGGAGTGTGCATATAAATAGTTCTTACTCATGGCTAAATCCTTGTGCAAAGAAGTTAATACTTTAAGCCAAAAGTTAGGTACTGCATCTGGGCTTGGGGTTAGAGGCTTTTCTCAACTTTGTTTCAATCTCCCTGGCTGTTATTTCATCCCATTTCATATCCTGTACCTTTAAACTTCTCATTCTTTCTTTTACGTCTTCTATCCATTTAGCATCTTTGTTATGTTCCACAGGATCTTCATAGATACTTCTCCAAAATGTATCTACTTCCTCCTTTTTTGGCAGTCTTTCAATTCCTTTTACCTTATTTCCCAATTCTCTATAAAACTTTTTTGGGTCATCAATAAATTGCTTATTTTGTGCTTTTCTGTTATATTTCACTTCATATCTTCTAAGTCTTTCTGCCTGTTTTGAAATTTTTAGTTTGTTATCTCCAATAGTGCATAATAGATCCTGGTCTGTTCTAATACTGTGCATTGCTTTTATCACATCCATCTTTCTTAGTATTTTTGTTGATCTATTCCCTCTTCTATAATCTTCTAACAATGACACTTCTTGTCTTAGCTGCTTTATAGTTTTCTCTATTCGATACTTCCATGATGGTATTTGCTTTCACCCCCTCTTTTCCCTCGCTACCCTGTGTTCCTATGGTAGAACTTTATCCGTTATTAATTTAGCAGCACAGTAATATATTCTGTTTACTTCTGTTATATCGCATGGATCTCTATGGACAGTCCTAATTACTGTGTTCATTTGTTTTATCAAGCTTCTGACTTTTGGGGTTTTATTAACCTTCTGCAGTCTATTTCTCCCATTGCTCTTGATATATCTGTCTTTGTCTATTAAGTCAAACAACTCTTCTCTTAATACATTGTCTTCCATACTGAGTGCACATCCCTTGTTTTCCATTTCCTGCAGGCATTTTATAGAAAGTTCCATAGCATCTTCCTATGGCATATTCTCTTAAATTTCATCCTGTGTCATTTGTTTTTCTGTCATATGGGAACTCATTGGCCTGTCACTCCTCAACATTGACTGCATCAGAGTTTCCACAATTTCCTGTTCCTTTCCTTGCTGTCTAGCTTCAAATGAACATTTATACTGGTTTCCTGTGGAAGGCTCCAAAATATCTTGATATGGCACCTGACCAATTGCTTCCTGTTTCACTGTTTCCCTTTAATGTGGATATCCATTGCTCTATCCTGTTGTGGTGCTTTCTGTATTCGATTTACAACACTGAATCCTTCTCTTTGCAGCTGTACCATAACCTCAGTTTTTATTTCTTTGACTCCTTCATTACCAATCTCTTTTTCTACTTTTCTTCTTAGTCTTCTTATTTTTTGTATTGTAAAGTTTTCCATATCTGGATTCCTTTCCCTATATTTTTCTTCAAATATCTTTGGTGCTGCTCTTTTTGTATTGGTTAGTTTTGCTTTCTCTTTTGCATAAATATTACACCATATTAAATCTCTTTTCCTTTCCTCTGTCCATATTTTTTCTTCACATGTCTCCTGATCTTATTGCTTTTCCTTATTCTAGGGACTCACACCATCATGCTGTGATATAGGCTGTTTTAGACCTTCTACATTAAATCCTTCACTTTGCCGGCACTCCATAACTTCAACTTCTATTTCTTTAACTTCTGCTTTACTAATCATCTTTTCTACATTACATCTTTGTGCTATTAATCTTTTTACTGTAAAATTTCCATATGTGGATGACTTTGCCTGTATTTCTCTTCGAATATCTTTGAGACTGCCTTCTCTATATTAGTTAACTTGGCTTTCTCCTTTGCATAAATATTGCACCATATCAAATCTCTCTTTCTTTCCCATGTCCATATTTCTTTTTTACATTTTTCAAATATCTCTAGGTTTGTTATATTTTCTCACTTCCTCAAATGCTTCTTTTTAAAAACAAATCAAAATTTCTTGATCTATATACTGTTTTTCAAAAATCTGTTGCATTAATGAATGCAAATTTTTATTTGAAGCTTCTGACAGTTTTTCCTGTGGAAGTATTCCTCTTTCCTCTAACTTCTCTCTTAATCGTTTTGTATATCTTGTGTCTGGAAATTCTGTTTTTTGTACACAATAGTAACAATATATAATTTCTTTCTTATCCTCAATAGTACACTTTATCATCTTAATGGCTGTTCTTTGGCCAATCAATTTTTATCATTTTTGTGGACTGCTATTTCCTTCTACAACAGGTGGGCTGTCCTCCCCCTGAGCCTGGCCTGGCCCCATTGTAGGAATGTTCCTCATTTTGAGGATTCTACACTGTCACTTTTTTCATTCCTGGCAACAGTGCGCCTACCAGGATTGGGTACTTTTTTTATCCTGGGTCTTGTGCACCCAGCTATCTTTTTTTATTTTTGATTTACTTCTGTCCATGATATATGCTATATAAATATAGTCTATATATCAGTGTCACCTTGGTGAGATTTTGTGAAAAACAGGTTCCACCTCGCAAAGGTACTCACCAAGACTTGAGGATGAATTTAGTTTCAGCACTACAACTCTCCTTTGCTTGCTGACTTTTCATCTCTCCATCAGGACCCCTAGGTGTGTGTGTTACACAGGGTATGGACCCATGTCCTCTCATGTTTGGGATCTACCCTTCTGAGGTGCAGGAGAACACAAAGGAACCCTGGCTGAAAGTGTTTGCATACAACAGTAAGGTGGGTGGTAGCATTCCCAATCCATGTGATGTTGACATCATGCACAAAGGCCACTTGACACCTATAACTGTTGTCAGAACCCTGGACATTACCTCAATGTGAAGAGATGTACTGCCATTACCTTTAGGAGCACCATGGCTCACATGAAGAAATACATTGGTGGTAGTCCACTGAACAGTGATGTTGTTATTACAAAATGGGGAACACAGGTTGACAGTCAGCTGCCTGTTGACCACAACAGTGCCACTGACATCAGAAAGTACTTTGATGTATTACATCTCCTGACTAAGTGTGTGTTATCCAGCAAGTAACAGGACATGGTCACCCTGTACCATCCCCTCAGTAGCCCAATCAATGTGTACAGTGGCCCTTTTGCCATGTTCCCTACTGGGCACCTGCAATAACTGTAGAGTCTGCAAACATACTCCACAAAGGAAATGCCATGCCTTATACACATGCCCTGTATAGACAGACTCCAATAACTCAATGAATCCCCATATCATACTGTCTATGTAGGGGCAATCATCACCTCAGTTACACAGCCATGTCTCACCAGACTAGATCAGGAATGCTACATCTGAAGATACCAATCTTTCCACACAACATGCCCCAGGGACCTCAAGCACACTTCCACACTTCAAAGGACATGCATGTGGGACAGGTGCACAACCAAGACACTGTCCATATTATGGAATATAAATTACATACATGTGAAGCAGTGCACATCACTGGCCACCCACAATAGAAATCTAAATGAGTGGATGGGGAATAAGATACGCAACCCTGGGGACCACTCCAGTGACTATACTCCTGATCCACAATGGGGACAATTGTCATGTGGCCTGATGGCAGGGTATTGCCTTGGGCTAGCCTTGTAGAGCCTTCAGGGCCATTCTCCTTCTACACACCTATAAAGCAATGAACCTATGGATTTCAGTACTGGTAAATGTGTGTGTGTGTGTGTGTGTGTGTGTGTGTGTGTGTGTGTGTGTGTGTGTGTGTGTGTGTGTGTGTGTGTGTGTGTGTGCACATGGGAATAGTAATCTCAGTGTGCTTGGTTGATGAATATCCCCTGTGACTGTGGTTATTAGCAATTGGAGGTGTGTCCAAACCACAACACATACCACTCTCCACTCTACAACAGATGTTGTAAATCAGCATATACCTATGTACAACCCTCAGCCCTATAATCTGTGAGGCATATGCTATCACTGTGTTACAGACCTGGGAAAGCCATGCAGATATAGCTGTACCCTGCCTAAGATATGGTGGATAAGTTTCCACACTGTCATACCCCTTGGTGTTGCTGCAAGGCCACATAATGGTGACACACAGATGCCTAGAAAAGAAACAGGATACAGCATGTGAGGGCACATTCACTCAGCACTTCACTTGTAGGGGGGAGAGAGGGGAAAAGCTGGCACTGAATGCGTTGCCAAGAATGTGGCCAATATCTATTGTCTCAGGATAGGCATTAACATTGTGCAGAAACTCACAGCACTTGTGTTTAATGCTGTGGTGATTGTTGATGTACCTATCAAAGGCTGTTGTGATTGTCATCAGTATCTGCTGCATGTCTGCCTTCATAGATGCCTGTAGGGGATTCCATGAGGGATCCCAAGTTGTGTTTGAGGCTAATAAGGAAGTTCTTTAGTCATGGGACACCAACTTTCCCTACAACAGTGTCCTCCTTCTGTTTTACACTTTAGTAATTGCAGGGGACCATCACATTGTCTCCCAGTGTTTGGAGGACAGTGTCTGGGTTCTGTCAGCTCTGGTTAGTACCATGCATTTATGTACTGTTTGTACAGTGCATATGTGTATGACTCCACAGTCATGCAGCGATTTCCCATTGCCATGGGTGCAGTGAAGTCATCCACCCCTGTTTTCATGGCTGCAAAGTCAGCTTTGTAGAGGTTTTGAAAGGTGGTTACCTTTGTTGGGGGGTGTGGCTGACATGTTGAGTTCCATGTTGATTACAGCCTGTGTTGATCTCACCATGCAGGGATCGACAACTGTGGATGAGCAACAGTCCCATATTATGTTGTCAACACAAGTCAACATTGTTGCATCCTCTACTGGGGATCAGTACGAGCCAATCCAGGGCATTGGAAATGATGAATCCCAGGAAGTGTTGGGCCACTGTACTGGTGCTTGGCTACTTTCCCCAGGTGATAGTGGAGTAGCTGAAGTCTCATACTATGTCAGTGTTGCATTGGACCATCATAGATGGCAACTTGTTGAGGAATGTGCATTGACAGTCTAAGGACATAGATGTGGATGCATAGCAGGCTATGGTCTGGATTGCACTATTACCCCCAAGACAGTTGTACCGGAAGTATCTCCAATGCATTATGCTTGGATACTAGTCTGGAGGTGTTCCTATCCATAATGAATTTGGAGATAACACCACCTGTGGAGGTGTGGTGTGGTCCATGTTTGGGGGGGCTGACAGCTGTGGAAGGCATTATAGCCTGATACTGCAGGGCTGCTGTCTGCTGCTGTGAACCACCTCTCCATTACAGCAGACATGTTAATGTCCTCCACTCCGAGTGCTTTGAGTGACTGCATCCTGACAATTAGATATCTACTGTTGATCAGCATGACCTTCAGAAAGCATACATGTCTAGCTGTTATTGTGGTAATTACATTAGGAACACTGCCTAATAAGGCATCATAGGGGTGGCAACACACTTACCCAGTACCTGGAAACCCAGTGCTGACAGATGTAGGACATCTGTGGCAAGTCATTGGGTTCTATCAATCATGTCATCCCAAGCAGAGAGGTACTGGATCCCCTGAGAATGACACAAAACATGTAAGCCAATGTTGCAGTCAATCATCTGTTGATAGTATCGCAGCATCATCATGGGTGACGGAGGTACACTGCTCAGGGCTACTGTCACACCTGCCTGGACCACGTACTCAGAGAGTTCAACCATGTCTCTTGTTATGTAGTCCAGGGAGGTGTGTCCCAGGTCATTCACATCCACATGGATACCAAGTGATAACTGTAGTTGTTGTGGAGTGCCATGACTGGCTGTGTCATGTGTACAATGCTGGCGTGTGATAGATATTTGGCTGCTACCTGCTCCATATTCACCTTAGTGAGTGGGACATGTGTGTGCCTCAGTATTGAGTTACCCATGATTACTGTATTGTGCAAGGTGGTTAGCCTTAGGAGCTTAGGTTGAGGGGGGTACATTGTGTAGTTTAAATATGTGTCCCTTGGCATGTGCCATGTGGTGTCTGAGTGGGTGTCTGTCCTGATGGACTGTGCAATTTGGGTAAATGTCCATTAAGTGCCTCTGTGAAGGTGGGTGTGTGGCTTTTCTCTGTATGTCATGGCTGTCAAAGTGGTTGTCATGGTGAGCTATGTGTTCCAATTGGTGTGGTGCAGGTGGTGATCTTATCCTCTTAGCCTGCAAGTCCAGTCTTTGCTGGAGAGTCATATGTCCACATTGAATGATTTACAGGTAACTCTCACAGGTCTGAGTGTTTGGTGTTTAGAGAGGAGGATTGTCTGTGTACATCATGCAGTTGCAACAGTGCCTCAGAATGGACAAGTGCACCAGGTTAATTGTTGAAAGCACAGAACACTGCCCTTCAATCATGCCACAAGGGGTCGACATAACTAGTAAGTACTGGGGCTACTTCTGTGATGAATGAGTACTGCTGACAGATCCTAGGTGTGGCACACTTCTTAAAACAATAACCTGGTGAAGTGCCAAGCCATAATGCTATTTGAAGTGCAAGACAGAAAGAACTAGCACAATGTAAGGGTGGAACTGAAGGCAGCCTTTCTGCCACCTGTAATACTTTACCTCAGCTGTGCAGTTAGCAGCTTTGGGCATGTAAACGTTTAGTAATCTCTGTAGTGTGTGTGGTAACTGCGTAACACTATAATAGACATAACTAGATAGGCAGGAGTTCTAATCCCAATACTGTCAAGTGTGTGTGTGTGTGTGTGTGTGTGTGTGTGTGTGTGTGTGTGTGTGTGTGTGTGTGTAAATCATGTAGTGTCTGACTTATACCATTTTTGACTTGTGTACTACCCTTCACACTTCCCCTCAACCCAATCTAGTAGTCCTGTTGATGTCATCCACCTTAGAAGTACCTTTGAATGAGGTGGAAATATATAAGCTCTGTGGTGCATCTGATAACTGCGTAGCATTATAGTAGAAATACCTGGATTGGCATGAATTCTAATCCCAATGCTGGCAACTGTATGTATGTGGTGTGTCTAGTGTGTGTGTGTGTGTGTGTGTGTGTGTGTGTGTGTGTGTGTGTGTGTGTGTGTGTGTGTGTGTGTGTGTGTGTGTGTGTGTGAGGATCATATCTTGTGTGGCTTATGCCATTTTGATGTGTATATCATACACGGCTGGTGACCACCTCCCACTGCCATTACTTTATATAGTTTGGTAACGGCATCTGCCTCACATGCAGCAGGTGAAACCATTGTGCAGTCCTCTCTACAGATGTGTCTGGAAAATCCAGATGTTTGCAACCCATTTTGTAGTCGGAAGTGGTCTGTGTTTTCCTTAACAATGCCCATGTATGTGATATTGTAGCCAAATAGGCTACAGTGAGTGTGCTGACACATACGGCAGCATGAGGTATCATACCTGACTGAAACATCATGCTGATATGTCTGCCACCCTCACAGGTGGACAGCCTTGTAGGTGCAATACATGAGTCCAGATGCTTGGTTTTACAAGTGAACTGTTCAAGTTATCGGTCACATTAAAGGCTGGAAGAGGTCTGGACTGACATATTGTGGTCCTAATTTGTATATACCAGGAACACCTTGCCTCTTAACAGGGGTGTGTACACAGTTTATATCCACTGTATACCACTAATGTGTCACATATGTCCTTACCTTAGGTCATTTGTGCAGTCCATTTTGCTGGCCTCTGTCCAGATGTCTTGGCATTGACAAGTTGTGAGGTATGCTACAGGAATGCTGAATTCACGTCAGATAGGCCCCAGTGGTGACCATTGTGATGTAATGCAGTTAACCCCACCACAAGTTAACATGCACATAAAGCAATCTAGCTATTACATAAAGCAATATAGCTATTACCGATAGTTGTGTGCATGGTAAATTGCTTGCCACTCACATGCCTGGGGTATTGCCAGGCAACAACAGAACAATGTTATACTCGCCAGGTTCAGGCTGCTGTCCCATATGCAGACCAGAGGGTGCTAGGTATTTGGGAAAAAGAGGTATTGCTAGAAGACTCACACGTGGCCTTGGTACAGGATGGATGCAGCATGTCTGCACATTTGCAGTACTAACCCCAATAATACACAATGTTCTGTCTTCGCCATAGATGTGCACCTCTGTGCATTAGAAAACCCCATCCACAACTGCAATTGGACCTGACACATAGATGCAGATACAATGCAGATACATGTATGTCTGATACATTAGTGTACTAATCCCCACTGGCCCTTACCTGCATGTTCCTTGTCCAGTGTGTGTGCAACCCATCTCCACAATGCTTTCCTCAGTTTCATGGCTTGTGCATTGAGCAGGTGCCTCAAGGTTAGCAAGGAGCTCCTCGGTGGGTGTCAGTGGGGGGTGGATGGCTGGGCTCCCACCTGTAGCTAGCCAGTCCCTCGCTACAGCAGCAGCCCATTGAGGGGCATGGAGGATGAGGTTGGTGGCCCAATGCTGCACCTGCTCATAAGTTCTGCTGTGCAGGCCGGCATCATTTACCCTGTGGACCAGAGTGTCCCACTTGGCATTCCTCTCCCACACATCTTCTGCTCTCCGTCCAAATAACAGAGCATAATGTTCAATCACATATTGGGTGATAATGTCAGTTTCCTCAACAGAGAATGCTGATGGCGAGCCATCTGCATGTTATCTGGAAGACATAAACAGAAAAAAAGGTCACAGGACCACATACGGTTGTCAAATTGCACATCAACAGTGGATATTACATGCAAATAATCCAAACTGCACCATAACTCTCCAATCTATCATGGCTATAGCAGCTTGCATTGTACTCCTGTCCCTGAGCTATCTTATTCCACCCAATGTTGGACACTTTATTGCATAATCCTCTATTCTCCATTAATTTCTGTGTAGAGGGTTGACAGTGGCCATCTTCCATGTGGATGGTGTGTGGATGGTGGCAGGTCTGTGTTTGACTGTATTGTGTGATGGAGCTGTGAGCTAATGCCAGAGTTCATGTAGGAGGCAGACAGTGATGTTATTATGCCCCATGGAGATTTGCGGTTGTTGCCATCAGTAGGTAATATGTATATGCTCACCATAGCTGAGGGGAGGAGTGTGGTTCATGTGCATATCCCCCTATGCAACTGGAGTGGACAGGGTGGCGATGTTCCCACTTAACCTGTCTATTGCAGGTTGCCGATATCCATGGCATGTGTGTATGAGGTGTGCTTTAACCCCAGTACAGGGTGAATTGTGTTGTTGCCTCTGAGACTGACAAGATATGTGGAGACATTGTTGCTATTGTCCTTGGTGGTGTGGATATGTCTGATTTGTAGTCATAGTCAGCCTTACAGGAAGTCACCTGTGAACTTACATGCTTTGCCAGATAAAGGTGGACTTGCTTTCAAGTTGTTGCCTGCACCTATCTGTCCCTGTATAGCCAATATAGCAACCTATTATGTGGTTTGTGTATTGCTGCTGTCCACCAAAAGGGATTACTCTATCTTGGTGGAGGCTGGTTATACAGGTCAGCTACTGATGAGTCCATATAGCTACAGTGGATATAAAGGGTACACACCCCTGTAACAATGCCTGGTATTTGTGCACTTAAAACATGACACCACAGTAACTCATTTCAAAGCAATCCCCACCTTTTATGTGACCATTAGCCTGTACAATTCAATTGTAAACATAACAATCTGGTCTGTGAAAACATATGAAAAGAATAATCAGTACAATAAGCCAGTTGAATGAGTGTGCACACCCTTAAACTGATATGTTGTGTATGTACCTCTTGAGATAGTTATAGCATTCATTCATCTTGGTTTGGACTCTAACATCATGGCACATCTTCAATTGACAATAGTTGCTCACCTTCCGAGAAACACATTTGATTGTTTTTTCAATGGAATTGTACAGTTTAGGGGTCACATTCAAGATGGAAAACATTGTAAAATGATTTTCTGTGGTTTGATTGTCATGCAGCACATACAGCACACAAACCTGGCATTCTAACAGGGGTGTGTACACTTGTGATATCCACTGTATATAGGTGTTGCTATAGCTTGTAGTGGTAGGCATGGACAGTGGGTCATAACACAGTTGGACACTTCTCCGATTACTACCTGATAATCATGCTTAATCTAGTACCCATATCAGTGTCAGGGCAATGCAAAAACCAGTAGCTGTACACATTTATGTATGTTGTATACACTGACACTGTTATTACACACGTGCAACATGCACTACCTATGTACCTGACTGCTTGAAACCCACGTGATTAGTTTTGTGCCTTCTAGCTGAACATATGCATACATACATGTGCTCAGGGGATACCTGGTATACATTTCTGTTCTATGGCAGTATGGCACACTGTATTAACAGTCTTGCTGCTCAGTCATACTTCTCAACCTGTTATAGCACTACATCTGGACAATGGCACACATAAATGGGTGACAAAAGGGGCATCAGTATTGATGCTGTATTAATATAGCTGCACTATACATTAGTAAGTTGATTGCACAGTAGGCTTTGACATCACTGTGATAACCTGGAAGATGTCCAACAGTCATAAGCAAGCTATTATGTTACATTGTCATTGCTCACAGACTTGCCAATGGTTTGGCTGACATAACAAAGGTATATGTGCATGTGACCAGAGATATCAGTCACAAATGTGCTTATTGTCCAGCAGAACACTGTATAGTTGAATGTTATTAATTCAATATATCACATCCCGTTCAACACACGTCTGCAACAGTACTTTACTATGCACATGCCCTATATAGATCTCTTAGCTTTACAAGACAAACATGTCATACTCATATTCACAGGTAACATATGGATATGGACAGCATCCCATTAAATGGCCAAACAGTGGCATAGTCACAACTGTTTAACAGAAAACCCAGTGGTAGTCACATGTGAACTGTCCTTTCCCAGGGTGATTCAAGCTCCTGAGCTATGATCCTACCTCGCAACATCTTAGAGCATAACATCTGGACAAAGCCTACAATGATGGGGGGATAAATAGGGACAGACTTTAAATATTCCGGTTACAAACTTAGGAAGTTTGTAGAATGATACATTTTGCATTACCGTGAATATTCTTAATGATGGGGAGTCTTAAACCCAAGTTTTTGTCATTACTTGATGACTTCAATCCTCAGCTATTTGCCAGACAAGTGCAGATTTCAAGAGGAACAGACAAAAAACTATGATGGGAAAATCTGGACATTCTGTGAAGATATGTACAGTTGAGAGGTATGGCTGTGATATCTCCCACTGCAGAGAGGGCCACACACTATGGCCATAGCAGCTGTTCAGCAGGACATTAGTACAGCATGTTTTGTTGGGACATATATTCTTCCAAATCATATTTCCTATTATTACAGACCAATTACTACATTCAATTACATGCTTACATATTCCACTTACCTTTTTTCTTCTCTTATCCAGTTTATGTTTTATTTGATTTTACTCTCTCTCTCTCTCTCTCTCTCTCTCTCTCTAAACTGCAGGGATAGAGCTGGTTTGAATAGGTGGAAGCATGGCTTTTGTAGGTAATGCTCATGACCAGGTGATGGCCTGTGCATCTATTGGTGTTCCTCACTTGCTAATTGCATGCAGAGCAGCTGTGTAGTTCTTGCAATAGCCAATGTCATGGCAACACACTCCTATAAATGAGTACTCCATGTGGGCATTGGCCCTTTCCCTTACTTGTGAGGAAGACATCCTTGAGTTGTGTGAGCTACTACCTCTTACAACAAGACTTGTGGAGACAAGCCAAATAAATGGTGGAGAAGGTTCAAGACTTAGGGCAGAATGTGAGTATTGCTGTTATATGTTTGGAATACTGGTAGTTTAACATGGTTTGTCTGCACATGCTACTTCTGCATTGGTTTCAGTCTGACAAATTTCTATCTCTGCATAGCTCTCAACTGTATGGCTATCCACATAATGGCCACAGGTTAGCCTGTTATGTTTGGTCTGTTTCACAGACATGTGTTGTCCTTGGCAAATATGTAGTATACGCTGGTGATTGCAATCTGTAAATGCTAACATCCATTTGTTTTTCTGACTTTATATCCCTCAGAAAAGATATGTTACACCAAACCCTGTAACACCAGTGACTTTCTCAGTATATAACATCACTATTTCAAGTTTGCCCATGTATTTGGGCCTTTGTCCACCAATTATGTCAGGCTTTGTCCAGATGTCGTACAGTTGGAGGGTGGTAGGTATAATGGTCTATCATTATTTAGTAATGTCATTCCTGCTGAGGGGAAAGGCTGGAAAACATGTTGAAGTCTGTACATTCAAGAGGCTGGTGTATAGAGAATGCCCTTAGATGCACTTGTAACATATTTTATGTGGGGGGGATAACACATGTTTCAAAACTAGGCTGTTAGAACATGTGAGACATATTACTGATAAGAAAGATGACAGTTATGTAGCCATACATTTAAATAAATCTCACCATGGGGACAGTAGTAGGTTCCAAGGTACTGTTTTTGAAAAAAAGTCTGTTCCTCTGTCTGATGAAATATTCATAAAATGACAATTGTTATGTAAAGACTCAATGTATTAATATTTAATGTGATACTTTATCCCTTAGAGGGTTAAATGAGGAGTGCAATTGGAGGCTGTGTATTTAATTATGTAATTAAGTGTTAATTGCTTCTTGTGATTAAGGCAAGTATTTGTTGTAATGTTTTACTCCTTGAAGGCTTTGGCCAAGACATCAGAGTATAATAAACATGTGTGAATTACTGGCTGGTAGTATTTCTCTTTGCTATCACACAGGTTTAAAGTTCCAGATATTGGATCGCATAGACATGGGTGATCTTGAAGGAGACATGCTGAATATTCTGGAGAAACATGAACTCATGTGGCAATTAAAGCCAAACTCTTTTAGGAAGCCTGGACTAAACTACTACTGTTCAATTAAAAGTGTACTGGAACTTAGAAAATTGCCACATTGTTTACATGACTAATTTTATTTTATTCTACCAGTTGGTTTTAAATACCATTTTAAATCAGTTGTAATTTAAGTGTATATTTTGTTTCCATCATAATACATTTTTTCTCATTATTTTTTCTTTTTCTGTTTCTCTTTTTTCCACTTTATTCAAAATGAAGTGTAATAACAATACTAATTATCCAATAATATTTTTATAGATAGTTTTGAGGGTTATTGTACACAGACCTTAAGAGGTCTAGAAGGACGAAAGCAATCTTTGTTAATAAAAGGTTATGAAAATAGAATATGATTTTTACAACTGATTTTTTTACATGCAAAGTGTATATGTGTATATTTATATATATTTTTTCATTGCCAAATGGACTAATATTGATATATTTCCAACCATGTAGTATATTGTCTTGGATAAAATCACAGACTTAATAATCTACTTAATAATTTGGTTAAATAAGAGGTACCACATCATTATAAATTGTATTTAAAGCACATAAGAGTTATATTATTATGACAGCTACTAAGTAGGGCAGGACCAGCACGAATGTCACACTGATGGGGGAAGGGATGTGAATTTAACATGTGTACCAGTAACACTTAGTTTTATAGCACAATAAACCCCTCCCTTGCCTGATAAAAGGTATATATATATTTAGAAAGCTTGTGAGGAAACTATTACTCTATTTTTGTTTTAATTGAATCACTTGTCTGTGTACTTAATAAAGGATTTTTGACTGGAAACAGACTGCCTGCCTTGCTTGGATTACTTTCGAAGACTTAGTAATTCTGTACAATTATATATTTTTTATTATTTTTTTTCACTTAAGACGAGTTTAAGTTTGCTACTTCAACTACTATTGTCTGATCTGATTAATATAGAGTGATTAACCAAATATATATGGACTGGAAATCTTCCACACAGAGAAGTTTCTTACAGTGTTTTCTCTTTGCTATGTTCAGACATTTTATATGTTTTTCTAAGAGGCTGTTGTATGTCCAGCCATTGCGTATTGCCTATCATAATTTTGTAGCAGTGTACTGTTCACTTATTTATTTGGACTGGGGGGGGGGCAGATGTGAGTGTCATAGGTCCTTTTATATCCAACTGTGCATGCTGCCCCAGTTATGGGTGGTCTATCAGCAGCATATGTGTGTATGGGCATTATGGGACATGTAGGCATATGTATGTATATATATATATATATATATATATATATATATATATATATATATATATATATATGGGTCTACTGTATATATTCGAAAGCTCACTTCTTCGAATAAAAACAGTAGACCAGCGGTTACGCGAAAGTGCACTTCTGTGAACAGTGGTTCAATGAACCAATAAAGAACACAGTAACATTGTTTTTGCAGGGGAGCAAGCCCCCTTGTACCTCCCATGTGGGGGGCTGTGCCCCCACATACCCACTACTTAAATATACCAACTCTGAGATCGCACTACAGTGGGGAAACATGTACATTCCCTTTCCCCATGTAGTGTGCTTCAGCACCTGTGTTCCTTAATGGTTTATTGAACCATTATTCGTGGAAGTGCACTTTCACTTAAGTGCACTTCCGCGTAACCGAGAATCCACTGTTCATTTTTGAACAAGTGGATTTTCTGTCTTTTTCAGTAGACATATATATATATATATATATATATATATATATATATATATATATATATATATTTAGTTGTGTGTGTGTGTATATATATATATATATATATATATATATATATATATATATATATATATATATATATATATATAAAACTCAGTATTTATTGGTAATATATCTATACATTATGATACACATATATGTATCCCCATACATATCTATCTCTCTCTGTATGTATATATTTCTTTTCAGATGTATATATTTATAGATACCAATCCTTCCTAATTGCAGTGTCTCATGCCTATTGTAAACTGACTGTAAAGAAGGGTATGTTTGAGAAAATATCCTAAAGCTATACAGCTGAGTTGGTTTACTGGTAAATTGTTTTGACTATGGTGTGCAGGGCCTGGGTTCAGGACCTGCAAAGGCTGTTTATTTTATTGCTACGCAGAGTAAGGACTGTAGGATGAAGAGTGATTAAGGCAGTTTTGAGCAGCTTTAAGGGTGTTTGCATGGATTTTCACAATGATAAGCGGTGCTAACATATAGTTAAACGAATAGGCACTTACACCATGTAAGCTTTGTTTACCAGTGCGCAAATCTGCTTAGCATTTGCATTTAAGCAATGCTGATACCTGCTAAGCATAGCTCAGCCCTGGGAACCAGTAATCACATTATACTCTGATAAAATAGCAGGGTAATGACATCTTTAAATTAAACTGTATTTAATTTCCATTACATAATGTGCTTCTATGTGCTGTCATTACAGTAGCAAAGGGTATGACTATACTGTATGAGACACCTGGGTATACATGGGTAGTACCACAATCTTTTTTTGTGTTTGATTTATACATGGGTAGTATCCTAGGTTATATGCAGTCACACTTGCATGTTATACCAGCTACAGTGCACTGCTTGACAAAAATAGAATAACACATATTGTATCATTATGTTATTACTTTTAACAATGTTTTTTCCAAGTAAAAGTAGATTGCAGAGTGTAGTACTAGAACCATACACCCTTGCATGCAAAGCTGGGACTTTGAGTACTGACTATCTTGTTTTTGTTGTTAGAGCTGCATGTATTTACGTATCTGCTATTGGATAGTGATCAGATATTTTGATATTAACTGTAGACTACTATGTTTTATTGACATGTCTTTGAGGAGTGATGTCATGTAGTAATGGCATTCCTTTCAGTTTCAGACTTCTATCTTTCAAAACATTCATCCTGTTGCATAACCTGTTGACTCTCTACTTACTGTCTGTCCTCTGAACAGATGTGCAGATGTCAGGTATTGCTAAGGCCGAACCACTATGTAGGTGCCCACATAGTATTGTGCTGTGGGCCTGGACACAGCTGCTAGTTCCGACATACGGGGCATTCCTTAATGTGGGCCTTGCCCCCTTTCCTTGCCTGTATGAAAGACATCACACAGGTGGTAAGCTACAGATTCACATACAATAGGTGGCAATAGGTCACAGGACAGGACACATGGAGACAGTCAAACCACATGGGGGACATATCCCCAGATGTGTGAACAGATTCTATGTCATCAGTGCTGTTATACACATAGTGAATTGATAGATTGACAGAGTTGTGTGAACATGCATTTAGTGAGTGACTTCATGACTGACTGTGATATGTTTCTGACATCTCCACTGGCACATTGTCCACAGACTGGCCACATGTTTGCCTGTTATGTTTTGTCTGTTCCCCAGACAGTTGGTGTCCTTGGTAAATCAGTTGTGAACTCTGGGGAATGCAGTCAGTAAATGCTCACATCTGTTGATATTACCAATGTCATATTCCTCATAAGGGATATAGCAACAAACCCAGTAACATCTGCAACTGCCTGTATGTATGACAGCAATATGTCCAATCTACCCCTGTGTTTGTGCCTCTGTCCCCATATGATGTCAGGCTTTGGCCAGATGTCAATGAGGTGCAGACATATTTATTATCATTATTTCTTGACTTCCTTCCTGCTACTATCCCAGTGATGTAGTAGACCCACAGACATGTCAGGGAAGAGGCCATAGATATGAGTCCTGAACTGTACATGTGAGAGGCCTGTGCATGTCTGGCCATTGTTAACAAACTGTCATGACTGTGTACACATTGTGTAAATGTTATTTGGAGTGTGTATGCAGGGGTGGATGTAAGTCTTATAGTTCCTTCTTTACCTGACTGTGCATACAGTTTCTGCTGATCTATTGGCTGTATGTGTTTGTAAGTGGAGAGTGTCTGAGACATGTCCTGTACCAAGGTCAGGAGTCAGACTACACTGAGAATTGGGACTGTATATGTAGGGCTAGTGTGTGAGTAGCAAATGATGTATTTGTTCATACAGTCCGTATACTGTACTGTTCACTTGACTTACTGCTATGCGACTGTGACTGTGGTGATATTGATAGTGGGTATGCACTTTCACACTGGTGTCTGTTTGTCAGTGCTGTTATGTAGTGCCTGCTATATTTGCAAATACATGTGTAATTTCCCATAGCACATTTCCTAATTCAATTACTTGTGCTATTTCACTAAATATATGTTAGAGCACACAGAAGGATGTTACTACAGCAAGTGTGTCAGTTTATCTATGCCATTATTTCAGATACATCTCCATTTTCATGACTTCCACTCAGCTTTTTATTAGACTTGAACCAGATTCATTGCAGAAAGGGGTTCTTTGCATACCTGTCAACTGGCTGCATTGTTTCAGGATGTCCAGGTTTATTGCTCATATTTCTGGTCTGTTTTACAGATTATTATCATTTCTCTGGTAAATCACTGTAATGATATGGTTGTTGTCAGAAAATGAGGACATACATTTAATTTACCTACCTCACATCCATCAGAACATGTATGCTGAAAATAACTGTGTCACTTTGTCAAGAAGAGTACAGGGGGACAATGACCTCTTCCTCCCTGGATGCTAATGCATTAGTACTGAGATGTGCCACATAGAAGTACTTTGTGATCACAGTTCAATTGTGGTGGTCAAGCGATATTGCTATCAACCCGTGTACCTAGAATTCTTATAATACCATCTTTGTTCAGGGGACTACCATCAATGTGGTAATTCATGGGAACAGGGTTTTTCCACAAAGGGGATGACAACACATTTTCTGACATTGAGCTTAAGGCCATGGCTCTGACATCAGTCATTGGTCTCAGTGAGGCCTTTCATTAGGATGCCAACATCACCTGGGTAGTTAATAATAGCTCCCAACTTGCAATTGTCTACAAACTTTGTCAGCCAGAGTCCCTTCATGTTGGCATGGACTTCAGACAACATGACAGGACCCAGTACAGGACCCTGTGGGACTCCACTTATGACTGCTCAGCAGTCTGACTTGGAGTCAGCTATTGCAACACTGTGAGTCCTATCTGTGACCCAGTTTGCAACCCACCTAGTGATATAAGGACTGATGCCTAGCTTAGTGAGTTTTTGCATGATTCCTAAGTGAGGAATGTTATCAAAGGCTTTGTCCAGATCAAGGTAGGCTGTATGTGCCACCTTGCCTTCATCCACAGCTCAGGTGACTGACTCCTAGAAGGTGACCACGTTAATTGAGCAGGTATGACCTACCCTTCACAAAAGTAGACTGTGTGGGATCCTGAGTCTGCAGACTCCCATATCCCTGTTTATTAGGTACATGATGATGCATTCCATAGCTTTGCATAATGGACTTGTCAGGCAGTTAGGGTGGTATTTCCCAGGGTCTGTAGTTGCACCTCGTTTGTGGAGAGGGCTGACTGTAGCAGTGCACAGTTCAGTAGGGACAAAGCCTAAGGTAAGGCTGTGCTTGAACAGGGCACACAGGTGAGGTGCCAGTTCTCTCTGTAGTTCATGTAGAACACAGCCAGGGATATTGTCAGGTCCCATAAAAGCTGTATTCTTGGCCTTGGACAGTGGTGTTTTAACCTGTGCAGCAGTAATACTGGGTGCCTGGAAGTGTACTGGTATTGTGACTGGTCCTTTGGGGGGGGGGGTAACGTTTGCACTCAATATATCAGCCAGTATATTAGCAATGTTTGCTGGTTCAGTCAAGGAAGTACCATTGTCTAGTAGCTCAGAGCAAATCTTGGTATTACCACGGAGATTCTTTACATAACTGTATCAGGCCTTGTGGTTGTCTTTACTATGTGCTCCAATTCTGTTTTCAAAGCTAACTTTGTAGTATTTGATGAGGGATCTCAACTGTTAATTGAGGCTGATAAGGGTTTTTTCCTGTCGTGGGACTTCACCTAATTTCATATAATTTCCCTCCTTCTGTTGTACAGCTTCTTTATGGCCAGGGACCACCAGATTGGCTTCCTTTTGTTGGAGGTGAGGGTCCTGGTTCTATTGTGTATGGTGGTATCCATGCATTTGTGTACGTGTCCATAGTGCATTTTTGTTTGATTCAGCAGTCATGCAACTAGTCTCCATTTGCATGGCTGCCATGAGGTTAGCCACCTCTGTTTTTAGGAGGCCATAGCTAGCTTTTCATGGTGGTTACCTGTGCAGGGGGTTGGGAGGGCTGTAGATTTCCAAAGATGATTCAGTTGTGTTCAGATATAACAAGGAAGGAGTTGACTATTGGTGTACAGCAACAGTCACCCATGTTAGCAAGGACCAGGTCAATGTGATGGGCATGTGATTGGTACATGAGTAGCTTTCCCAGTTAATGGTGGGGTAGTTGAAGTCAACCAGTATGAGAGTGTTAGGTTAGACACTAATATTCTCCAGGGTGTTTAGGGACATGGAATGTGAGTCTTGGGACATGTTTGGGGACTTTTAGCAGGCTACAATCTTAACCACTGTCTTACCTAATGTTAGCTACACCTGCAGGATCAGCAATGCATAATGTTGGTTTACCACTCTGGAGGTGTGTGCATCCTTAATGAATATGAAAATACCATTAGCGCATCCTTAATGAATATGAAAATACCATTAGCGCGATTTAGCGCGGAGTTGCCACTGTTGCACACTAGGGCAGCGCCGGTTAAGCAGGTTTAAACTATTCGGGCTACCTAAAGTCCACTCTTCAAATTTTCCCTTGAAACTACCTTCCTCGACCTATACTACTGATCTAATCAGCGTATCCTATAACTAAAAAGATCATCTCTACTTGACTCTAAGTAGACTATTCTCTATCTGTTAAACCCAGCACTTGCTCCTACAGTACTTATTACCTTGATACGGAACTCTTATAGATAACACCCCAAAAGGCAACCCCCATTTCTCGGTCACCCACATCCCCGGAATCTTTTTAAAGTTTTTGTCTATCCTTCTAGCATGTCGAGGGATCAGTTGCTAGTGTCCTCTCCTGCTCAGCTGGTGAACCTGAATATTGAGGCAATGTTACAATTGCCTCATGTACACAGACAACCCTCTCCTCCTCCCACAAAACACAAATACATGCGAGAGATGCAACTATCACGGCCAAACTGGAGGCTGAGCTCTCTCAACATAGGACTGGCAAGACCAGTCAGGAGGAGAAGGTTACCACACACACTATAGACCCAGTCTCACATAGTACCATTACAACCTCAAATCATACACATAAACACACAAAGACATACTGAGGCTCTGATCAAAATCTACCAAAACAGCAGAGGCCACCAAAGCAGACACCCAAACAACCACCACCTCAGAACACAACACCTGCAACACATAGACCTCACAGTCAGAGTGTCAAACAGTCACAGCCCTTAAGGCCAAACACAATGCCAGACACACTAGTCATTGGTGACTCCATAGTCAGACACACTGACGTCCCGCTCACCAGACTGAGTAAGGAGAAGGTCACAGTAAGCTGTCTGTCGGGCGCTAGAATCCGCCACATAACGCAAGCACTCAGGTCTCTCAACAGCAGGTACAAATATGACTCAGTCATTGTCCACGCTGGTGTAAATGACCTGAGATGTACCTCCTTGGACTACATGAAAAGAGACATTGAGGAGCTCTCTGATTATGTAGCCCAGGCAGGTATGACCCTTACCTTGAGCAGTATCCTACCTTCACCAAGAATGATGCCACAATACAGAGACAAGATGATCAGCTTTAACAATTGGCTTAAACACTGGTGTCATTCAAAGGGGATCCAGTATCTGTCTGCCTGGGATGACATGCTGGACAAGCCACGCTGCTTCAAGGGGCGGCTTGCACCTGTCACCCTGGGATTCCGGATATTGGCAAAGGCTCTTGCCACCCCATAGTGCCTTTTAGGCAAGGCTCAAATTCTAAACCTACCACCCTAGAACACAAAAAGGAAAAAACTAAGGGTAATGCTGCTCAATGCCAGAAGTCTAAATCTCAAAATGCACGCACTCGAGGCCCTTCTCAGTATGGAGAACATCGATGTCTGTGCTGTGACAGAAAACTGGTTCAAGGCTCCTGAGAGCACCCCAGCTATCAGGTTTTACCTCATATCATGCGTTCGCCCCAAAATCAGGAAAATACCAAGAAAGGAGGGTATCCATATTCATCAAGGACACCCACACCTCAAGACTGGTGGCAACGCATGATGCATCGGAGACCATCCAGGTGCAATTAACCGTAGGCAAGACTGCTCTGCAAATTGTAGCATGTTACAGGCCACCTCACAAACTCAGGAACCTCACATGGCCTTCCTGAAAACACTAGAGGGGATAAATGTATCACCAAACACCATCATACTAGGTGACTTCAATTACCCAAATATAGACTGGGAACACTACTCAAGCCCAAACACCCTAGCCCAAAAGTTCCTGGAATTCATAAACTCAAATGCCATGGAACAACTAGTCACCATCCCCACAAGAGGAGATAACATACTTGATCTCATCATCACGAACATGGGAGCACAATGTTCAACACGAAGTATACCCCTCACTGGTGAGATCAGATCACAAACTAATCTCGCTGGAGGTCCTCATCCCACCCCCACCTGAAATAAAAAAGACCACAGTAAAGAACTTCTCAAAAGCTGACTTCACACTTCTAAAGACTAGTGTGGTCTCCTTTAAGGCCCCTGAGCTGGCGGAAAACAGTACTCAAGCCGCTGAATCACTTACAAATGCCTTCTACCAGCACCTGCAGGACTGCATGGATAAGGCAATCCCAAGCAAAACAAAGACTCTTTGGACCAAAGGCAAGCGTCCAGTCTGGTGGACCCCAGCCATAAACAAACTCTACAACAAAAGGAGGAAGCTACTACAAGATAGAGCAAAATCCTTAAAAGGTAAGACACCCTTGATCACTATAAGTAAAAAACTAAGAGCTCTCATAAAATCATCCAAAGCGAATTTCGAGAGAAAAATAGCTAAAGACTCAAAAGACAATCATAAGGCCTTCTTTAGCTATGTTAGAAACCTAGGAGGAAACTCCCAGATATGCTCAGAACTAGTTCAGAATGATGTGAAGATTACTGATCCTACAGACATTGCCAACATACTGGCTGACAGGTTCAGTGCAAACTTCCCTCCCCAAAGGAGAGATATCTATACCAAACGATTGCAGCCCCCAAACATCTCCAGCCCAAGTGAGAACTGCTCTCTCCAAAGCAAAAACACAGCATCCATGGGACCTGATGGTGTCCCCGGCTGTGTGCTCCACGAACTCAATGAGGAATTAAACCCACAGCTAGGGCAGCTGTTTAATCAAAGTCTTACCTCTGGATACGCACCCAGGAGTGGCGCACTGCAACTGTGGTCCCACTTCACAAAGGCGGTGCCTCCACCGACCCTGGAAATTACCGCCCATTAGCTTGACAAGCCTTATCTGCAAAGCCATGGAGAGGATCATAATGGACCTCATAAATAAAGACATAGGAATTTCCAGACTTTGGATCCATCCCAGTTTGGCGTTGTCAAAGGCAGATCATGCCTTTTAAACTTCGTTGACTTTTAGGAAACAGTCACCAAAGCCATTGATGAAGGAAAGGCAGTCCATACAGCCTACCTCGATCTGGCTAAGGCCTTCAATACCCCACTCGGGTATCATTGAAAAACTCATCAGCTTAAATGTTAACCCATACATCACAAGATGGGTTGCAAACTGGCTGAGTGACAGAACCCACAGGGTCAGAGTTGCTGACGCCATGTCAGACTCAAAGCCTGTCACAAGTGGTGTCCCACAGGGCTCAGTCCTGGGCCCACTCTTGTTTGGCATCTACTTTTCTGAAGTACAAGCAAACACAGGAGGGTTATGGCTGACAAAGTTTGCAGATGACTGCAAACTGGGCGCCATAGTAGAAAACACATCTGACATAGATATCCTTCAGAAGGGTCTCACAGAAACGGATAACTGGTGCCAGAACCACGGCCTAAAGTTAAATGCCAAAAATGCATAGTCATACCTTCGGGAAAAACAAGGTTACCCCTAGCTACCAAATAGGTGGCAATCCACTGAGCACAGAAGAAGTTATCAGGGACCTGGGGACCCAGGTTGATAGTAGTCTGTCATTCGACACCCATGTAGCTAAAGTAGTTAGGAAGACCTTCTACATTGCCCACCTTATCATGAAGGGATTCTCATCTAGATCAAGGGAGGTTATAGTCTCCCTTTACTCATCACTCATCAGACCAATGGTTGAGTACAATGCCCCATTCGAATGTATCTGACCCGACACTTGCAGCAGCTGGAGAGGCCACAAAAGTTCCTCACCAAAAGGATAAAGGGTCTCAAAATCTATCCTATGCTGCCCGACTGAAAGAACTCCAGCTCTATTCAGTCGCCATCATTGCTCAGAGGTGACCTTTGCCTAACATACAAGGCCATGTCAAACCCAGATTTGATGAATATGCTTCACCTCAAAGATCTAGATCCATCAGAGCCACAAGGGCGGAGACTTAAACCTCGACACGGCTATTAATAGGACGTGCTGGAGGATAGATTCATCACCCAAAGACTCCTATGCTGTGGAACAAAATCCCGGTACATGTGAGGCAGAGCACCTCGCTGGCCTTGTTCAAGAGAAATCTTGACCAATGGATGGGAGATCGCAAATATACCCCAGGGATTACCTCAGTGTCACTGCTCGACAGAGGCACAGCAAAATAATGGGTATAGTTCCCCATACTAAAGGGGTGGCGTAAGCCACAAAACGATGGGCTAGGCTTGTAAATGCCCTCGGGCAGATAGCCTAGTATGAACCTATGAACCTATGAACCTATGCAACAGGCTCCCCATCCATGTGAAGCAAAGTTCCTCCCTAACCCAATTCAAATGCAACTTGAACAATTGGATGGGAAATTGGAAATTCATTCTTGGTTTGGCACCTATGTTTCTAATGGACGCGGGTAACCTGTAAATGGTTCATCTCTCAGGCCCATTCTTACACTTATCAAGGGTAACAGAACTTGTCAGAGATTTGGGATGCATGGCTAGGCTTAAAGAGGCCCCTGTGGTCATTAGCCTAGTAAACTCCTATGAACCTATGAACCTATCTTTGGAGCTTCAGTCCTGGTTCTGCAGCCAATAGGTGTGGAATGAGTTATAGGCTTGTAGTAAAGGAGTGCTTCCTGCTGCCGTTAAAAAGCTCTCTGTTACAGCACATATATCATCGTTCCCCATTTTAAGGAATACTTCCAATGAGTGCATTTTCAGATTTAGACTTCTAGTGTGCAGCAGCATGACCCTCAGATTGCATGTGTTTGTAGCTGTCGTATATCTATGTATATTTATGTGTATACATATATATATATATATATATATATATATATATATATGTATATATATATATATGTGTGTGTGTGTGTGTGTGTGTGTATATATATATATCTATATATATATATATATATATATATATATATACACATATATATATGTATGTATGTATTTATTCACCTTTCCATATAAATGTGTGTGTATGTATATATGTAGATATAAATGTAGATGCATCTCACTCTCTCTCTCTTTCTCTCTCTATATCTATATATATATATATATATATATATATATATATATATATATATATATATATATATATGTATATATATATATATATATATATATATATGTGTGTGTGTGTGTGTGTGTGTGTGTATAGATTTATCCAAATATATGCATCTCCATGCATATATACATGCATGTATAGAACACCGACTAATTCTACTGACTCCTGTCCCTACTGTTGAATGACTTTTCTAATTGATATGTTTGGAAAGTCATCACTATTTTATAGGGTGCAGATGGTGTAGTGGTGCATTGCTTTGACTGTAGTTTACTGGCCCTTGAGTTCAAGACTTGGCAGACCTTATTGTTCTGTTGCAAGGCAGAACAGTTGCTGCTGGGGATGTCAGGATAAGGGCAATAATTAAAAGAGGTCCCTGGTTTGGGCCACTTCACCCCCATTTAGGCATCCTTTGGACAGATTTGTTGCAGTAAGAGGTTCAGTGTGTATCTGATGTCTGACTGCACTACACACACACACACACACACACACACACACACACACACACACACATATATATATATATATATATATATATATATATATATCATAAAAGTGTATATTTTATATGTATATCTCTAAATATATTACTTATTAATATGGGTCCCCTTCAAAAGATTGACATTTCACAACGTTGACATTCATATGGCCGAGACCATATGATCGACATTTCAAATGTCAACCATGAGGAGCCGGCATCTCCCTACAGTGTGGAATGGAAAGCTTTCCACTTCTGCACTGTAGTGTGATCTCGGAGTTGGTATATTTAAGTTCCGGGGGGTGCAGGGGGGTGAAGCCACTTGCTAGCAGTGTTAAGGTAAGTTTCTTTTTGTTTTTTTATGTTCTGCTTGTATGGTCAACATTTCAAATATTGATCATATGATCTCGGCGATATGAATTTCAACATTGTGAAATGTCGACCATATCAAGTAGATATATATATATATATATATATATATATATATATATATATATATATATATATATATACCTATATATGGGATCACTACTAAATCTCGAAATTCCATAATCCCGAGACTCTGAATCCCAAGGACTAGAATGTCGAGATTGTGGAATCTCGAAGATAAAAGAACAGAACAAAAGTCAACAAAAAAAAAACATTTTGTAACGTATATGCAGGGGAGCAAGCCCCCCCTGCACTCCACACACTCCCTGCAAATTAAATATACTGACTCTGATATCACACTACAGTGGTGTGAATGGCAAAGTTTCCATGACACTCTGCATGGCACTATTTTGCCATTCACTTCACTGTAGTGCGATCTCGGAGTTGGTATATTTAAATTGCAGTGGATGTGGGGGGGTGCAGGGGGGCTTGCGCCCCTGCATATATGTTAGAAAATGTTTTTTTTTTATGTTTGAGATTCTGCAATCTTGAGATTCTCGTCCCCGGGATACAGTCACAGGATTGTGGAATTTTGAGATTTAGTAGTGACGTTTTATATATATATATATATATATATATATATATATATATATATATATATATATATATATATATATACATGTATATATAACAACAACAACAACATATATATATATATATATATATATATATGTGTGTGTGTATCTGTGTGTCTGTGTGTCGGTGTGATATATATATATATATATATATATATATATATATACAAAACTTGACTAATGTTAACAAACCTTTTCCCTCCTGCTGAATGACTCTGATGAATATGTTTGAAAAAACAGCAGATGTATCTACACCTCCGATGGCTTTGTGGTAATTGTGTGCTGGGTTCTGATTTCAAGACTTGCAAGAGCTGATTATTTTGTTTCTGGGGAAAATAAGGGCTGTTGGATACAGAGTGATTAAGGCACTTTTAAGCAGATGTAAGTGAGATTGCAGGGCGGTAATCAATGCTAACTTCTGGCTAACTATGCTGACAGACAGCCTTAGAAGTGCTTAATCTGTGTAGGCATTGCTTAGCACCGTGCAAACAGCCTTGCTCCCGCTTACTACTGCATACTCCCGCTTATCCCCGTGCTAATTTCTTTAAATGAAAAGAAAAAACGGGTAATAGGATAGTGGTGAAAAGGGGACATGAAGAGGGAAAAACAATATGAAAAATAGCTAGGGATATGCAGGATGGGTGTAGGGAACACCCATAGCTGTCCATTTCTCCTACTGCAACAGCTGTGCATATATACTGAATTTGGAGGTAAATTTGGACACTCAAACCCCTGAGAGAGGGGTGAGGACAACAATAATGTGTTGTGAATCCAATTATATCAGATTACATGTGTCCAGTGGACATGTGTGCAAAATGGACAGCTATGTACTGGGAGAAATTTTTTTTTTTTGGGAACAGATTGCCCTTTTTTAAGGTGAGAGTGGGATGTTGGGGAAGGATAGTAGGAATATTTGGGGAGGTAGGCTGGGAAGGAAGATAGACAATACTGAATACAGGGGCAGTATATGACACGTGTGGGGGCAAACACCTTGGATGGGGAGGGGGGTTTGGTAATCAGAAGCCCACGAGCCCCCAAATGGATACAACAGGACTGAGGGTCTCCACCCATGGGCAGTCACCACTGCACCTTCACGACCCTAAAGGTGGCTGTGCTGGGGAGCTGAGCAGGAGGGGCAGCCTGACCCTCTAAATGCACCATGCGGCCATAAAGCTGGCATAGCAGATTTCCCAATTCCTTGCAGAGCTCGCTATGTACCAGACAATGGACCAGGCTTCAGGTGACAGGATCCTGCCTGTGCCGGGGTGAGGGAACTACCCCATCCTCTGAGGTGGTTCCACCCAAAGGTGGTGCAGGACCAGCAGACGAGGAGGTCCTGGGATGGGTTGCAGACATGCTGGGGCCTGTGCCATGGCCAGATGAGGTGGGAGAGGTGGATCCACTGGAACTGGCCTTCCCAAATGTTCTATGGTGCTGCAGTTTTGAACATATGTTGGTTAGTAATGGTAAACACATTCCAGGATTAGTTATAACAACATGCATGAGTCTTCCCATTTTGAACAGGGAACATTAATTGGAATACTGAAGGAAAAGAAGTAATCCACTGTGGGACAAAGGATCTGTGGAAGTATCAAATACACCAAAAAACAAAGTAAAATCCACAGAACCAGCATGGCAGTGTAGGATAAAAATATGCATATCATGCTCTCCTGAGCATTTCTTCAGAGCAATCCAAACAATTCTTAAACACACTCCATTTAAGTACAAAAACTTTAATCACATGACCAATGATGCATTGCTTAAGCAAGTAAATTATTTAATTAAGTTTTGTGCCGTTAAAATGGGCTTTAAAGGAACATGCCCATTTAACCCTGGATGTATATCAGCCTGTAACCTCACTATCCATCTGGTCTCTCTCTGTTCCACTGCATTGTTAACATTCCCCAATCTAATGCTCTGTTCCATCATATCCAATACCCTGAAACTAAAACCATGAGTATCAGCTTCCTTATATACATGCTTGGCCAAAGCATTTCCAGGATATTTATTCCTAATAGCTTGTTAATGTTCCCTTATTCTCTTTCTTAACGTCCTCACTGTTTTTCCTATATAAAAACATGAGCATAGCTGACAGCTAGCCAGATAAACCACATTGGTGCTGGCGCAAGTAGGTCCAACATTTAACCTGTACTGTTGATTTGTTATAGGATGTTCAAAAATACTATTAGTGTCTATATACTGACAGATGCTGCAGTTACCACAAGGTGTAGTTCCTCTTAAAATCTGTTGGTCTATTCCTCTTTTCTTATCATAACAGAGAAGTTGCTTAAGGGAATATTTATTCCTAAACACAAAGTGTGGTTTTGGTCCCACAACATTACCTATCCTAACATCTGATTATATCACAAAAATAGTATTATCATTGGTGTAATGCATCAAAAAACTAACACAATTCCTCTAACATTGGCCAGCTGTCTCTGATTTGGCTCTAATCATCTGCTTGAGAAATATGGTTGAGCCAAACTGTTTCTTAAATGTCAAACTTCTCTTGTCACAGTACTCACTTCACCTTCTCTGTAGCCCCTATATGTAAACTCTTGTGTCAATGTAGTCAAATTTGTCTCATAGAGTGGTTGTAGGCTGTTCAATCTCGAAATCCGCATCCCTTGACCCTTCAATACATTCTTAAATCTCTGGCCATATGTATACTGTCCCTTCCTAATGTGGTATTAACTCAAGAATGTTTTCTATATAATTTGGTGGCTATGTTCCCATTCTCTAACTTAAAGACCTCCACATCTAAATAATCCATACTAGTGTACGAATATTTATATTTGAACCTAAGAAAACTTGTTGTAGTATGCAAATAATCTACAACTCCTCCAGTCATTGCCACAATAAAAAGAGGTTGTCCACAAATCTTTTAAAGAAAACAATATATTGGGAATACCTATTGTTGTCCAAAACATATGTCCGTTTCCACTGGGACATAACCAGGCTTGCAGAACTATTTGCACAGGGTGTGCTCATGGCTACACCCTGCTTCTGCCAATAATATATTCCATCAAAAAGGAATATATTATACTCCAGAATGAGGCTAACAAGGGAACAGACCAAGACCATCTTAGCATCACTAAAATCACTATGTTCTTTAAGACAGCCACTGAGCATATTAAGACCTTCCATTTTTGGTATACAGGTAAAAAGAGATTGTACATCCAAGGTTAGAAAAAAAAGCTTATCAACATTATTAATCGTATCTAAACATAGAAACAAATCTTCTAAAACCTGTTTTGTATCACATAAAATAGTACATGATGCATTCACTATTGGTCTCAATTCCTTCTCCACATAATTGGAGATAGATTCTGTGGCCCTCACCCTACCAACCACTATAGGTCACATGGTGGTCTATCCATCCGCTTATACATTTTGGGTAATCCACTCAAAGTGGGTACTAATGTTAACAAAACTCTAAAAAAATTAAATAAATCTAAAGTATTCATACTTCCTGCTAAATATGCTTTCAAAATCTTGTGCATCTCATTAACAATGTAATGTACATCCCGTAACCCTATAACTACATAAACATTACTGTCACTTAACATTTCCTTCATTTGTGTTGCATAAAAAACTTTATCTAAAATTACTAATGACCCACCCTTATCTGCTGGCTGAAACACAACTGTCTCATCCATTTGCAGATTCAACAATGATTGCCACTCATCCTTACTCAAATTATAAAATGTTTTATGTGATGGTCTATATATAAAATATTCCCTAACATCCTTTTCACACATACAACTAAAAGTCTATATTACAGGATCTAAAACAGGCACAAAACTACTGGGCCTCTTATACATAGACTGATCATTACTAGTCTCAAACATAGTTTTTAGCATCACTGGTCATGTGACTAAAGTTTTTGTACTTAAATGGAGTGTGTTTAATAATTATTTGGATTGGTCTGAAGAAGTGCTCAGGAGAGCATGAAAGCACTAACCTTTTATTAAACTACATATTTTTATCCTATACTGCTGTGGTGGTTCTGTGGATTTTACTTTGTTTTTTATTAATTGGAATACATTTCAACATTTGTAGAACAGTGGGACACATGCCCCAACAGTAGGTTTGGTGGAAAACATACCCATTCATTTATGTTTTTAGATTATTGGTGAAGATAAGGTGGGGGAGAGAGATGTCAATTAATAAATGTAGATTCTTGCAGTGGCCATAGCTTTAATGATCATTGCTCTAATCATTACTCGACAGGTATTATTACAACAACCTATGGCCTTGGGTTGGGCAGTGGTATGTTTGTACACAGTGTATAATTACAGCCTTCTTATAGCTACTTTATACATTCTCTTACTTGGAAGACTTGTGGAAAGAATTTTTGTTAGTACTACCTGACTGTTTCTACCCATAGTCAGGGTTAAATATGTGCACTCATACTGTGTGTGTGTGTGTGTGTGTGTGTGTGTGTGTGTGTGTGTGTGTGTGTGTGTGTGTGTGTGTGTGTGTGTGTCTGTGTGTGTGCTACTGCGATACTCTACCTTGATTTCTATTGGTCACCCTGATTGTTGGCAGGAGGGACCAATAGCTGTGACAGCATGACACGTTTGAATATTTCTTGGGGGAGACCCCTTGGTGTATGTACATATCTTGCTGTCATTTTCCAACCTTGGGGTTGGACCATGGGTGTTGGACACAGTATAACTACAGCCTTCTTATAGCTACTTTATAGCTTCTCTTACCTGGAAGACCTGTGGAGAAAATTTATGTTAACACTACCTGACTGTTTCTACACATATTCATAAAATTCTAGTTGAAATTATGCATACAGCTTACTACCACTCCCAGGATTCGAACCGTGGCTATTTCCGCTAAAAATACAACAAGTTTGTATTTTATCTGAACAAGGTATTGAGAAATTGCTGTTTTTTTCTTTGAATGTTTTCTTTCTCATTCTCTCTTGGTAGTACAATCTGACCTTGCAATTGCAACAGTCTTATACATACATTCTTATACATACATTTTAACATAGCACAGTGTGGAAAACAGTGGTTAACACAGCATTAGTAATCAGATATCAGATCTTGGTGCATGCAACATTTCATATCAGTTAATCTCGTGTCTTACAGGCACTAACTTTTTCAGATGAAACTTGAATTTTAATGCTTTCAGAGCTATATTGCTATGCATAACTTGTACACATTTCAATTCATACAATACCAGAGTAAACACAACCAGTCCAGGATTTTGAATTTTATTGACAGGCAGTTACAGTTTTATTTATATATAACCTATATGAGACTATTACTGTAACATTGTCTGGTTTATTCAGTACAATTCATACCCATTTTAATACTGCCAGGTGACATTCTACTCCTTTATATTTATTTGGTATGAATACTACAAGTTAGATAGTAACTCACCAGCCTTGCAACACAGCTTTTACAACCTGCTTGCATGGGCTTCCTGGTTCACAGTCCACTCAGCTGGAGCTGGAATGAAGATAGAGAAACATTTATGCATACCTATCCATCACATACACAGGCTGGACTTTGGTAAACAGTTATTGATATGAATACTTACACATATCTGGGACATCACACCTCTGCCATGCTTCTTGGACCCACTGGTCCAACAGCTCCCTCTTCCACCTCTTCAAGTTGGCATAGTGGTGCCAGACCTGCTCACTAGTCTGAGGGATGCCAGTGGCACTGGTGAGATCTTGGGTGAGACTTTCCCAGGCCTCCACTTTGTATTGGGAGCCCTGGTACTGGTCCTGCAGCAGTCTCACATCATGGCCTTTAACAAGGAGTCTTTCCATGACATTGGACTCCTTTATGCCCCAGCATTGTACACACAAGTGCATGCCCTCTCCTACACCAGCCATACTGCCTACAGTGGGGAGCTACAACTGGTTATGGGCTGTATTCCCACCTGCAAGATTTAAATATGGCAGATTTTCCACACTTTGCCATGATAGGACGGTGTTGAATATGCTAAGCTAAGCTAAGCTAAGCTATGGGCAAACCTGCTTAGCTAAGGTTGGCAGTGCTTAAAGGGGCAGGTTCAGCTCTGCTTATCAATGAGCAAATCAGCTTAGCTGGACTACTCATTACTTGGCATTCATATTTAACCAATGCTTACACCTGGTAAGCATAACTGTGCAATGCTTAGCATTGCTTAAGTTTTATTTTATAGACTGTCAGCTGTATGGGATTGAGTCATCATTCCTGACAAATTATATTTTTTTTTAGCTTCCCTGACATCACCCTATGTGCTTTCATTACATTTATTCTTGTGTGACTATACTGTATGGGTCATTTGTGTTTATATGGTGGGTTCAGAACTTTGTTAGGCTGACACCTCACATCTGGACCTAGTACACTACTCTGGTTTACAAATATATGTTATTTACTACCTAATTATTAAAAAAATATATGTACTGCTTTCACATGTAAAATGTGAATTGGTTTCATTGGGGATCGAACCAGAAGTGACTACTTGCAAAGTAAATGCTCTAACCACTTTGCAATTTCCACACTGCTGTTTTTTTAGGTATATTCCTATTTAGCTCATTGTGATGAATAAGCTAGGCTGAGCAGAGCTGCGTGATGTGCACACCCACTCAGCTAAGTTTAAACTTTATTGTGGACTGAAAAAAAATAAACTATTGGGTTTTATTTTCTAAAGATTATCTGTGGGGGGCTGTGATTTTTAAATGGTGATGACATGACAGGCTTTGCATTTGAGAGGTATGCTCCATGGACACTAACAGTGTCCGCCATACCTCTCATCTATACAGATGTTCACAGAATGTCCAGATATTTGCCTTATATTTTTGTTGCATTTTTCATACAATTGTGGCTTTCTGACAGATTAGTGGCAAATTATTAAAGACTGCAGTTAGTAGATAATGACAGACATTTAAGATTTACACTTCAGTCCCTTTGGGGACTTCATGCTAATGCTAAGCCTGTCATTCTATCAACTTTATAAGTTTGTGAGAGCAATATCTCACATTTGTCCCTTGTTTAATATGGCTTTGTCCAGATTTCTTGTCAGGTTGAGAAGTAATGATGTCCAAGGACAGTCTTCTTACCTTTACATTGCTGTATGGCAATTATGGAGTGCAGGGTGTGTATGTGTGTGTGTGTGTGTGTGTGTGTGTGTGTGTGTGTGTGTGTGTGTGTGTGTGTATAGTGAGACCACTACTCTCAGACACACCCCCTGTGCTCATACACAGAACAATGTCCATTTTAGAGCATGGCAGATTGCCATCATGAATATGCATGGCACGCTGCCATGCTGCATGGGAACGGTCTCTTCCGTGCAAGACTAAGTTATTCTTGCCGGAAGTTTGCTGAATCATCGGGCATGTCATTTGATGACAATGAAAAAGAGGTTATCATAAACTGTTGAGAATAATGCAAAAAACTCATCAACAAGAGTAAAATATAAATACTAGGAAATGGAATGCAATTTGAAATTAATTTATTAAAATATATGAAATTGCACCTTTCCCTCAGTCCTTAAATACTTCCATTTCACAAATCCTTTCTTGAAAGCATTTGACAGTTTATAAGCATTCAAATATTTAGGAATGTGCAATGTAAGAATGTAAGAAGAATATATTGAAGAAGTTCCATCCTGAAGAGCAGCTCATTGAGCATTTACTTACAATTTGACAAGTGCAGTGAGATGAATTTTGTTAATGTTAAATTGTATGTTGAATGACTATTTTCTACAACTTTGGGATGTGGGAAGAAACAGAATATCTATATAGCTATAGCTATAGCTATAGATATACATATAGATATAGATATAGATATAGATATAGATATAGATATAGATATAGCTATAGATGTAGATATAGATATAGATGTAGATATAGATATACACATCCTTACTGGACACAAATTTTGTTTAACTATATTTAAACATTTAACCTTACTGTTTAGGTAAGACTATCTCTCATAAACATTGGGGGTTAGTAGAAAAATAAGAGTATATTCTTTGCATTAATTCCCCATAGGTATTTCTTTATTTATTTACACATTGTTGACTGGGTTAGTCCCACTAGGCCAGTGGCCTCTTTTCATGGTAGACCTGTGGTGGTATTTATACTGACTATGGCAAACCTGGCTAGTGCATGAAGGGAACTTCTACTATTCCTTTTGTTGCAAGGGGGAACATTTATGTGGTTGTATTTTCTGCTTCTGTTTCTGGTGAGAGGGCTGCTCGAGACATATGGAGTTGCAGCAATGGAGTTTAAAGAGTCACTTGGTGGTGATTTAGAGCAAAAGAAGGTGGCTTAGCCTTCTAATCAGCTTAAACATGTGTTGAGACATAAGAAGTGAGAAGAGAAGGTAGTCAAGCTTTATATATCTGTGCCTGAGGTTGGAGAATCAAGAGAGAAGGCATATATGCCTTCTTGTGGAGTTCCAGTGGTTGGAGATGATGGTAGGAAGACAATTAGGCTTTCCATGGATATTTTGAAACAGTGGATAGGTGCATAGTTAGAGGAATGGGAGTCAAGACCTTTCCAGATTCAGAACAGATTTTCTAGCAGTAGCTATTCCAGGAAGAGAGCCAGTGTGATGAGAGATGCATTATTACAACTCTGCAGTTGGGAAGATTACAGGATGATTTATTGGAGTAATTACATGAGGAAAGTGAACTTAAGAGCGGCAAGAATGATGCATAGGGAGATATAATGGACACAATTCAAAATGAAGAGGTACTTTTAATACAAAAAACAGGAGATGGTAAGACAAAAACTCATGCTGATATGGTTAAGGAAAAAGCCAAAAAAGGAACACCAGGAAAAGAAACTGTTATGAAACAAGGAAGAAATTATACTGTTAGGATTTTCTCCAAGGAAGAAAGAGAAATAAAAATATATGAGATACGGGACAATGCGGTTTCACATTTAGGAACTTCTCCAGCTGAGGTAAGAATTCTCATTCATATAAAAAATAATTTTTTGTGTTATAATTTTTGAAAATGGTCAGGAGATGGAAACATTTTTGAGTCAGTATGAAAATAAGAAAGACTGTACTCCATAGAATGCTTATTTAGTTAAAGCTTTGTCAGAGACACTAAGAAAATTTATGTTCAATTTACAACTTAAAAAGAAAATTTGAAAAAGACATTTAAATAGCATATGTAAAGACATAATGGACATTTCTAAAATTTTCAACAATAGAGGTTTATGGACAGCAGATGGGATTGTAATGTTGTACTAAAATGGAAAATGATAAAAAAATCATTCATATCCCTAGTATTATAAATATAGATGGTCAAAAAGATGTTATTAAATACTGGGGACAAGGCAAAACTTGTTTATACTGTGTAAGTCAAATAATTTAATTCTTGATTACACAAAAAGGAAATGTTTTATATGTGATGTGATGCTATAGGATATGACACAAAAGATCTGAGTTAAAATGTTATAAATGCAATAAGGTAGGTAATGTGTGGATGGATTCTAAAGAGGAGACAGTAGAACTTCTTAAAGCTATTGTGTCTGAATGGATCTACTTTAGTAGATTTAATTGCTAGAATGACAGCATT
Organism: Protopterus annectens; assembly: GCF_019279795.1. NCBI lineage: Eukaryota > Metazoa > Chordata > Ceratodontiformes > Protopteridae > Protopterus > Protopterus annectens. The sequence continues at coordinate 1,184,892,034 of NC_056732.1, read as the reverse complement.
TAAATTATTGAGATGAAAAGATCAACATTGCTGTAAGAATGAATATTTAACATGCTGAACTTCAGAATAACACAACTCTACTGTGCATGTCAAGCAGCAGTTGAACTTCTGAATGGAGATTAAAGAGTATTCAGAAAAAAACAGCTGCTCCATTTAAAGACATATTTTAACACAGAAATATAAGTTAAATGGTTCTGTATGGAGATTGTGGTACAGTGAGGATAGAGAATTTTCCCCTTTTCCCCACTGCAGTATGATCTTGGAGTTGGTATATATAATTTGCAGGGGTGTAGGGGGAGAACAGGGACAAAATCATGTAGAAAAAATACAGAAGAAACAAAAATGATGATAAAAGTATGACACATAAAAACAAGAATTAAATATAGATGACAGTACTGAAGTTAGTGACAAAGAAAATATTACCTGGAATATAGAAAAAAAAGAAAACATCTATAGGTTTTATTCCTTTTTGTTATAACATTTTCTTAAATAGAAATAATGGTAATTGCAGGATATTAGCATTAAATGTTAATAGTTTTAAGAGTATAGATAAAAGACTAGCTATTGTAGACTTGCATAAAATATGATAGTGATATCATTATTCTAGAAGATACAAGATTTTTAACAGAAGTAGAAAGATTTCAAAGAGAATGTCTGGGGGACTGAAATATAGTGGAATTTAGGACAAGCTGTAGGTTCAGGAATAGCAATACTTATGAACAAGACAGTTTAGGTGCTTGATACTACTATAATTTAATGGGTAGGATTATGGCTATTGATGTTAGCTGGAGAGTTAAAGTCTATAGAATAATTGCATTATATGCATATGTAACTAGTAAAGCAAGAGAAGATATGTTCACCTTAATACTGAATTACATTCCTATTAATATGGAAGTTATTACAGTAGGACATTTCAATTGTAACTTGAAAAACAAAAAAGAAAGGGAATGATATAGTTACAGAAAAGTTATTGAATTTATGAGATGTGGGAAGTTAAGAATATGGAAGAACAATTCATGGACACATAGTAGAGGAGTATATAGAACACAGATAGACTATTTTTGGCTTTTGGAAGGATGTGAAATAAAAAATGAAGGTACATTAGACACAGGTTTTTCAGACCATAAAGCTATCTGGATAGAATTCAGTGACAAAGTTACTAATGTTAAGACAGGAAAAGGTCTACAAAAATTAATGAAGTAGACTGGGTAGGATAGGGTGAAAAAAGAAAGTTAGAATTATGGGAAGATCTCATAAGAATGCAACAGTTCTATAAACATTGGTCTGAATGGTGGATGTTTTTTTTAAAAAGAAATATAAACAATGTTATCAAAGATTGCAAGTTAGAAAGAGAAAGAAAGTGAAAAAGAGTTGAACTTCGTAATTTAGATAGGATTGAAAATGAATATTTTAAAAAAGAACAAGAATTATATGTAGCAAATCAAGAACAAAAATAAAAAAATGTATAAACAAAGATAGTTGCTACAAGGTAAAAAAAAGGAAGATATAGCTCTTTATTTAAATAAAACAGTCAAGGAAGATAGTATAATAAAAGAATTAATAGGATAAAGGATAGTATTAAAAAAACAAAGTGGCTTAATGTGTATTGTCATTCAATATAACAAAAGTATTTAAAGATACTATTAAAGAACAAAGGATATCATGGAAAGTATAAACTTTCTCTGGACAAGAAAATATAGATTTAGAAAAACTATATAATATTAGAAGAACTGAATGTAGTATTAAGACAAGAAAATATACATACAGTGGCATGTCCAGATGGCTTAGAATATGAAATGTATAAGGACATGACAGTAAGTCAAAAGGCATATTTCATAGAAGTATTAAATGAATGGTTTAAGGAAGAATTTAAACATAAGGAATTATGTAGTGGAATTTTTTTTTAATCTGTATGGAAAAAGTGAGAGAAAAGATACAAGAAATTGGAGGCCTATTGTTTTGAATAATAGTGATTATAAAATCTTTATGAAAATACTGCAGAAAAGAATGGAATGAAAACTTAAGAATATTCTATTATATTCAATAAAGGAAAAGAATGTCAAGAATTATTAATGATTTTTAAAGAAATTGTACATGACATACTAAATAGACAAGACAATACTTTAATTATGGTAGGAGATCTAAGCATTTTGACACTATTCAGCATAATATGCTACGGGATATATTCAAAACTTATAATTTAAGTATGGAAATAAGAAATGTGTGTGTTATAGAATACACACTGTACAAAATTAATGTTTTGATTAATGGATGGCTAAGCAAAGAAATAAGTATTAAAACAGGTATAAGGCAAGGATGTCCTTTCTGCAATGTTATATTTTCACTAGTTATCAATGCAATAACTAGTTATATTAATTAAGTAGATGGAAATGCTAGATATAGAACAAAGGAAGGTATTGATATACCTATAATGTCATCATATGCAGATGACGACATTCTAGTTACTAAGCTTTTGAATGGAATGGAAGAAGTTATAAGCAAGCTGAATTTGTGTTTAGATAAAATTGGTATGTGTTTGAACATAGAAAAAAGTAATGGCTTAAGGCATGAAGGCAGGATTAAAGGGATTGAATTCAGTTCTCAGGAAATATAGTTATAGGTATTACATTGCGAAAACATGATGTTGTATAACTACAATGGGAACACCTTATGAAAAAAAATCAAAAATATATGTTCTTTTCGGAAGTCTTTTAAACCTTCTTTCAAGAAAAAATATTTTTTTGCTAAACTCTGCTGGATTAGGACATACTTTATATACAGTTAATGTGTTTAGTATACCACTGTCAAGTGAAAAAAATATATTATTAATACTTTCTCCTTTAAATGAATCTCATTTTAATGCTGTAAAGACAGGTATGCTATATGTAACAAAAGAGGATGGTGGTTTAGTACTTAGAAATCCAGTTGTATTTGCAGTTTTGTGACATCTATATCTTCTTCTTCTTTCAGCTGCTCCCGTTAGGGGTCACCACAGCAGATCAACTGTTTCCATTTCCTCCTGTCCTCTGCATCTTGCTCTGTCACACCAACCACCTGTATGTCCTCTCTCACCACATCCATAAACCTTATCTTAGGCCTTCCTATTTTCCTGTTACCTAGCAGCTTCATCCTTAGCATCTTTTTCCCAATATACTCAGCATCCCTCCTCAGCACATGTCCAAACCAATGTAATCTTGCCTCTCTGGCTTTGTCTCCAAACCTTCCAACCTGGGCTGACCCTCTAATATACTTATTCCTAATCCTATCCACCCTCGTCACACCCAGTGCAAATCTTAATATATTTAACTCTGCCACATCCAGCTCTAACTCCGGCCTTTTTGTCAGTGCCACTGTCTCCCAAGCTGGTCTCACTACCCTCTCGTAGACCTTCCCTTTCACTCTTACTGGTACTCATCTGTCACACATTACTCCTGACACTCTTCTCCACCCACTCCATCCTGCCTGTACTCTCTTCTTCACCTCTCTTCCACACTCACCATTACTCTGAACTGTTGATCTTAAGTACATAAACTCATTCACCTTTGCCACCTCTACTCCCTGCATCCTCACCATTACTCTATCCTTCCTCTCATTCACACACATATATTCTGTCTTAGTCCTGCTGACCTTCATTCCTCTTCTCTCTAGAGCATATCTCCACCTCTCCAGGGTCTCCTCCACCTGTTCCCTACTCTCACTACAGATCACAATGTCATCTGCAAACATCATAGTCCATGGGGACTCCTGTCTGATCTCGTCTGTCAACCTGTCCATCACCATAGCAAATAAGAAAGGGCTCAGAGCCGATCCTTGATGTAATCCCACCTCCACCTTAAACGCATCCGTCACTCCCACCACAGACCTCACCGCTGTCACACTACCCTCGTACATATCTTGTACCACTCTTACATACTTCTCTGACACTTCCGACTTCCTCATACAATACCACAACTCCTCTCTAGGCACCCTGTCATATGCTTTCTCTAAATCCACAAAGACACAATGCAACTCATTCTGACATTCTCTGTACTTCTCCATCAACACTCTCAGAGCAAACATCACATCTGTAGTGCTCTTTCCTGGCATGAAACCATACTGCTGATCACTAATCATCACCTTCCTTCTTAACCTAGCTTCCACTACTCTTTCTCATAACTTCATGCTGTGACTGATCAGTTTAATCCCTCTGTAGTTACTACAGCTCTGCACATCACCCTTATTCTTAAAAATCAGTACCAAAACACTTTTTCTCCATTCCTCAGGCATCCTCTCACTTTTCAAGATTTCATTAAACAATCTAGTTAAAAACTCTACTGCCATTTCACCTAAACACCTCCATGCTTCCACAGGTATGTCATCTGGACCAACAGCCTTTCCATTCTTCATCCTCTTCATAGCTATCCTTACTTCCTCCTTGCTAATCCACTGCACTTCATGATTCACTATCCACACATCATCCAACCTTCTCTCCCTCTCATTCTCTTCATTCATCAACCCCTCAAAGTACTCTTTCCATCTGATCAACACAATCTCCTCACTTGTGAGTACATTTCCCTCATTATCCTTTATCACCCTTACCTGCTGCACATCTTTACTAGCTCGGTCCCTCTGTCTAGCCAATCAGTACAGGTCCTTTTCTCCCTCTTTAGGGTCCAACCTTTTATACAACTCTTCATACGCCTTCTCCTTAGCCTTTGCCACCTCTCTCTTTGCAATGCACCTCATCTCCTTATACTCTTGTCTACTTTCTTCATCTATTTGACAATCCCACTTCTTCGCCAACCTCTTTCTCTGTACACTCTCCTGTACTTCTTCATTCCACCACCAGGTCTCCTTGTCCTCCTTCCTCTTTCCAGATGTCACACCAAACACCCTTCTAGCCATCTCTCTTACTAGCTCTGCTGTAGTTACCCAGCTATTCGGTAACTCTTCACTGCCACCCAGTGCCTGTCTTAACTCTTCCCTGAACATCACCTCACAATTACACTTTTTCAATTTCTACCACTTGATCCTTGGTGCTGCCCTCACATTCATCCTCCTCTTCTTGATCACCAATGTCATCCTACAAACCACCATCCTATTCTGCCTAACTACACTTTCCCCTGCCACCACTTTACAGTCTCCAGTCTCCTTCAGATTGGCCCTTCTACATAAGATATAATCCACCTGTGTGCATCTTCCTCCACTCTTGTATGCCACCCTATGCTCCTCCCTCTTGTTAAAATACATATTCATCAGAGTCATGTCCATCCTTTTTGCAAAATCCACTACCATCTGACCTTCTGCATTCCTTTGCTTAACACCATACCTACACATCACTTCCTTATCCCCTCTGTTCCCTTCACCGACATGCCCATTGAAATCTGCTCCGATCACCACTCTCTCACCCATGGGTACAGTCATCACCACTTCATCCAACTCACTCCAAAATTTTTCTTTCTCATCCATCGCACACCCAACTTGTGGAGCATATGCACTAACAACATTCATCATTACACCATCAATTTCCAGCTTCATAAACATCACTCTATCCGACACTCTTTTCACCTCCAAAACACTCTTAGCATACTCATAAAACACTTAAATGGTTAAAAGGAAATAAAATTCCAATTTAATTAGTCTATCAATGGACAACACATATAAAAAATATGGGATATGTTGAAAGTTGTATAAGAATACAAGAGTATATGAATGAAGAAATGAAAGCATGACAAGAGAAAATTGTAATGTGGAAAATAAGTATAAAAGATTTAGAAGATGAAGGAAAAAACTGGTATAAAAAAGTACTGGCAAAATGTTTTTATGTCTATCTATGAAAAAAATATAAAAGCAAGGAATTGTAGATTTTAAAAAGAGAGTAGACTGTCATGACTTTTTGTAGAGACTGGTGATAAGGAAATTACCAGTCAAAGCAAACATGCCATATTAAAAAATTGAAAATATGCAATTATTGTCATAAAGAACACACTTCTGAGCATGTCTTTTTGACATGTAAAAGAATTGATACATTATGGACTAAGTTAAATGGGAATCACTATTTAGACAAAATTAAGGGATACAAAACTATTAATATGGATTTGATTAAATATGTTTTTTTAATGAAGATAAAGTATTTAATGAAAAGGTTGATAAAAATAATGTTATGTGGATAATTCTGAATAAAAGAGTGAGAGAAATTATGTATAATGCTAAATGGAATTTATCAGAAATATTACAAAAATAAGGTTTTGGTTGTGAAAAGCAGAGCTGGGAGTCAGATATAAATGCATTTTGAATGTAAAAAAATGAATATGAGGTCAATGTAGTTTGTGTGCAAATTTGTAAATAATGTAAATATTTTGATTTATTCAGTTTATAGTGTAAATATTTAAGATTTGTTAAATAAATGACTCTTACTCTTTTTTGATAAGTGTTGTAGGATCCTTGGCATCCACCTGAGCTATCATCAACTTAGGGAGAATAGGTCTCAGTTTCACATTTCATGTGAAGGGCAGCATACTGAAGAGTGCATCACTCACATTAAACTGCACCACATCATCAGTATTGGAAAACTAATTCAAATACCTGGTCGGGAAGAAAACCCACAGCCTTCTTATATTCCAGCACCAAAGACAAGCCTCTTGAGCTACAGAGACTGCAGGATTCAAGTCTGAATAAGAAGATCACATTTAGTCGGACTGGGATGAGTACTGAAAATAATCATTAACTGAGTATAGAATAATTTTAAAAGATATAAAAAGAAAAGCTTCCTTCCAGATTTGATCATCATTTACCTAGTTTGATGAATAAAAATGTTAATCATCATAGAGGAACTTCAAAGCTTACTTAAAACTAAAGCAACTAAAGATTTTTGTTGTAACAGAGCTTGCCTTAACATGAGACATTTGGAATATTTATCTCTGTTAAATAAAATATTTTGAAAGCAATCTCTAGAGTAATCCAGATGATATCTATATTAATAACACAAACATTAAGAAGATGTCAGTAATCACATATCTATGGTGCTTACAAAGATTCCTTGATAAAGCGATTTGCAACACAGACAGATTTAAATAAATGAAAGGCAGACAATTCTGTCATTTTATGTCCTACTGAAATATTAGGAGTATTAGTTATTGCTGAACATAATAAACAATATCAAATAAATTTAACGTGCCAGTAAATCATGAAATTTTTGTTAGCGGTATATGCAGTCTGTGAATCTGAATCATAGTTAGTGCAATTTGTAATCGAGATGGAATACCAAGAGAATTATAAGGCATGGTGAAGAGATATTTGGATCAGAAATATTCTAATGTGCTTTTTTGTATATTCTAATCTATCTTATTACGTCTGACATGGGATAAAATGTCAGAGGGCATGGATATTCATTGCATCCCATTTGATTTTCAGCTTCTGTTAATTTACGATGTGAAATGCTCATTTCTGCAGCTTTTTTAAAAAATGTTTTGTGTTCACTTGGAAAACTGGTACAATGCTAAATGGTAATTTCCACAATAATTTTAAAAGACTCTGGCCTGAATTCTAAAATGCATAACACACAATGTAATCCTGTTTGTAGCAGAAATGCTCAGTGTATTATATGAGCACAATTCACAAATAACTGAGTTGCTACAACAGTAAGAAGCTTACAGACTGTAGCACTACAGTGGTCTTATTAATGAAGATCACTCACAAACCTGTCAGTCCAGGGTCATGGCTAATACTAATTAGCCATATGTACTTTTCTGCAATTTTTCACCAGGATCAGAAATGCTTGGCATTTATTCAAAGACTTGATACTCGGTGCTGTTTGGGTGCCAAAGTAAAAAAAAAGGTGTAGCAGTCCTTTTACTGCATACACCCATTCATTGTTTTGGCAGCAAAGGAACTGTTAGGATCATAGCAGATAAATACTGCAAAGCCATCTCTTTAATAGTATTTATGGGAATGAAAATGTGTGTGTGTGTGTGGGGGGGGGGGCTTGTGTGTGTATGTGTTTATTTAGGAGCATGATTGCAGCTATCTGGATTTGTGTGTATGTGTGTTATTGTCTGCATATGTATGTTTGTGAATGAGCATGAGTGTTGTGTGTGTGTGTGTGTGTGTGTGTGTGTGTGTGTGTGTGTGTGTGTGTGTGTGTGTGTGTGTGTGTGTGTGTGTGTGTGTGTGTGTGTGTGTGTGTGTGTGTGTGTGTGTGTGTGTGTGTGTGTGTGTGTGTGTGTGTGTGTGTGTGTGTGTGTGTGTGTGTGTGTGTGGCTGCAGTATATGCATGTGTCTGTAGATGCCTGAGCAACTGTGTCATATGGGTCAGTAGGGCGAACACTAACATACTTATCTTTAACTGTGTAGAGTTCATTTCAGTCATGTGATAATCAGCTGCTAATTACATGTTTCTCCCTGTAGCTTTATCATGTCTTTAAACCATATTATATTGTCACCACACTAAGAAACACTGTGGAGCTATCCAGATAGCACTGGTATTGATTATTTTATGAATGTCAATCTCTTTGCTATTTCTTTGCCATTATGTAGTACAATGCAAAGCATCACCTATGTCTAAAAGTTAGTAATGCATGCTTAGCAGTTGGCTTACCTATTATTTAGTTCTTTCTTTACTGTACTTTATTCCTAAGTCAAATGAAATAAACATTCCTTTGTAAATGGTACTTGTAATACATCTCAAAGTGCCCACTACCATTATGTTGCCCTGCAAGCCAATATTGACATTAATAAATGTTTGCATTATATCCTATTTTGCATCAATTAGACTTTAAAGTGAAAGCCAATGGCATGTCTTGGCTCTTCATGTCAACACACTGAAGATTTGCTACCTCAGATACCTTGATACAACACTTTTGTGCTGCTTCAGAGAGCACCTTGGTCCGTAAGCTATCCTTGGATGACATCCTTAGAAGAGAAATGTAATCTTCAATACTTCATTAGGGTGGTAGAGCGTGCTTTACTGTAAAGGAATATTTCTCCTATATAGCCTTCCTAAAAGGTTAATAGGTTACTAGGCTAATGGCTCTAGAGCCCTTACAAGCTTAGCCATATTTATCCTGAGTTCCCCCATTTGTTGGTGGTTAGGTAAGCAAAGTTTGCAAAGGAAAGGATCTATGGTAGTTAATACCAACTCCATCTGTCCAGGATGACATGGACACCACCCCAAGAGGGAATTTGTGGTCATGCATCCATTGATCGAGATTGCATTTGAAGAGGTCGGGTAGGAGCTCTGTTTCAGATGAATTGGAAGCTTGTTCCAGAGATGTGGCAGTATCTGGGAGATGTAGCTATCTCTCCAGCATGACCTGTTCATATCCGAGGCTAGGTTAACATCCCTAAAGCTGTTGACCCTTGTGCAGTTTGATTTACGAATGTGAAGCATTTCCATCAGAGCTGAGTCAGAGACTGCCCTGTAAGCCAGACACAGGTCACTCCTTAGCAACCTGTAGGAGACAGAATACAGTGACAGGGCTTTCAGTCTTTCCACATAAGTCTTGTTTTGTGTACCCTGTAATTTCTTGGTGAGAAACCACTGTGATATCTCCAATTGTTCAGGTGACTGATGAGGTACATGCAAAAGGGAGCATTGTACTCAATTATTGGTCTGATAAGGGCTAGGTGTAATGGAGTTATAACATCCTTAGCTCTAGATGCGATGCCTTTACTTATAAGATGCACCACATAGAGATGGATTTACTTACTACTGGGGATACATGGTAGTCAAAGTTCAGATTGCTATCAACCAGAGTACCCAGATCACATACCACTGGGTCTACACTTTGGGGGGGGGGTGCTGTCTATTGTGTAATTAGCAGGCATGTCAGGTTTCCCAAAGGGAATAATAATGCATGTTTTTGCATTTAGCTGTAATCCGTGGCTTTGGCACCAATCATTTGTCTGTGTTAAACCCATCTGCAATATATTAACATTGTTGGGGGACTCAGTGATTGCTCCCAATTTGTAATTGTCAGCAAACTCGGTCAGCCTGAGGCTGTCCAGGTTTGCCTGGACTTCTATGAAATAAATTCCAAATAGTAAGAGACCCAGCACAGAACCCTTTGGTACAACCCTGATGACTAGTCTTTTGCTAGAGGTGAAGTCACCCACTTTGACAATGTGTCCTGTCAGTGAGCCAGTTTGCTACTCATCTGGTAATGTAGGAATTAATTCACAATTAGGAGAGTTTCCCTATAATACCTGAGTGGGAGATTGTGTCAAATACCTTGGGTAGGTCAAGATAAGTTGTATGCACTGTATTTCCCTCGTCCAGGGCCTTGGTGACTTTCTCGAAAAAATCAACCATGTTTAATAGGCATGGTCTACCTTTAATGAATCCGAACAGGGTTGGGTCCAGAGTTTAGAGATTACCTATGCCCTTGTTAATAAGGTCCATAATGATTCTTTCCATGGCATTCCAGATGAGGCTAGTCTAGCTTATGGGCCTATAATTCCCAGGGCTGGTTAATGGTCCTCCTCTGTGCATAGGAATTACTGTTGCTATCCTTTATTCTGCCAGAATACAGCCAGTTTGTAGGCTGTGGTTAAACAGGGATCCAAGTGAGTCTGTAAGGTCATGTGTTAAGTTGTTTAAAAGGCAACCTGGGATATTGTGTGGTCCCACTGATGCTCTGTTTTTGG